>NW_020230531.1:1942500-2425000 GCF_003227715.2 Harpegnathos saltator | reverse complement strand
ACAGCAATTGCAGTGCGATTGCAGTGGCGTGGAAAGGGAAATCGGCCACTTTTACGCTCGCGGGCTAAAATCCATGGGAAATCTGAGTCGTGAGCGTGATGCGCGACGGGATCTTCGCCCGATATTGAAACGATGGACCGCTTTAACTGCGACTCGCACCGGCGACATCACTTTTGATTGCACTTTCGCGAGGAAAAGCGTCGCTGCTGGTTGTAGAATGCAGCGTGTCTTCGTCCTCGTCGTCATCGTCGTCGTCGTCATTGTCTGTTTTTTGGTGGAGGATATATTGACGAAACGACAGAATGGACAATTTCCGGCAACGTTTATGGGTCGTTAAGGCGTAAAGGATTGTCTCGCTCTGGAAGTAACGCGGGATTTTGTCAACGTACGCGTAGGAAGCGGGAAATAAAAGATACCGTACTTGACGGTAACTGCCGTCTTGTGAACGCACAAATGCATGTATTATGGACTGACGTATATCATACTGGGAAGTATTATTATGGAGGAAAGGAAACACACACACACACACACACAGAGGGAGAGAGAGAGAGAGAGAGAAAAGAGAAAAAGACGGACACGCTTGTGTGTGAAAGCGAGCCGATGTCAAATAGAAGATGCTCTAGGCTGTGAATAGTTTCAAGCGCGACGTGGATATTCCTTTCGTTCTCGAGAGGCATAACATACGCGAGCAATAAGTTTCCTCGCGATAATTTCCCTTACGTAAAGAACAATTTTTAGATCCAGATTTCATTTTGAACGAAAGAGACCAACTTCTCGCAGGAGCTCACGTTGACGATCGGCAATGAGAAAGACACGAAACTTTCTTCGTGTCTCGTGTTACTTTCAAATTAAGGAGAAAAAGTTTCGTATTTAAAATTGTGCTGGTTTATTTAAAAAACGGAAAGAAAAGATGTTACATTATGTACGTAGAAAGAAATATAAAAAAATTTTGTAAATAATATAGCTGATTTGCTTTATGTATATTAATGTGCAATATCCTCTTCAAAAAAGTGCGTGTCAATCGAAAGTCGAAATCTCTCGAATCTCTCGAAGTATTGAAGCCTCTTTTCCGCGACGCTGATTGGTCGTTACGACGAAGTTGCATTGCAGCCGGCTTCGTGCCGTTTGCGGCTGTCATTGCGGCGAATGACAGCCAAGTGACAGTTTGTACGAAAGGAGTAATAACGGGGTTATATCAGGTTAACAAGTTTATAACATAAAATAATAAGCCATAATTTATTTCCTTTTCTCGGGTAATTGTAATAAATATAACGAGAGAGAGAGAGAGAGAGAAAGGGGGGGAGGTGTGAGAGAGAGAAAGAATGTGAGAAAGAGTGAGAGTGTGAAAGATAGAGAGTGAGAGAGTGAGAGAAAAACAGAGGATTCGCCTCGCTGGTGGCTGGTAGCGAAGCTAATGAGGCCGCGGGGCAGCGTCGCCGACGCGGAGCGACCGAGCCGAGCGTTTTCGATTGCAAATGTATTTTGGAATGGAATTACACTTATTTTTTTTTTTAATTCTACGGGTAGAATTACGTCACGAACTTCTAGAATATTCTAGAATCTTCAAGAACTTTCTAGAATCTGCATCGTTGGCCGACGGTACAACATTGGTGACCGGCTCGGTCGCCTCGCGCCGGCGCCGCTGCCCCGCGGCCTCATTAGCTTTGTTATCAGCCGCGGGGCAGCGTCGCCGTCGTTGCCTCGGGCCCGACTTCGGGCGCGCGGGGGGGAGGGGAATGACGGGTGTTTAATACTCACCCGCCTCCCCACTGGCGCGTCGGTTAGGGTAGGATAAGGGGGGAGTGGAAGCCTGGGTGGGGCTGGGCTTCACTCCCCCGCCCCCCCTCCCTCGGAGAGGAGCAACGGGGGGGGCGCGCAGGGAGGGTAGATCACCCCCCTCAAGTAATCACCAGAAGGCCAACCCGGTCGGGAAACCGACCGCGCCCTGGATTTCCTCAGTGGGACAGGGTGTGATACTCGACGGCGTGGGGGTCCCGGAGAGTCTTGGGGCCGGGGTGTTGGGGAGGGAATGCGGGAGCAGTTCCCTTAACTCTCCTCATCACAGTCCGGTTAGTAGACATCCCGCAGGGGTTTTAGTCAGTAAGAGCCTGACATAACCTCCGACCCTCCCAACGGATCGAGGGTATCCATGATGGATTTCCCCTGCATTACCAAAAAAAAAAAAAATGCGTCGCCGTCGCTCGGCTCGGTCGCCTCGCGCCGGCGCCGCTGCCCAGCGGCCTCATTAGTTCTGCTACCAGCCGCGGGGCAGCGTCGCCGTCGCTTGGCTCGGTCGCCCCGCGCCGACGCCGCTGCTCCGCGGCCTCATTAGCTCTGCTACCAGCGGCGGAGCAGCGTCGTCGTCGCACGGCTCGGTCGCCTCGCGCCGGCGCCGTTGCCCTGTGGCCACATTAGCTTTGCTACCATGATGATGGTCCCATGGACCATTTATGGTATGGTATGGTGCAATAATGACGGTCCCATTGACCATATATGGTAGATGATACAAAATGATGGTGACATGGACCATATATGGTAGATGGTACAAATGATGGTGCCACGAACCGTATATGGTAGATGGTACAAAACGATGATCCCATGGACCATATATGGTAGATGGTACAATGATGGTGCTATGGACCATATATGGTAGATGGTACAAATTGTGGTCCCATGGACTATATATATGGTAGATGGTACAAAATGATGGTCCATGGACCATATGTGGTAGATGGTAAAAATGATGGCGCCATGGACCATGTATGGTAAATGGTGTCCCATTGACCATACATGGTAGACGGTACAAAATAATGGTGCATAGACCATTTATGGTAGATGGTGCAAAAAATAATGATCCCATAGACCATATATGGTTAGATGGTGTCATGGACCATATATGGTAATGTGTACAAAATGATGGTCCATGGACCATTTATGGTTGGATGGTGCAAAAATGATGGTCCCATGGACCATATATGGTAGATGGTAAAATGATGATGGTCCATGGACCATTTATGGTACGATGGTACAAAATGATGGTGCCATGGACCATTTATGGTAGGTTTGGTACAAAAATAATTGCCCATGGACCATTTATGGTAGGATGGTACAAGAATGATGGTTTGGTATGGTGTGTTTTCTTATCTTATGGATCCGGCGACGCCGGAGCTGGTAACAGAGCTAATGAGGCAGCGGGGCAGTGGCGCCAGCGCGAGGCGACCAAGCCGTGCGACGGCGACGCTACCCCGTGGCTGGTAGCAGAGCTAATGAGGCCGTGATGCAGCGGCGCCGGCGCGAGGCGACCGAGCCGTGCGACGGCGACGCTGCCCCGCGACTGGTAGCAGAGCTAATGAGGCCGCTGGGCAGCGGCGCCGGCGCGAGGCGACCGAGCCGGTCAACGATATTGTACCGTCGACCAGCGATGGAGATTCTAGAAAGTTCTTGAAGATTCCAGAATATTCTAGAAGTTCGTAATTCTACCCGTAGAATTTATAAAAAAAAAAGTATCTTCATTCCAAGATACATTTGGAAATTGGAAAACTGAACAAATACAAAATCATTGCATACGAAGAAAAAGGAAAAACAAATGTCTCAACATCCAGAGAGGGGGAAGGGAGAGAGGGGGAGGGGGCGAGAGAGCAAGAGGGGGGAGAGAGTGAGAGAGATTGAGTGTGTGTGAGAGAGAGAGGGAGAGAGAGCGAGAGAGAGAGAGAGAGAGAGAGAGAGAGAGAGAGAGAGAGAGAGAGAGAGAGAGAGAGAGAGAGAGAGTGAGAAAGACAGAGTGGGAAAGAGAAAGTGAGTGAGGGGGGAAGAGATAGAGCTTAAGATGGGCTTGAATAGAAATGTTGAACGTTGAAATTTTCATTGGTTATACGGTTACGCGTTACTATCCAGAAAATATGTGTCATGGAATTTCAAACTGTATTCGCTTAATACATCATATGTTAGAGTCGGAAATTATCGAACTTATATTATACTCCAGGGATTATTTTTGATTTATAATATTTATTCTGAACTTTAATATGAATAAGCTAAAATGGCACGCTTGTAGCGTTCTAGTATATCTAGTATATATATTAAATTATACATATATGCGGAGAAAGAAACTACGAGACTTACGTTTCCGTCACGTAATTTTGCATTCTGGAAATTCCGCGTATTTTGTAGGATAATAATAAGGCGACGAGCTGTCCTCGCTGTGGATTTTCACAAATCGGCGGCAACTCGAACGCGCCGCATCAAAAGTTTCTGCATGCCGGGAAAGTTCCGCGGCACCTTAAAGCGTCGCGTGGTTATGCCAGTAAAACGAGCAGGTAGGAGCGAACAGAACAGTTCCTTAACGTATCTCTCCTACCTGTGCTCAGAACAGTGCCGGCGTTTTTACTCGGCATTTTATAGCTCATAATCGTCCGAACGTTAGGACTCTAGTCAGAATAGCTGTTACACGACACGAGGAATTCAGGTTTCGCGTGCTTCTGCATTGTCTATCTGTTCAATTCTGTCTCTTTTGTTTCTCAACCTGCAGATAGAGCTAATGAAATTCGATATGTAAACGTTAAAATTAACATAGTTTCCAAAGGTATCATGTAATTCAAGCGTAGAAGTAAAAAGAGAAAACATGCAGAGATCGCGTGTGTTGGCACAATTTTAATTAAAGTATGCGTGTAGATTCAAAATATTATAATCGCGCTTATTTTCGTAATATTAGCTGTACACGCACACACACATAGAGAGTGTCACGTATTCTTCTTAGCAGCTAAATATCAAATGGATATTTAATTAAAGTCATGCAATAAAGTTGCCTCTTATCAATCAGGATTAATTGATAAATCTGCTAATTTCTAAGGCAACCTCAGCGCTCTATTTTCTTCATTTTTCCAGTGTGTGATATCATGCGGTATGGATTTCTAGCGTGTGGTAAGACCGGCCCGAGCGCGTACGTGAGTCAGTGAAATTGCGAGGCAGATAACTGACGTAACATTACCGTTGTCCGAAATGTGCATTATCTAGCGTCGGATGCTAGCCATAGGAAAGGTGGTTTTAATGACGCAGTGTAACGGTCGTCCCGGCTGTAAAAGCTGCAAAATTAGGTGTCTACCGGCCGCGACTATTTCCTTACGCGGTGTTACGGAGAAAATCAGATATGAACGTGGAATCTTAAACGATCGTAAACGGCAGGCAAGGCTGGACACGGGACCCGCGATTCTCGGTACGGCGCTCGCGGCTCGGTCGACAAATAGGTAATATGCGTAAGTACACGCGCTGGAATTCGTATTACCTCACCTTACAACACTATCAGGAAAAGTCAATTCTCTTTCTTCGTCATTGTTACACAATGTCGCGCTCGCGAGCGGCGTCGTATAAGAGCGTCCACCTTCCTTTCATCTTCTCTGTCGACCTTCCAACATTGTTACCCTCGAAGAAGCGGGATTTCTTCACGCACGGATTTGCACCGGAACTAAATCGCTTGATTCCAAATCAGCAAGCCCTTTTAGTGCGACGTCGCGGCGGAAGCGCCAGATAATTATTTCGTCATATCGTTCCTTTATGCTGGACATTTTGCCGATTTATCGGATATTATTGAACACGAAGCTGCGTGAGCGTCAGAAAGGGGAGAAACGTTATTCACCGCAAAATAATTTTCATATCAGCCGATGTAAGCGCGCACGCGCATATCCACGAGAGCAAATGAAACCGAATTCCCCCGGAATTATCAGTTATCCGAATTTATCAGTTTCCACTGTGTTTCACCGTGTCATTTCGGAAAACGGCTTCCGCCTCATGCACACGCCACACAAGCCTTATCTTCGACACGAAGCGGATAAAAATGTCGGGAGACGCCCGAAGGATAGAACTCGGACGTTGCTGTTAACCCTGTATTCCGATATCGGCGAGCTTTCTCAGCGAAAGAACGCTATAGGAAGCAATTCCCATGACGCGTGACTAAAGAGTAATGGCGAGACTATCAACTTCGAACTTTTAGAAAGAGTGTGCGATCTCTTCTCACGTGTTATGTGACAAATCAATTGACAACAATCTCGCGACCAAGATCATTTCTTGGAAAAGGAGCGCCATTTTGTATTAAATACTCCAAATTGTTTAGAATTTCGAAATTGTTAGGAGAGAGAGAGAGAGAGAGAGAGAGAGAGAGAGAGAGAGAGAGAGGGAGAGTTTCAACTCGTACTAAAATGACACGGAATATCGAACTGCGAAGGAATGAATACACACGGATATTATTTGTTTTCATAAGCCATATTTGCTAGCTCCGCACGCAATCCGCGTGTAACATCACCTATTATCTACCTTTAATCCTGTTTCGATATGACAAAATTGACTACACGCGATAACAATTACTGACGGAATATCATGTATTTCCTCGACAATTTACGGGTTAACGAGAGCTGTTCCGACTTCAAGAGCAGGCACACCTGACATACGAGATGTTCAGGTGCCTTACGCTTGTTTTTATCTGCGGATTCTCTCCTACGTGATTTTGTTTTATCTGTTTAGGTGACTCTCTCGGACGTTCACTTTAAACATCTTGCGATGTTTTCGTGTGTAAATATCGGACATTCAATCTTTTGAAGGATCAACGTGTCGGTAACAAAAATTACATCATGTCTGATCCCCTTTAATCCTTTCATCGCTGAATTAACTTTCCTTGAGAAAATTATTAAAATATTTGATTGTCCTACGTTTTTTGGGTCGCTGATTACGAATCTAAAGTCAGATTTGCAAAATTCAAAATGGCGGATTCAATATGGCGATTATGATGTACAAAATTAATGAAAATTCCAATTATTATTAAATGATGACCAGGTCGTAATAAGAATATATGATTGTAGACGATGGAACTCGATCGAGCTGGAAAAAATGTATGTGGGAAAATGTTCAATATTGCATATTTATGATACTTATTAGAGAATAAACATTCATTTTTGAGTAAAATAATATTGATAGTATGGACAGAATGAAAAAATTAGGAAAATAGAGCTAAAAAGTGCATAAGAATCAAATTTCGGCCGTTTTTGTAGAAATATTTGTTTATAAAAAAAATCTAAAAGAAATACTAAAAATACTAAAAAACTATAAAAAAAAAAAAACTGAAAGAAGTGTATGTTTTTGTACAACATTAGAAAAATATTTGGTGAAAATTTCAGATCTCTACTTTCAATACTTTCCGAGGAATCGATTTTTCCCTGGAAAGAGCATTTTTTCAACTTTGATTTGTTATAAATAATCACAAATGAATAATTGGGTATGAAAACCTATTGGAGTATGTTGAACAACTATTCAGTTATCTGGAAAGCTCTCGATTAGTTCTTAAAAATTTAGAATTACAACGCAAAATTCAAAATGCGATTTACAACGCAAAATTGAATCAGGAAGAGTATACTTCCCACTAACAGTGAGAGGGTTAATATCGGCACGCGAAGGACACGGAGGACGAGATGTGCACTTGGATAATTTCATTTGTATCGCCCCCGGCCGCGCGTTGGGATAAAGTGAAATTCCTCAAAGTGGCCAAATGTTCAACCAGAAACTGTTAGTGCCTCAACGTCTTCATTAAACGAGAATCAGCTCCAAATTGTTTTGCTGGGGTTATCCGCGGGCAAGGCGAAGTGTCCCGGGATACCTCGTATATCCTGACACAAGCCTAAATCGGCGGTTTCGCGTCGCGCGAGTAAAGTCCGGGCGTTACCGGAAGTGATGGAAGAGCGAAACGCGGATCCATCGTCGCTGCGGTCCGGGCGACCAATAGACCCTCCTCGACCGTTCCGCACGGTATTATATATACCGGTGTTCGCACGCAACGCTACATACCGCTGTCACACGCGTGTATGTACGTGCACATGCATCCACCAGCACGTAACGACAACCGGCCGGCCGGCCAATGCTTGCCGGCCGGTGTAGTGCGGAATGCAGTTATTATTCAACGTTTACGTTCGCCTGCTCGCGAACCAAGTCGCCGCGCGTAAAGCCGGAATCATTAATATGCGAGCAGGTATGTGAGAGAATTGTAGCGTATCCGTGCACGAGCGAGCGAGCGCGCGCACGCGGAGCGGTGCCGCGCCACGTCAACTGATTTGATAAAGGTAAAAATCGTCTGGCTGCAGGCGAGCCAGGCGAGAAAAATCGGAGGCCGGTGCGCGCGAGTTGCACTTGAATCGCGCGAAATCTCCGAGAGAAGAGATTCCGACGTGCACGGAGTTCTCTCTCCCGTGGCGCGCTTCTTTATGAGAACCGTAAACGCGAATAAGAGGCTAGTAAAGGCGCTTAATGCGTTCGGAAAGTTTCGGATCGATCGCATCGGAGAGTCGAGCACGAGATAATTCATGCTGCTGTGCAGCTGGTTTACGCTCAGACGCCGAAATAAAGCCCTCCGATGGGGCCGCGTGTTTGATTCATCAGGAAATTCACAAATTCAAATTATACAAATTACGGAAATTCATCAAATTCAATGTACTCTCAAAATGTGTATTATTAAACGGTGCATTAACGTAATGTCATTCGAAACGCGCAACTATGTACGATGTTTTAACCGCGGATATACTTAGACGTGGATGTGTCGCGGCATTGCATCATGAAGCGCAGGATCTAATTTATCGCGGCAAATAAACATTACGTCGTTCACGGCGTTCGTCCCCGAGATAGTCCCTTCGGACAAACAAATTTTTGAGGAAGCAGAAGATTACGCGTCTAACGAGAGCGGAATACTCTCGACGATAGTCATTATTTAGAGGCCGTAACTGTATTCGTGGGGCGTGTTGTCAGCTGGTATATAGTCATAAATGGAAAATTAACGAAGACAGCCGGCATTCCCGGCATACCATGCTTGTTACCGTGCTGTACTTGAATGCTCAAGAATTTATTTTACACTTACGTTTAATGAGCAGTAGGAGAGGCGTTTCAGTCTGCTCGCTTCGTTTTTCCAGCTCACTCCACTTTAGCCGCTCAAGTGGAGACCGGAATTGTATAACGAGCTTTATCCGCGAGAAAGTCTCAGGACAGAAACCCGACGTTTCTATTTACGCCCCGTAATCTGTAGCGTATAAAGTAATTTCACACCTATAAAAGCTGCGCGCACGACCGATCGTGTATCGCGGGGCGGGCGGGCGGGCGGGCGGGCATTCGCTAGACAACTTCTTTTCCCGATCGAGAGGACAGATCGCGTGAATAATAGCACGCGAACGAAGAGCAGCCGCGTGATCGTCTGAAAAACGCCGCATGCCGTCCGAGATCGCGTCGGAATACGCGAAAGAAACGGCGGAAGGATTAACGACGAAGAGGTCGCGACCAGAGCTCGTCCACGTCTCGTCACGTATCGAGTGAATATTAACCCCTGCTTCCCATTAACACAGCTCGCACACATAATCAAGCCACAATACCGCATGCGCGCCGTTGAATGTGTCCGTCTGGCTGTGATCCCACGTTAGCATTGAACGCAATTAGAGGCGAGAATTTCAGAGTACGTATCGTCCGCGGAGACGCAGATTATAGACTCGATCGCGTTCGCGCCCACCCGTAATGCATTCATTATAAACAAGAGGCTGTAATCTCGAGAATCAGACGAGGGACGCGATTGGATTCATCTCACAGGCAAAAACACGCGGCTAATGGTTCCTCAATCGTTGATCACGCGCAGAACGCGTCGATCTCGTCTGCCGTCAACCGATCGTAATCACACAGCGGGACGATTAATAATTGCATAATGCCGCTATAAATTTCTACCGACTGCGGGATTACGTAAAATCCCCGCGAAGAGAGAGAGAGAGAGAGAGAGAGAGAGATTATGGCAGTCGCACACATTCCGCGCATACTTTCCTCAGACACACGCTTATCAGAGGGGACTTATTAAAGCGGCGACTGCTGGTCCGTCTATGTGATATAACCGGAACGGAGCGATTACCTGCCAATTTTACCTTAAAACCGGCACACTCGCCACGTTAGAATTATGATATAGCCGGCGTGATTTCCCACTTCCTCGCGATCGATCAGGCCAGAAGCGAAGCAGCGAGCGAGCAACGCCTTCGAAATGGCCGAAACGCGGACTTCCTAATGCGGTTAAAGAATGAAAAAGTACGCGCTCTCCGAAAAGCTCTTTCCCGCGAAGCGTGCTACGAGACGCACCTTCCTGCAACGCCTGCGTGTACTTGGTAATTAGCCATTGAATCATTGCGTTTTACGATCGCGTGATGCACACACTCGGTTCACGCTGTAAATTGCATGTAAAATTCTTCCTCATCTGTACCTCAGAAAGAAATACAAAAGCACACACGGAAGTATCCAGATCAACTGAACTCGCACCCCCAATGACTTGGCAAAATCTTTGATGACTGCTAAACCGCTCTGGCAGGGCGGCTGAAGTGAAAAACATCCCAGGATAATGCAGAATAGCTCTATAATTTTGCAGGATACGTCGCTGGATTTGCAATAGAACGGGACGACCAAGAGAAAAATCTTCCCCGTGCTCGACGTTTTTACATTGCGCATTGGTAATGAGCTACTTTTAGTGAGCTTGGAACCCGCGTGGAAAATACAGAAGCATGCGAACGCGCTCGCTTCTCTCTCGCCATTGATACTGTATTCGGAGGGAAAGAAACAAATGTGACTGACGCAGAAATAACTGACGGCAGACTCGATCAATTTCTTGCGTCGTCGGTTGCGAAACGAGATATTAATATCTCTCATTATTCCAACGGGTTCTTTTTGATTGCGAGATAAATCATTTCACACGCTCCAACTTGGGCGGAAAAATTGTCGTCCTCCATAAATATGCGCTTCAGTCGCCGCAAGTATGTTTTCGTACTCCAAGGAACCCGCTCGATTAGACTTTTAGATATCGACTTACGAACGAATGGAACCATCTTAACTTCAGGAAATTGCGTGGGCGCTCCATGGGAATTTCGTACGTGGAGATCCTCGGGTCGCAAATAATCCCAAATAGCACGCCGACCGTAAGTTCAATTTCGATTTCACAAAGTATGAAAGTACACAAGTATAAGAATGACTCAAATACTGCCCGAAGCCGTGTGTATGTGTGTGTGTGTGTGTGTGTGTGTATGTGATTATGAAATGCACTCATCTCTATGCATTGTAATAGTAAAGAAAAAAAGAAAGCTTAACAACCGTGTTTGATGAAACAAGAAACGATAATTCCTCCCTTCAACATAACTTGCAGCAAAATAACGAGAGCACCGTTAAATTGGTCCTCGTGTAATGTGTCAGTGTTTGAATTTCTATTGAGTAAAATTTACATTTTTGAATTCACGCCAAAGCGCTTTTACGTGTTGATATTTGCTTCAACGTTTGTTCTTGCTTCACATGCCGTTCAGAAAAACGTAACGGATATTACATACAAACAATCGGCGCGATTGTTAGCCATTATCCAGCGTGACGTAAGCACAGCCGAACGGAAACCTGGTAATGCAACGACTTAAAATAGCATGTATCTCTTTCTTTCGCTTTTATCGCTGTCGTCGGCGCGATCATTATTTTCAGACTACACTGCGATCGCCAGCAGGCGTCTGTATGGTAATTTCCGGTAATTTCCGATCCACTGTTATTGTGGACACGAATCGAATTCCGAGGGAAACGTTTTAGCCGAGAGATCACGTAAGAAGAATGAAAGGATAAATATATAATTTAAAATATGGCAACAGCCGGAGAAATCAAAGTAACAAACGCGTAATATTTCCACATAATATTTCGTATATACGGCATTTTACCTGCCGCAAATAAACGAAAATTCCAACAAAAATTAATTAATATGTATACTAGTCAGTGTTTACATCTCTACATTTTCTTCGACGTTTTGATTAGCCACTACTTAATTAATTTGAATCGTCCAAATTTTCTAATAATAGATCGCACACGATAGATTTCAGTGTAAATTAAACAGCTGTTGTATACCAGTACAATTTTGCTCACTCTATGAATTACAAGTTCGTTGAGGATCGAAATTGATAATTGGCTGATGTAAGCATAATTGCAAGTTTCGTGATGGTAACTGTTTCTCGTTAGGCGAGTTTGAACTTTTCGTTCGAGTTGAACGACAGAAAAGTTACTAATGCAATACCGGTCGCGAAACATATTATGTCCGCCTCATATGCACGATAAAAGGGCAATTATTAATAGAATTACTTTCTTTCAATTGTGAGCAACTCTTGTTTGCTCCGGCCATAATTTATTATTACTAGAATGTTACGAAAGAGGAATGCATTGACTTTTAATGAAATTACAACGTTGCTGTTACGTTTCCTCAACCGTGTTAGCTGCAAATTACGTGACTCGAACTTGTGAATGAACATTTCACAAAATAATAAGCAAAACATTGTCGCTGATTTCTTTTTTCTTTTTCCGAACCTTTTGTAAATTTCGCTTTTTCGCAAGAGAAATACTTCTCGATTACAACCTAACCGGATCGAGCGCGTTGAAGACATTGCGCGCGGAAACGTTACGAACACCCTTTCTCACGGCAGGATACATATGTAGACGTCGAGGTGTGTCGAAGGTTAAGCTTGCAAATTTTGTAAAAAATTTAACTAGATTTAAAATTTAACTAGATAAAAAATTTAATAGGAACATTGATCTGAACAACGGAGATATGTCGAGCCGAGAAGACAACGATTGCCGAGGCTGCCGACGAGTACCGCCAAGTCGTCGGGGTAGCCGCCGCTTGGGGGGGAGGGGGAGGGGGAACTGTTAAAGCCAGGAATGCTAAATCCAGAAGAGAACGAAACGCGAAGAGTCCCACGGCGAAGCCGAAGCGTGGCCGGGACGTAATGCAACTATGTGCGTGAATGTGCGTGACAGCGCGCGGCTAGTAGAAGACGGAAATTATGGGCTGGTCACCGGTGTTGCACGCCGCGCCACGAGCTCCGTTCTTTTCAGCTACACTTTCTACGCCGGTTTCCTTTTTCTTCTTTCTCTTTGCAAAACACCGATCGTGCACACGGTGGCCGGACAATCGGCCGATCGTACGACATTTCATTTCGTAAAACGTCGGTACGTACACAGCGAGCCGAGTATTGGACAGGAAACGGATCCGCCCGTTTGTACCGCGGGGGAATTGTGAGTGCGGCTCGATGCGGCGAGCGTCGAGTTTAAACGACATCGGGCCGGGTCCTACCGTCCCGCGTCGCCTCACCCAATTTAAAAGAGCGTCGATACTATTCGCGAAAGAATTAAATTATCGCCGCTTTCAGCTACGATGCAGCCTCTCACCGGCGGATTTGCACGGCGCACGCAACGCGACTGCGCGTTTCAGCCGACGCCAATGGATACGTGCTCGCTCGTAACGACCGACTCGATCGGCCCTCGCTCCGATGGCTCCGCTCCGGGTAGGCTTCCGCGCGCCAATTTCGCCGCTAAAGCGCTGAAGAAACGAGCGAAATGGTAACAGGTAAGCATTTAATTCTCAGCTCCCACGGGGAAAGGTCAGCTGAATTTATGTACCAATTTCGCGGAGCGCAAAATGGAATAAAGCAGCAAGGGGACGACGCGTGTGGACTACCATTGGCTCAGCTCCACTCGTGCCACTGTGCAGCGTAATGAAATCAATATATTTTTATCACCTTTAAGAGCGATGTGGGACGAGAGTTCCCCTAAGCCCCATTCGTAACACGCGCTCCGCGCTCTTAATTCTTATTAATGGCTCTTAACGTTATCCAGATATAATAAGCGTCAATCGATACGTTCGCCTCGAATAATGTCGTTCGTTTTTATCCGCTGGTCGTAAAGAATTCCGCACGGGTTTGTAAATATTGTTCGATGTAATTTTACGGGCCTTGTAAAACTTTGACGACGCACCACGTCTTGTCTCTCTCCTTCGCGCGGTTTCTCGATCTAATACTGTTCGACTGTTATTGAAAAATTTCGAGTTTTCATGCACACATGAAGAAATTAACAACGAGTAAAGCGTACGTCATGATGGAGTCTCGCGGATTTTCGATTGGATTTATAACGCTGTGAGTCAATTGCTACAAAGGAAAAGATTCATCGAAGACGACAATTTCCGGGTGTGTGAGAACGTTACACGCAGCTATCCGAAGCGTCAAGTTTCAAGGATGCACGAAGGCCTTTGTTCGGCGCGATTGCGAATTAACGTCACCAACGTTAGCCGATCACTATGCGCGCCCCGGCGCGGCGCGGCGCGGCGCGCCGGTATTTCTCTCTTTCAGTATCCGATCGTTCCCGCAACACTTCATCCTCGCTCGCGATGAGCCCCCAATTGAACTAATTCGCTTATTTATGTACATGCCGTCCCTCTCACGAGAGCACACGTCACTGTTGCTTGACGTGAACGAGATCCCGACACAGGCAATTTATCGGCCTCGCGATATCCTCCGCGCGGCGCATTCGCGTGTCGAATCGGCAAGAACGGTGGGACTCGATCAGAAGAGCGACGGACACATTCCGAGCGCGTTGTAAAAATGCACAACGAAAGTGACCAGAGAGTGCACTGTGTGTATATCCAATGGCGATATTCACGTACGCCGGTGTTCGAACACGCGCTCACAACCGAGAGCGGCCGGCAGAACACGGAAATGATGGGCAGTTCTGTGCTGAAACGGCGATAGCCCACACTATCCCGCTCCACCTATTGCGTAAGACACTTTCGAGTCTAGCCGACGTTGCAGCGAAGTGTGGCAGAGTGCAAGTGGAGGCGCATGTCGCGCCGATCCGCCTTTTGTGCTCTCGATTTTCCTTGCCGGGCGAAATCTATTTCTGCTCGTCGCTTTCAGAAATTCTGACACACACGGACACACAGACACACTCTCACTCTCTCTCTCTCTCTCTCTCTCTCTCCGTCCCTTTTATCGCGATTTTTCTTTCCCTCGTGCCTACTACTACTGCTCCGCCGAAGATCTTTCTCTCAAAATTTGCATGTGCGAATTTACCTGCGACGCAGCGGAGCGCAGGGCGACGTCAGCGCGTTGCGTTTCGTCGCGTAGCGCCCCGAGAGAACATAACCGTATTACATAACCGTATAGCATATTTTGAAAATTATGATCCGGGCGCGAGCGGTAAATTGACTCGAGATTCAGGACGGTACGGTCGTATGGTAGTAATTTCCCGGCCCGAACGTGTTCTTGCAACTTCACAGCGGAAGCTCGTACATGCGGAAATATGTACAGACGCCGATGATATCTGCGATACCCGATTGAAGATGCAATTATACGGATGTTCGTTGAAGCGCCGCTGTAACCGCTCCGCTTCTCGAATCTGAACGTGGCTTACCGAGAGCGTTCGTAACGCTTAACGTGCCGAAGCGTGCAGATGATCGTTGTCGGATCGAAAGTAAAAATGTCACTTAAGCGGTCTTAAGCCGCCACTTTTCAATCAAAGGCACGCGCCGGATATGAAAGGGATGTAAGACGAAAATGTCGGCAAGGAAAAATTGCTGGCGAACTGTCGACAAAGAGACTACTAGAGAGACGTCGCCACTGCTTTCGCGTAAGAAACGCGTAATAACGCGTCTTCTTCCTTTTTGATTTTAATTAAGGCAAACATTTGATTTGCTTGTTCGTCATTTTGCATGAAGTAGAATGCAGTTGCGTGTTACTTAACCGAGCTTGTCATTTCGCAACTTCGGCTCTGGCGTAACGTGTAACTTGAGTTAGAGCTGGGTGAAAAGCTATCGAAGCGCAAAGCGCGGATGAGACGAACGCGTTAGAATTAAAGCGATCAAAGTTTCAGCTTACACTTAGTCTCCTTCTTGAATCAATTAAAGTTGGCGCATTAGAGTCACGTCGTGCGTCGCAACACCGTGGTTAACCACCGTTCCGTTACATTGTGTTAAGCGCTATATTATAGAAATTTACATAAACTCCAATTGTCGGTACGTCGAAATCGCGCCCGCGCGCGTCACGCCGCGCGAAACGATATCCGCGCGCGCGAGCGAGACGGCGACACGGGAAGAATAATGCGCGTGTGATGACTCGCGAATTTCGGACGGAGTGCCGAGTGAATCTTTCTGCAGAATTCCTCCGCGCTGCGGCTGCCTCGAGCCGCAGCTGCGCGCATTTCACACGCGTCACTTATTATTATAAACCCAGCGTGTCGCTACTCTTTATTATGCGAACGACGCATTTCCATTTACCAATTACGCGCCGAGCGCGTTACATGTGTCGGCGATATCTATTTAGTAAATCGCATAATCAAATAACCATAATAGCTTATCTGTGCATTGAGCGGCGCAGACTCACTTGACCCCGATATATAACGCGGGTAAACAGCATAATTAAACATATATCACTCCGCGCGATTCTTTTCTTGTGGCGCAGCCGATTGCGACATGCCGTTTGCAAATGAGATCGCTACTGAAATAGCGACGCAGAAGCCGCATGTATGATGCAGCTGTTGCAGTAATACATGCAGTAATACGATGAGCGAATGGATCACCCTAATGTTGCGTACAACGCGAGAGGGCCGAACGCACCGATTCAACCATAACGCCGAAATTAGCTAAATCCAGCTCCTCGATACGTTAATAATCCGTATCAATTAACGAATCAATCAGTGAGTCGGGCCCGAATCCCATTCGGCCGACAAACTCCGAATAAGCGCTCCAAGTTGGAGTTGGAGCGGCGACGAGCGCCCGTGCGAGCGAATGCCGCTATCGAGAAGCCTCCATCGCGCGTGAAAATGATCAGCTATGTAGGGGAGCACGCGCTTTTGGGACAAGCTTTACTTTCTACTTCGTACACACTGGATGCACAAGCGCGCGCGCGCGAGAGAGAGAGAGAGAGAGAGAGAGAGTCCAGTTTATCCGACATAATAATCGAGTGCGAGTGCGACGCAATCGGCATCCGGCTCGGACGAGCGCGCAGCATCGCCGGATGCGCCGGACGAGCAAGCAGGTGATACCGGTCGACCTGGCGACTTACCTATCTGCCAACCGAGCGATCCACTGGCTATAACGAGTGTGCGCGCACGTGCAATCGTTACCGCATTACACGTCACCGACGAGCCGTCTCGTTTACAGCCGGCAGCGACGAGCGCCCGCTGCGCCATCACGTTATATTACATAGGAGGAAGTTTTCCCATGGATCTCCCCGTGTGCCGGGCGCGGTTTCATGAATAAAATTTCTCCAGTTTCACATCCTCGTGTTATGTAAAAATTGGAGCAAAAGCGCGGCGCGGCGCGCCGGGGCGCGATCCGCCGCCGCCGCCGCCGCCGTCGCCGCAGCGGCGGCAACGATGGCGGCGTCCGTCGCGGCGAGGTCGAGTCGCTTGAAAATGCAATGTTACATGGAGAGAGAGGGAGAGAGAGAGAGAGAGGAGTTCATGGTGGGACGAATGCGCGTGTGGAAACGGTGGGTGCGAATCGTCACCTTGGGCGGAGGGGTAGGTAGATATTCTTCGCGAAAATTGAGCTGGCGAGGATATATCGAGAGATGGAATATGTAAGCCTGCACGCAGGGAATGCGCCGCCCGAGAGGGATATTGTAACTTCCGATTTAAATAAATAAATATGTAATATGCATGCGAGAGAGAGAGAGAGAGAGAGAGAGAGAGAGAGAGAGAGAGAGAGAGAGAGAGAGAGAGAGAGAGAGAGAGAGAGAGAGAGAGAGAGAAGGGAAGAAAGAGAAAAGGATACGTGATAATTATCAGTTATAACGGAGGATTAAATTTATCTTGGCAGGAATCGTCAAGTGTGCGCAACGTGGGAGGCGAATGAAAAGATTTCCCTCGCACTTAATAAGGTAGACGAATGGAGCGGACCAAGTTCTCCAGAGTGAGAGGACAGATCGATAAAACGGTGGGAGGAGGGGGACAAAAGTCGAAATGACAAAGATCAAAGAAAGGATCGAATGCCGTGTGCCGTGGACGTGTCCTTAAGGTCACGTGGAGAAAGGAACGCGTTACGTTACGCGCCATGTACGCGCGCGCGCGCGCATTGCTACCAATGTGTGCTACCCGGCGTTTTCTGAAATAGATAATTCAGATATATCGGAGCGCGCGCTGGCTGTGGCACGACTTCCAATGCTTCGGGGCGGTATCCGCAACCGATCATTACGTGATAGCAGACACATTTCCAGGAATATACGATCGCTGACAATCAACAGTCGGCGAATAATCTCCGATTCGGCCGCTTGTCTCAAATGCTCGCGCGACACGTAAGTCGAACTATTCGAGTACATAAACTTGGATGATGAAATAATTCGGATACGGAGGTAATCCCGGCTTTAGTTGCGCATACCCGTTCGAATAGAATAAATCAGCGCCTCCATTTCGATTCGATTCACGGGTATATCGGATCTGTGCGCGTCGCGCCGAGAAAGTTAGTCTCCATCAGAAACGTATTCCTGGATATCGACCACGCCGCCGGAGCGAGCCAATCGATACTCCATTGATCCGCGAAAATCGCTCAATAATTCAGAACGGGCGCGGGACTAGATTCCGCGGCGCGATCGCGACGGCAGCGGCGGAAAAATCGAGATCGAGGCGCGATTGCCAGTCGTGCCGGAGAAATATCGCGCTCGAACGCGAACGGGTTAATAATCGCTTCGTGGCATTCAGCGAAGTCGAATCGATAAGATCGATCGATCGATCGATCGTGTATAATTATACGGTAATTACCGGGCGATTCTTTCGAACGCTTGCGACCGTCGCCGGGCCAATTGTCACCGCGCGACGAAGGCTGACGGTCGCTCGCCGCTGTTAATTAAGTAATTGCGCGAGTAATCGGTCAGCACGACAATTAATACTCGTCGCACGAATGATCGTTCTCTCGCGGCTGCATCGCGACTCGCCGCCGACCGTTCGAGGGTGAACGAGACCGAAAACAGCCAACAGCAACTGGCCGCATTGGGTTTATATATTCAAAACCGGTCAGGGCTGCCAAGCGAGGAAAGATACGTGCGGGCGACTTTCGCGATAGACCGACATTTTTCGCGGGCGCCAAATAATATAATGGCTTTCACTTCGTGGGCCGGAAAAGTCGCGGCACGTGATAAAACGGGCATCGCGCGGCAAACGAGAACTAATTAATTGGATGTAATTAGGTTGCGACGTGTATTTCGACACGTTGCGCTCGATAACTTTAAAGCTGAGATGCCCGCGGCCGCATGTCGCGCTCGACTCTTATATGCGGAGAGTTACGGAAACTTACGTAATCATCTCTGATCAGAAGATCATCGCGTCTCAATCCTGTTTGAACAATCTGCGACGTCTCGAGTACTGCGTATCCGCATGATCGCGTCATGCAGACTTGCGTGTACTTTTATTCCTAACATTCCCGCTTATTCGACATGTCTCTCTGCTCTCTTAAAGAAATATCAAACGTATCTAATCGTATGTATGTGCATATGTATACGCGCAAATTGTTGTAATTAACGCAATAACAATAACTCTCGTACGTCAGCCGAGACGATCAGCGAAACGAAAATCGGAGCTAGCAGCTAATTTGCAAAACGATGCTTTTAGACTGCTTGCCCCGCCGACGTTAACGGCCCCGCCAGTGACGTAGCGCAATCCCGAAATGATCGAACCGATGTTGGATCATCAGGTATCACTCCAGACAAACGGCGATCATAATTCAAATCGCTCACGACAGAGCAGGCCGGCCCTTTGGGCTCTGTTTCCATCTTGCTTCCAGCTGCCAGCATAATGCGCTATAGCAGTTAGAATTAGTAGGTTGAGGTAATAAGTAACAAGCGGCGGCGGCGGCGGCGGCGGCGGCGGCGGTAGGCAATCTATTTAGAAAAGAATTCAGGTCTCTTAAGGCCATTCAACGACCCGTAATTCCAACTCTTTAGAACGTTTCGCGTTTGCGCCAAACGTGAAACTCCTTTTCGATGCGAGTACCTCGTTTCCACGTAACGAGCGGGCCATAATCAGGACCGTGCCTCACCATTCTCGGACGCCTCTCCCTCTTTTTTTTCATCTTCTTTCGCTGTCTTTCACTTTTTTCCTGTTTCTCTCTCTCTCTCTTTCTTTTTTTCTTTTTTTTCTTTTTAGGCGCATTACACGAACTTTTCGCGCGACAACCGAATTCGCTGTCCGAATGTAAACCTCGAGAGTTATCCGCGATTTTTACTCGCGCACCGCACATGCGGAGATCGTAGTTTTTCATGAATAATAATAACTCTCGGCTTTTGAACATCACGGCTCTCTACCTTTTACCGCGGAAAAGCATTCTGCATTCAAACGGATGTAAAAAAATTGAGAATTCAAAGCCGGCGCATCTTAAAGCGACCCATTGCCGAAACGAGCGCATCACGCTGCTCGCCGGTGATCGGCCAAAGATCCGCTAAGATGAACCCCGAGAGGTCAGGGCGTCATTTTCAATCGTGACTCTCCGTCGAATTGCCCTCCCCGGCATTTCTCGGTATCCAAAGTTCCGACAGAATCGTAATAGATTCGAGCTATAAGTTCACACTTCTTCGTGTTTCGCCAACAATGTTTCGTTATTATCGGTGAGATGTAAGTACGAAACAAATGGAGAACACCGAGACGCAACGGCACGGGTCGTCGTGAATCAGCGTAAAACTTGAGCGCTGTCGGGCGGCCGCCTCTATCACCTAAAAGCCCACTGCGAGTCCATTCCGCGAGCGCAAGCGAGAACAACGATGCATCACCGGCAAAGGGTTGGCCAATTAACAGAGTGATCATCCGACGCTACCGTTGCGCTGTTGTTCGCTGTTGCGCTGCACCTGCGCCGTCTACCGTGACCGGGAAGGAGTCCGCGATCGCGGCTAACGCTGCAGCGTCAGCCAGCTGAGCCATGCACGGTGCTCGTGCATGCTATGCACCACGCCTGCATGAGAGAGTAATATCGTAGGTGACCAGGTAACCCGGGTGGTGCTCGGTTGCACTTGGTGTGGCCCGTCGCGTACAAGTCGAGCGTGTAGGCCACACGCTGGTGGGGCGGGAGGAGTAGGAGGCTGCTCTCTCGGCCATTAGACGTGGACATAGCCGACGAATACTCGCGCGAACAACCTACAACGGCAACCTCTATCGGCCATAAAGGGGGGACCCCCCTTCGCCCTCAAACGGGTGGTGGGACTACCGCGTCGACCGCTCGGTACGCCGTGGATTATAGTTTTTCTGGGGGGAGGGTGGTGGAGCGCCTTGCTTTCGAAAGGATGGTGATTGTGGAGCGTGTCCAGAGTAGAGTTAGGCGTATATAAGGCCCGCCGGCCCGGCCCAAGTCAGTCATTCACCGGACTACCAGCCCACAATACACACACCAAACATGAAGGCCTTTGTGAGTATTCCACACGGGGTTGGTGAGGTGTTCGCGAGGTGTCGAACCACTAGTCTCTCTCTCTCTCTCTCTCTCTCTCGGTATCTCTCGCGCTCCTCGGCTTTGTCGTCGCGCCGGACTTTATTAGATTTGCTCGCTCGCACAGATCTCTCCGTCGCGACTGATACGCGATTTCTCTGCTGCTTTGACACGCGATTTCTCGTATCGAGGTTCCAAGGCGGAACCTCATCACGAGATTTCAGGATCTCTCCTGAAAATCAGTCTCGCTGTAGCCTCTTGATCGCGGACACTTGCCTTGCCGCTTGATTCCGCCGTAATCGTCGCCGCGAATCAAGAACAATGTCGCTCGCCGTCGAAACTTTTAACTGTCTCTGAAGTACTTGGAGTACTCTTTAACGATATTGCTCGCGAGTCTCCTCCTCTGTCTTTCTCGCCGCCGCCACCGCGAAACTTTGCCTCCGCGAACGTCCGTCTCTCAAACATTTCGTTCTTCGACGCTTCTTCGTTGAAACTAAACAAGAGATCTAAACAGCTCCCTGTTTTACAAGATTATATTTCGATTACACACGGGAGTGCCTGCAAAGCGGCGAGCAAACGCGACCGTTTCACAAGCTCGAAAGCTTTCAGTCGACGACGATAACTCGCTCTCGCAACCGTTTCCATTGTACCGTCGCGCCTTTCTTCGCTTCTCTCGTTGCATCCGCGATGCGACCGATGATAATTCAATGTCACGGCTGGGATACTCTCACTGTTTTTCCCGACTCGGCCAGTGCGACCGAGCAGACAGACAGACAGACAGACAGACAGACAGACAGACGTACAAACAGACCAACTGGCAGCCGTCCTCCTTTACGACTTTCATTCATAAAGCGAGAAATCTCAGCGCACATCGCGCGCTGGAGACCGCTCCGTGGAGAACCGGTTGTGGTAGTATCATCGTCGCGTCATTGAGTAAGCGAAGTAATTCGCGACCGGTTTCTACTCTCCCGGCGCATCTTCATTCACGGATCCGCCGAGCGCACCTCGTCGTCGCACCTCGCGCTAGCGTTGCATTCCCCGACTTTCGCTGTCGTTTGTCGTCCACGCGGCCGTAGCGCCGTTATTCCGGCTCGCGCTCGTCCTGAAAGCATAACGGTCCTTAGCATAACTCGACTCAGCTCGGACTCTCCGACGCCGCGGGAGAATATCGGCAATAACGACATTTCCATTGTTACAACCTCCGAGCCTCGCAATGTCTTCGCTAATGTCGCGCGGCCGACGGAAATAGCGAGCGCGCAAGAGCCGCACGGGCGATTTTGAAATCGGCACCATCGATCCTTTTCCGATCGCGAGGTCGCGGGAACGCGCGGTCGAACACGTCACACGAGCACGGCCGCGAGATAGTCGGTTCGTTCATTCGTTCGTTCCGCGTAAACGGGATGTGAAAGTTTCGCCAAGTCGTTAGATATGCATAATTCCAGGCCGCGGTGCCATTTAGGCTCACAGCGTCTCAAACCGGGCGTGACATATGCACCGAGAGAAAGAGAGAGAGAGAGAGAGAGAGAGAGAGGGAGAGGGAGACCGTCTAATAGCATTCGCACGCAAACGAAAAATAACCGGTTACGTCGACATCGGCGCAGCACGACGTCGATGCACCTAATCAGCCGATTGCTCGGGTCTACGGCCGCATGAAACACTTCCTTTCTAAACGCCACTTCCCATATTACGAGCTGCAGGCCGCAAACGTATATCTCGCGAGACGTGACGTAACGCGCGTCGATATCGCCGATACCTTCGCGATCCGGCTCTGATTCTGTATTCCCTCTACACTTCTCTTTCTTTTTCTCGGGATATCGCCTGAAATCGGCTTCGGTCGAACCGCGCGATTCTTTCTCGGCTAATGCATTCGCGGGAAATGAATGCACCGGGAAAAAAATCGATTTGGATCATTCGAACTAAATGCGCTCTCTCGGGGAAGATGCAAACACGCGTGGCTCGCTACGGTCTCGTCTTGCCGATTAATTACGAGTCCCGTGCAACACCGAGTCGAGTTGCACCGCGATCGGCAATATCCGCGCTCGTTCGCGCGGATTTCATGCAATCGCGAGCGAGCGAGCGAGCGACTACTTTTTCTACGGTTCGTCGATGCACGTTGCGACGTAGGAGCGCGCAGTGGCCTATTAGCGGGTACCCTGGAAGAGTTTCTTTTCCTAATACGGTTATTAGCAGTGGAGTGGCCAGGGTGTCCGACACGGAGAGGGGCGGCTCGCGTGGTGCTATCGCACCGATTGCGAAATTTAGCCGCAACTATCCGCAGCGTAAATCTCGTCCGGCCGATTTTTCCGTCGTGGAACCGCTCCGCCCTCGCGGCGAACCGGCGCTCGGTCATCCCGGGGGACCTAAAAAGCTCTCTCACACGCGGCATTTCCGCGGTTTTGGACTTCTTGATCGACTTCGCCGGCGTTCGCGGAAATCGAAAGTGAAAGCCGCGGTTATGTTGCTCGGACCTCGCGCGCTAGCCGGGCCGTAATCGGCGCCAAGCCAATGGAAATCCAGATCCGTAACGGCGATAGCTCGCCGGCGCTCGCTCGCACACAACACGCTTCCGTAAACCGACTAGCGTGGCCTCACGCAACTTTGATCGCTCCTCACTTCGGAATCTTCGTCGGTGGTCTCGGCTGTTCCGCCGCGCGCACCGACACCCCGCGTCAATCGGATCGGCACTTTCGCTCTTTCGCGTACTCGCAATCTGATCGTTCGCGACCGTTTCTTGCAGATTGTGTTCGCCTGCTTAGCGGTGGCGACGGCTCGTGCCGGTATCGCCGGTGGATATGGCGGCTATGGCGGTGGTTATGGCGGTGGATACGGCGGTGGCCACGGTCTGGCCATCACTGGACGTGGATACGGTCACGGTGCCGGCCTTAGCGGTGGACTCGCTGCTGGAGCTGGAACCGCTGCCTCCCTCCAGGGTGGTGCCTCCAGCTTGGGATCTGGTGGTCTTGGTGCCAGCTATGCTGCTGGTGCTGCGGCGGCGGCTGGCTCTGCTGGAGTTCAGCAGGTTGTCTCTGGTGGTGCGTAGCCGACTTCCACTCTCGTGGCACATTTCATCGACAACGCTGCAATGGCAGGGCCGCTCGATAATAAAGTTCGCTCGCTCTTCCCGCAGGAGTCGTTGGTGGCAGGTCTGACATCGGACCCGCTGAGGGACCCAAGGCCAACGTTGGACCCCAGACCGGCCCGTCTGACCTCGTTGGACCCCAGGAAGGTGCCAAGTCCGTTGGTGGACCTCGCACTGGACCGTCCAGCCTTGTAGGACCCGCTGCTGGCCCATCCACCCTTGTTGGACCGTCTCAGGGAACCGCCACTCTTGTTGGACCTTCCCAGGCTACTGCTAACCTCGTTGGACCTAGCTACGGAGGTGTTGCCTTCTTCGCTGGTGCCGGAAACGTCAACGGTGATGATGGAAGCTCTGGTGCCGCTGCCAACGCCGCGCCCGGTGGTACGTTTCCCATCAGATGAATGAACAATGAGGCATATAATACTGAAAACCGATATATCTTTAAACTCTCTTTTCTCACCTTCCCTACCGTACTCACTGGAAATGTCTGGAAACTTCTGCTAATGTGATATCTCCTTCATCAGGTGGATTCGGAGGTGGATTCGGAGGTGGATTTGGAGGTGGAGCTGGATTCGGTGGTGCTGGCATTGCCGTCATCGGCGGTGGTGGTGGAATCGGAGGTGGTGCCCTCGGTGGCGGTGATGCCGGAGTTGCTGTGATCAACGGACCATCTGGCGCCATCCACGCCGGACTCGGCGCTCACGGAGCTGTCATCCCCGCGGCCGTTGGCAAGTGGTAGACGTTTAAAGACCCCAGCGATCTCGGCTCGGCGACGGCGGCAAACCCACCACAGTCACTTACCGGTCTCGAACGATCCTCAAACGCGCTCAACGTCTTCTTCCCAAAGCTTCGTTCAGCCTCGGACATGGTCGGGGCGCCAGGCGCCAGTGATATGATCAGTAGACACTCGGAACAAACGTAAAATGGTCGATCGGTCGTACATACAGACACCATGAGCCCACGAAGCGCAAACCGAAACGCGACGGACGCGCGTCCGTGTCGGATCAGATAAGATCGTCGGGGACGACACCGAGGTACGGGCCATTCGTGATCCGCGACTTCGCGTCGTTTTCTCCTCGTTATCGACCCGGGTGTCCGTTACAGTCGGGTGACTCGGGTAAAATTTAGTCAATTTCCGTTCATCGACCGACGATAGAGGGAAATCGACTCGAGTCGCGATTACCGATCTCGGTTGGCGACCTTCCGGGGCCGTCTCGAACACCTTGTCGCTTCCCGACGCGCTTTCGCCCGCGATCGGCGAACGTCGCGTCTCCCGGACTACCACACTACACCCGCCGCGCGTCCTCCGAGTTGTGTAACGTCGTCACCGTGTGCTAACCAATCACCTGTGCACACCCGCGAAAGCGTCACACCCAGCACCGCCATGGTACCTAGCCAGTGGACAAGCTTTGGCACTTCGTCGTCGGACCAACTGGATCTGTTCTGTTTTCTGAACACCTACCGTTGCTCCGGCTAAACCTTCTTCTCTTACGTCTTCCACCATCCGTAAGGCCGCCGCTCTTCTCACGCACATATTATTATTTCTCTCTTTTTCCATGGGTCAGGGCGCGTCGGCAGTCGCGTCCCGTCCCACATGTTGTTATACTTACCGCCGCACCCAAGCATACATATTATTATTACATACTCGTCCCATGCGCATATGTCTTCTTTTTATATATATATATATGTATACATACTATTACTATTACCTTCGCGCATATATATATATATATGAACACATTGCCACACGCGCGCACACACACATACACTATATTGCTATATGTGTACTCGTATATATACACACAAATACACATATATTATATAATCGTGTTATATGTTAGTGAAAAGGAGAGACCGGTAGATTATGGTAGGTCAGCCTTTCGTGAGTGAATGAATGTACATAGACGGCGCGCCGCCGCCGGCCCCCGACCCCGCCCGCCCTCGTCATACCCTTTCTTTGCGATCACGACTAGCACCCCACCACCACCATAGATAGATACCACATATTTATATATATAGAGAGCCGTTTATACATTTATACAATACTTTATATAAAATAAAGCATCAGTATTTAAAAAAAATTCGCTTTTATCTATTAGTATACCTCGCTACTTTTCGCACTTCTCCTCGCGAATCTCAGCGCACTTTCCTCCGTTCTTGAACTGCGGAATACATATAGCATTCATTTGCCTGTAACAATCAAATTATTTCCCTTACGGTCATTGTTTAGAGAAGTATGTTAAAAGTGATGAAAGAAGAATAAACAAAACAGTTTAAACGCGCTATCGAGAATTACATAAGCTGCAAAAGAAAAAGAAGTATTCCGTGAGAATATATTTTATTGTCTTCATTTAGTTATTTGTTACTTCTCACAATTTTGAGAATTATACATCTATTCTCAAAATTATGAGAATTAACAAATAACAAAGATAGACAATTGATATTTACTATTAAAAATCCACAAATATTACTTAAGTCTCGCCATTACAATATCAATAAGACTTGATACAGATAACGTTGGAGACAAATGATTTGTCGTAAAGTATTCATGCATAACAACGAGACAAAATTTGCATAAATTCTGAAAAATTTATGAAAGTTAATATTCCCCAACGCGATCATCTGTCTAACGTGCGTGAGTTATTGGATTTCAGTTTGCGGGGGCGATCAATTGGATTAATTCGAGATATTGGACGTCGAACGAGGAAAGGGATAGTAACGGGAACCAATATCAAGCAACCGCATTAATCACTATCGGCAGAGAGAATAGTAGAAAAAGAGGGAAAAAGAAGCTACAAATATTACGTATAATAGTTAATCACTCTTCTTTAAGTCAGTTTTCCCTACGCTATATTTTAATACTATAAATTGTATAAAAACTATATGTTTGCAAAGACAAATAACATTTTTCTAGATAAGCATGAGAGAAATTACCAATCATATCCTTTTCACACGATAATATTATCACTTTGTGTAAAATATCCGTTTGTTAAACTATAAAATTGGATAGATACTGCGACATAATCTTCATTATTTCAATGGATCGTTGCCAATGAGTCGTGGACAAAGGGAACTAATATCGATTCCATATTTTATATTTAATATTTTCAGCTACCTAATACAATTCTCTCGCAAGACAGAGAAATTCAACAATTGTAAGTAGCTTTTAATTAATATGTGAGAAAAAATAATTTTCCGCCTTTCATAGAATATAATTAATGAAAAAATGTTGAATAATGTTGATCATAATTATCGCGTATTTCTTAAAGCGATTTAATCAAAAACTTTTATTGCAATTATATATGATGTAATTGTATTAATCAATTTATTAATTTTTCTTTTAGGTCATTGAAGAGGACTAAGAACATAGGACGCTATGAAAAATATCATGTCAGTTATTATGCGCAGAAAAAATATATAATCCATAGTTAATAATTTTTCATCTAAGTTTGACACTCTAAATTATATATTGAGCGAAAAGCATTGGTTATTTACATATATATATATATTTTGATTTATCTCTATAGAAATATAGAATAAAAGTTAGATAAAGCAAAAGCATTCGTCAACGATAGATATGTCGATTTCGAGATGTGTGAGAGATTTTCTTAGTTTTTCTAGATAAGCATGAGGGAAATTACCAATCATATCCTTTTCACACGATAATATTATCACTTTGTGTAAAATATCCGTTTGTTAAACTATAAAATTGGATAGATGCTGCGACATAATCTTCATTATTTCAATGGCTCGTTGCCAATGAGTCGTGGACAATTAGCTTCGATATAGACCGACGCTATAACAATGCTAATTACATGAAATTTAATCACAAAGGAAGCACCGTGCCGGTCTTCAATATCGAAAACGGATAAAAACTCGCTTAACACCATAGGAAACGACCCCTTTTGTAAGATGAATATGATAATTGAAATATGATAAGAGCGGCACATAGAGAAATAGATAATTGTTTTTGCGCACGTAAGTGGATTTCTGTTTTGATCACGGTTAATTGTGGACAATCGTATATTCTGTTATACTTTGCATATCAGAAAACGGAGTGACAGTGTTTTGTCGGATTTGTCGGAGATTCTCTCTTGAGCTCTTATTAAATGCTGTAAATCTTGTGCGAATACGCTGAGAGCGATGGACGGTGCTTTTATGTTTCTCAGTAATGGGTCACAAATAAAAAGCCATAAATATGTGTTAAGCCCCTCGGTTGAATGGAACCTCTTCGACAGCGGGAACATTGACTGGTGACGTGGCAGAAAACATGAAATGCGGATGCTCGTGTCTCTTTTTCATTCCAACCCATTCTCACTTTTTACTACTTTTCAGAAATGGTACCTTTCGTCGATTCTCCGACGGCTGACGTCCGAAAAAGTCATATTTTCTTAAAGTAGAAACACTTTAGTCCCTGAAGCAAGTACCTGGATATAAAATCTAAGAATAAAATGTGATGGATTTTGGGACGTCATATTAAGATCTTTACTTTCTTTTTATCTGAAGTGCTATTCACTGAAAGCCGTTTCTAACTTATCGCAGCGTGTCCACTGGAAATAGAATTAATTGTGAATGCAAATGAAATTTCTGTCGACACGACTTAAGACCATCCATCGATGCGTCAATTTAAGAAGATTTTTAGAGAATCGGCGTTTCGACATTGAAAATAACAAAGTCAGTTTATGGATATAAAGATTAAACGGAATAAAAAAATCTATGACGTCGTCATTTGGAAAATAGGAATAATGTTTGTCACCGTAAAGCGTTTTCTTGCCCAGCGAAGCACTCTTTTCAAGATTTATCATATTTGCCTTTTTAAGGCGATTTAAATGTAACTGTTCGATGTAAATTTTTTGATTTATTAATGAACGTTGTTTTTAGTGGCAAAAAATACTCGGATGCATCAGAATAGATATCTTAAAAAGTGTTTCAGATGCCTGTATATGAATATTGTTCTCAAATTGTGGCAAATTAAGCGTAATCGGCTACGGATGATGCTCCATGAAATTATACGTTGGCGTAGAAACATAAAGAAGTGAAGTACAAGCGATATTATGATAGTCTTGCCAAGAGCCGTAAGTTGTGTCATAGAAGACGTAACTTTCGTAACACCCGCCAGGGAATAATTAGTAGAGATAGAAGCCTATCAGAATACCGGATACAGAGAGGCTCGGTCCTTTCACTCTCGGGGGTGTGCGATTACTGCACAAGTTCTCAGAAGAATTTATTTACGGTATGAGGTTGTCCTATTTTTATGGTCAAGGTTATTTTGCGCTCAAAGGAGATTTCGTCAGACAGATTTCATAGTCCTTATAGATAAGTATCCTTATAGGTAAGTAAAGTATCAACAAAACGGTCCACGAAGATTGTGGAGATAAATAAGACTTCTCTTCTCCGAGAATAACAATTTCAGAAAAACACACGAAAATTTTGCGGAATGAAACATTGCCATTGTTTGGATACTATCTCCTCGTGAATACTTTGCGTACAATTATTACATCTTAGAAATTATATTCGCCATTTGTCAGTAATCTCTTTTTTTTCTTTTTAAGAAACTTTGCGGCAACATCTCACACTTCTCATGATCTCACACAGAGCGCCAAGTAAGCTGCATGCTCCCATAAACATCGCGATGCATTGCATCTGTGTTGCGCCGCAGACAATGACTGCAAATGTCAGTCTCACCATTAGCATTGATCACGCTCAATCGCGCCGGGGCAACCGTTCCTCCTTCAATCGCTTCACGTAGGTACGAATTTTCAGAACGTGATGCCGCGGATAAAGTCGTACGACGGCGCAACGCTTCACGAAACATTTACAAACACGTAGTACTTTAATGCAACTAAAGCAGAATAGATCACGCTTAAAGGTCGAATTTCCGATTTTCTTTCGCGGATGCATGTTCGTCTACCAAGGCGTTCAAAGTGGCTCTTTATTTATAGCCGATACGCCTATCTTTTCGTACAAACTTTGAGAATTTATACGTATGTGGTTTTTATTTAATATCGAATTTTCAATTGCTTTTCGAATAAAATTTAATTTATTTTTCCATAATGCGTAATATTTGATGACTTGCGTATACGTTATTACATTGTAAGAAAATAATAATGTTATATAAAAATAAAATTGTAAAGACAAGAAATATCCTTTGTATTCAAAATATATCTTTCCATGTGAAATGCATATGCAGAAATTCTCATGGCATCTCGGAATTATCGTTAGAAACGTGATATTCACGTGGAATTAGTGCATTTAAGATCGCAGCTTTCATCGTGCCCGTAAAGGTTGAATGCGCGATGCCGGTTTGCCTCATCGGTTATATATCATACTGAAAAGCACATTAATTCCTGAGAACACGACTCTTTCTCAGTCAGCGTGCTCTCGACGTCCGCGTCGATTCACCTTGCAACCCGCATAAATTGCAACCTAGAACTTCGTCATACGACAAACAGCTGCATTTGTGAGAAACGATATGCATCGTGTCAAACTTTGAATACTTATTTACTTGATAAAACTTGATTGAATATTATTGAAATAATTATTTCTTTACGGTGAAGGTTTACAATGTTACGCAACATACAAAGCATTATTAAACAGTTTAACTCCGATTGAAGGATTAAACTTAAGAGGAACTCGAACCACTAATAAATATTTAGTAAGTTCGTTGCATGTTTAGAGACTTTAAGAAGTTGTTATCCTACGGGATTCAATACGAAACTTGTCTTGTATATATACGCTACATTACATAGCGTAATAAGATACAATATATTATATCGGATAATTGATCGATTATATATGTATTTAACGCCTATAGATCGCCTGCGACCTACGATATCGTAATACGTCATATTCTCACATCGAGCGCCGTTAATGGATTAGCGCATGTAATTGAATCTACTTCGATGCTGCCTGTAATTCTGTACGCACATTGATGTATGTACATCATATAACGTTGCTGAATATTTAACATAATTACGTACGCGCGACACGCACGCGTAATCTCAGTTCTATATATCTCGTTGTATTTACACACAAATTTCGTTGACTCCGGCGCACCAAACTAGTCAGCGTCATTCGCAGAGAATCGCTTTTATACCATTTTTACCCCACGAGAGAGGTACCGATTAGTTTTTTCGAGATATTCCGTGATACGACCTGTGATCTTCGTGATTATAGGCTCGATTGCCCTTCTCCCGAATGACTCAATCGCCCGTGGTCACGCAATTCAGATTCAAAATCCAAGTAGCCGGGTTCTTCACAGAAGTTTATTACTCTCGATTCGATGAAAATTACTCACTTTCTGTGATTGAGAGCGATTTGTTGCAAGAGATGATGTAAGGCGTATCTTTGTTCTCAACCACGCGATTATGCAACGCACGAATGCTGCGGAACGAAGATAAATTAATGTATGTAATTATCATTCCGCAGTGACTCATTCTCTTAGTGTAATATAATTATATGTATTTAATGTAACACATAATTACAACAGAATCTATAATTAATACTGACATCTCTTGCCTGCAGCATAATTTATAAAAATAAATAAGAAGGTACGAGAAAATATTAATAAAACATAAGAGAAATATATTTCTAGTCACACTAAGGAATTAAGCAAAGTTGCGCGAAAGAAATTTGTTTCATATTAATTTACCCGCGATGTTACTTCCTCAATAATAAATAAAATAACGAAGAATCTCATAATTTTCACAGAACAATATACCTTAAGTTTATCAAGTAATCTACTGACATAAAATTGATACATGATACTTGATGTCTACCGAGAATTAGTTTGTGCTACCAGTTACTTCCTGCATAAAGATGGAAATCTGTAGGCTACGAACTTTGCGCGAGAGACAATCATTTTTTTGAGCCCCGGCACATAGGATGAACTCATTTTAACTTTTTCCCAGGGATTCGTCCGTGGAAGTTGTTCGACAAGCCGCGACGCGACCGAGGGTGGGTGTGTCAAACGCTGATCTTATACAATGCACGAGATTCCATTGCAGAGGAGCATGACTCGGAAAGGACAAACTGGGTCACACGTATATAGTAATGATTGCATATACAAGACCATAAAAAGTGCGATTGCAGAGAAAAAGCGATATCTTGTTGAAACTAAATGTCTGCGATTCTGGCGTTAGTTCTCTTAGAATCTTGACTTATGAGAGTGAAGAGGGGGAGTTGTTCACTGCAGAAGCTTCCACAAGGAAAGAAAAAGCAGAAATTTTTCGCATTCTTTCTTTCAAAATAACAGAAATATTTAAATTTAGTTACCCTAGGGGTAACTAAATGTATCCTTTCGAGAACATATTTCATGAAGATAAACTCAACATTTCTTCAACTCTCTCTTATATCAGTTTGTTACTGTATAGTGAAATGAGGAAAAAGCAAACAAATTCCCAGATACAATTTTGAAATACTTATTGAAAAATGAAAGATGCTAGCGATTAAGCATCTAACATTAATCTGGTCGTACGTCTCAAACAAAAAGAGGTTGTTTCTGAAATTTCCAAGCTAAGAGTTCCTGACGAAGGTCGCGCAAGGGGTCCAAAGTCCAAGGGGTGGGTGTGTCAGATGGTGACCTTCTTACACAATGAACGAGAGACTACATCGTCAACGGATATGATTTGAAGGGATCAGCGGGGGCGCGGTCGGAGATCCTAGAGACGTATATAAAGTCCGTCGAAGTCGACCGTAGGCACATTCGAGCAATCGCCGTTCGGCACGATGAAGACCCTCGTAAGTATTCGTTTCAACGGTCGGAAGTGCGCGCTCCTACCTTTCTTTCTTTTGTTGCGGGAACAATTGACGTGACAGTCGGGTCGCTGTTCTATTAGCGAGCTGATAGCAGCGAGGTACAGTGACAAAAGCATCGCAAGGTAGACCGTACTGTGCGGTATCATTTGACAGATCATGCATGTAGTGTGACAGCCGAGAAATGAAATGGCGCGAGTTCCATAACGAAATTCCGTTACTTAACACCGCACAACATCTTCGCGACTCTAAAGCCCGAGTATCCGTCCTCACCCCGAAAAAAAAGAAACAGAACCTTCACCTTTCTAAATATCAGATAAAGTTATAAGTTTCATCGACGAGAAAAAATGTCTCACCTGAAATTGTGGTATTTCCGCTTCAGTTCATCTCGTTTGCCTTGTGCGCCATTGCCGCCGCCGCCGCCGCCGCACCTCGCGAACGACGAGAAGCTGTCTGGGCTGGTCACGGACTTTATGGTGGGCATGGAGCTTATGGAGCACACGGAGCTTACGGTGCGCACGGAGCTTATGGAGCTTACGGAGGCATAGGAGGCTACGGTGGACACGGAGTGGCCGTTGCCGGTCCAGTGCTGGGGGCGACAAGCGTCGCGGGCCCGCATGTAGGTGCTTCTGCTGTTACCGGCCCGTCGATAGGCCCATCTCGTTTGGCCGGATCAGTGGCTGGTCCTGTTCACGTTTCGGGTGCTGTCGCTGGCCCAGCTGTCGTGACTCCGTCAGTCGCCGGTCCAGCGCATGTTGAAGGTTACGGCGGCGCGTACGACGGTGGCTACGGGGGTGCCTACGGAGGTGGTGATTATATCGGTGAGTGATGCGCCAAATATTTGGAGAATTATGAAATGTGTGCGATAAAGAAGTGGTGTAACAGTTTCTCTTTCAAAGACGATGGTCGACTTGAAGAAGTCAACAAATTAAACTCTGCATCTCTCTCTCTCTCTCTCTCTCTCTCTCTCTTCCTCCTTTTATTGTGTGATAAATAATTTCTAATCAATTTTAGGAATTTTACGTTGCACAATAGCACATTAATAATAACAAAATAGCTTCTGAAATCGACTTGAAGTTACTCCAAAACTTCGCGCACACGCGCACACACACACACACAGGAACGTGTTGCTTAAATTATAAAGTAAAATTACCACGCGGTACCGTCCATTTGACTTTCTTCCGTTGGACGTAGGGGGCTACGGAGGTTATGCCGGTGGTCCCACTTATGGCTACACAGGATACGCCGGTGGTCACGGAGGGCACGGAGTAGTTGTAGCCGGACCAGCTAGCCACGGAGCGGTTTTGGCCGGACCTCACGCCGGAAGCGCGGCTGTTTCTGGACCGCACGCCGGTTCAGTCGTGATTGCCGGTCCTTCCGGAAAGATCACGGCTCACGGAAGTGGTTACGGTGCTGCCGTCCACGCCGGATTCGGCCACGGTCACGGCCACTGGTAACGCGCGCACAATCGTCTGCGAGAAGCGAAAAGAGAGGATCGTCTCTTTGAATCAGCGCCAGGCTGAAAGTAAGGATACTCCGCCTCCCTTTCAATTCTTTCTTTTTTTTTTTAGAGGAATAATGCGCAAGAGATAATGTAGAGAGATAATGTAATCGTAAATACGTGAAGTTACCGTATACCCCTCACCCTCTCCCCCTCTCTCACACGACGGCGCTCGTCGCACTTGATACTCTCTCGTTTCGCGGTGCGCGCGGGAATACTTATGCATGTTCTCTGTATGAATGGAATAAATTTGCTCTTGTTCGAAAGGAGCTTATTCGTGATGTAAAATGTCCGGAAGTAACATATTACATTTCGCTTGGCGTATCGCGGCTGGTTCTGATCTCTCGTGCATATCGAATTCGCAGACACCTCCCGCGTCGCGCGTACTACATTGTATTCCCGTGCACTCCGGAGGGTAAATTTTCCACGGGTTTTACAAGCGCACCCGCGCGAACGATTCAGATCTCCGGGCGTGTGGACGATTGCAGGAGAGGATTGCTTCGCTGAACTCTTCCGAAATTCTCTCCCGCGCAACGTCACGATGTCGAATACTTCCCCGCCGCGCTGAATTGTGAGGCCAATTATCTCACGCGAATTATCGTGGCAACGGCTAATTAACCAGCGCTAACCCGACGATTATCGGCGCGGGTCCGAATTATGCATGATGAAAGCAACGATTACAAAGGCAACGGCGGTGCGATCGTGGCGGGTGGGGTGAAATTTTGGATAATTGTTTGCTGCTTAAGCGAATCGGAGCTCTCGCTCGAGTTTCGCGATACGGAAAGTATGCGATGGAAAATTGCGAGCTGACTCTCGCGCACGGTGTATTCCCGTACTTCGTACTTTGGTAAGGCTAAAATATATAGTTCGTAAGTTACGCTATGAAAGAGGACGAGATTATGCATACGATTTAATATTCATCTTGAGCTGCGCATTCTGACGCTCGCTGCACCGATTCAACTTTATTTTACTTGGACTTTAACACAATAAACACTTTGTACTTGACACAAATTACTGTGGAAACTTTCTCTTCGTAAATCGTCTCTCTTCTGCGGACGGTCCATTTTGTTCCGTCCAATTGCTCGTTTAACCATCGCATGAACCACCCACCGTGCGAAACCCGAAACTCCCCGTCTCATCGCGCTTCCGCCTCGTAGTTTAAAGTTTCTTCTTCGTGATTTCTTGGGTAAAATCTCTCGCGTAAAAAATATGGAAACAGTAGCATGAAGTATGAAGCAACTGTCCCATCTGTAACTTCGTTACAACAGCCGGGACAGCTCGTTTCGTACCGCGTATTATTAGACCGGATTGATCGTTGGTCATTGTCGGGGGATGCGAGTCGTACCGCTCGATATTCACTCGTGGTATTCGTAGCGAGCGTACGCTCGCTGAACACAAGGAGCTGCGACCGGGCAGGACTGGCATGGAGCGGACGTGAACACGTGCCTTCATGTAACGCTCGTAACGCTCGTTATCGTTAAAGGGTAAGGTCGTCACGAGCATGGCTGGTGGCTTGCGAACGTGGTTCGCAACTCGTGAGCTAAGCATGACCAATGAGAACTACACAGACAACGAAACTGTCTGCGAGACATTAATGTAAGTTTGCTTCTCGGCGACGTCATTTTCCAAAACTCAGCGTTCATGGGTGAGACATAAACTGACTGCTCAATTAATAGTAAAATAGAATCAAATTGAAACTCGAGATACGCACTCGAAAGTGTGCATATTCGAGCACGTCAATGTGTCAACTTTTGATTACGACAAATTACCTCTTAGATTAAGATTACGTAGATCAAGATTATGCATATTTAAGACTACATATTGTAATATGTACGTGTATATGCAGCCGCGATAAGATCCAGCCATAACTTTATTTTTCTGCGCAAGCGGGACCTCGGCATGAATTTTGGATGAAAAGCCAAGCGCAAAGAAGATATCCGTCGACATAAATTTAAGCGTTGGCGCGTCTAGCGCGAGCAATTTATACAGGATTTGCGCAAAGCCGAGTATAAAACACGATTTACGATATCTATTACGCGGGTCGTCACGCGGGTGTTTAATCTCGGATTTGCATGTCTCCGTTTCCGTCGATTTTTTGCAACAAATCACTATCGAAAAATGATACATCCCGCCGTGTTTTATTCGCGCGGCGAGCGCACTTCCCGGGCGAATATCGAGCGACGGCGCTTTAAACGTGCGGCCTTAGCCTTATGGGAAAATCGTGGCCCGAGAGCTGCGAGAGAGCATCACGGCCGGGATAGCCGGCGACGCGACTACGTAATCTCGCGTTTCATCATCGCGCCGCGGTGGCTGCATTGTGAGAATGCACCGAACCCCCACAAATTCCGAAAGGTCACCCACTTGTAATCGGCCGCCCACCGTTGCGAGCGAGCGGAATAAGAAATGGGTCATGCAACAGGCCGCCGTCGCCGCCGAGGGTTGCATCTTGTTTTCACGACGAACGCGCATTGTCACGCCGCTGGATGTTAATTGCCGTGCGTCGACGATGGTGGGCGATAATCGATCGCGAATTAACGTGACATGCTCGTGGCGCGTTCACGTCGCGCCGTGCGCTCACAGCCGGTAAGCTGATGCACGTTCATGTAGTCGTGGGAAAGTACCGTTTCAACTCGCCACTCAACTTGAGTCACTAAAGTTCGTGCGACGACGCGGCGGTATTATGCGATAGATACCACCGTGAAGAATTGCAAGAGTGATGTCTCGTCGCTGCGATAGGAGCATCGCGCGACGCGCAAAATTACGTAGCACGGGAGTTCCCATTTCTTTCCCGTGCAGGTGGAATTTAAACCGCATACGTGTTAGACATCTGTATGTGAAAGAAAAGGTACGGAGAGCGTCTGGAATATCAACGCAGGTAAGATGTTTTGAATTAGCAGCAACATGATTCTCTCGTGCATCAAGTGAAACAGTATTTTATTGGCTCAGAAGCTTACGTCTTACTTTGTATTTTTATAATTTTTACGTAACTTATATGCGCTGTATGTGTGTGTATGTGTTTCCAAATATATAACATAACTAAGTAACATCAAACATGATGATGAAATAGATATCACATGTACAAAGAGCAACGAAATTAAATGCTATTTCGCTAGAGTGTAAAATGGAACATATAATAGATAACTACGTCCACGTAACAATAAATGAGGTAGATTGGTTTTTATATAATACGGCTGAAATACCACCGACTCTGTGCTTCGTTTTAATCCACATAGTTGTGGATCTTACACAGTTAAGTACTGTGATGTACTTTCCATTCGATAAATGATGTTAAATGTGTATCTGAACTTTTATAAGAAGTCAAATAAGAAAGTAAAATGTAGCTTTCACACAGCACACACATGCTTCTAAAAGTAGCTTTCACAGATCCTGTAGAATTTACTTTTCAAATATCGCTCAAATAATCAAATAATCTTTCCACGAAAGCAATCATGATCTAATTAGAAAATTTGTCAATATTAATTCTAGCAAAAGACCAATTATCTTCAACGTGGAGCGCTACTACATGCTTTATGTCCTCTTTACCATACATCGCAACAAATGCATATACATGTATATATAAAGAATGTATTTGTTCCAAGCACGCTAAGGAGAAAGCCCCTAGGAAAAGCGATTCTGAGTGCTGCGATGGAATCTAATCGAGACAGAATTTAGAGCAGCCACAAATTTACATGCAATAATAAACTTATTATCAAGTGTCACGAATCCGGAGCCATTGTACGTCAAGTTCGAAGCTATCGAGCAAAGTAAGCGAACTAGTTGGTGCAATTTGCGCGCAGTTAGACAGGCCGTCATGTTGCATCGATTATATGTCGGGCGGTTCTGACAAAATGTCGTGATATTATCCGCGCTTTCTGCCAGGCGCATTTATAAAAGTCCCGAAGACGACGTGCCCCGCGTGTGAATTCGTCTTTGTTGTCGCTATAAATCACTGGTCTTGTCGCGGGGTGAGAGTTACGACCGAGACCGATCGTCGGCTACCGGATAACCGGTGGCATTCCTGAAGATCGAACCGGGGAGGACATAAAGCAAGAAGGCCGGATTGTTTTCTCCCGGCCAACTTATTCCCTTTCTTTCTCCCCTTCCGCTCTATACGTATGACTATGCGAAAACGGCGCGAGGCGTGGCCGATAATGAGACAAATAGGGTGTGTAACGGATCGTTAATGTCAGGCGTGGAGACGTAGAGCAGTCTCGCGTGGATCGCGCAAGGTCGATCGACGGATCCTTCGGCGGCCGTGAGTTTCGGGACGCAGATCCGCGAGCAGCGCACTTCTTTTCAGATGCCTACGAAGTATCAAAAAGAATGCATTAACTTCTGGTGGAGAACGGCGCGGCGTGTCGATTGTTGTTGCATGAAAACAATTGCAATAGACTCGTTAATCGGTATGTGTGAGTTTTGATCCTCGTAGTTTATCGCGAGATTAACGAACTTGCATGGAGTGTAGTTTCCGCATTCGGCGTAAAATCAAGCTGGAATATGAAATATCTCAACAGCGATTAATACCGCCCCCCCCCCTCCCCCTCCTCCCCTTTGAAGAAATATTCCACCAAACTATCGAAGCATCAACGAACGAAACATTAATGTGCATTGAAGCGGCAAGTTAGTACGAGCACATCGCCTCTTGATAAAAATCTGCAGGAACGTGGAACATTTATCTTCTTTCTTTTTCTCTTTTTTTCTTTTTAATATCGCGTATTCATGTCGAACATCTACCGTATGCGGCACCTTCCCACAGCAGTCTGTATACTCGGTGTGCAAATACTACTCACCTGAATTGTAAACACTTGGCACCGAATGGTCGTGCAGAAGTTCCCTTGCTCGGGAGCTTCCGATCGGAAGCATCGCGGGTTCCATCGCAGTAGCCGAGGATCGAAATCGATCCTCCTCCGCGGATCGTGTCTTCGCCTTCTTTTCAATGAAGCCACGCGCCCTCCGGTTGACCGGCGCGGAGAATATCTCCGTCGACATCGGTGGGTGCTGCGATTCGCAGCAGCGACTTTCCGTCAGCCATCACCGAGGAACATTGCCGTGCAAGCTGATGCTAAGTGAGCTTTTATAGCCGGTATATAACGGGCACGTGGGACGACGAACTTGCGACGGGATAAGGGTGGGGCCCCTCCGCCACTCCGCCGGACCCGTGTGACGAGGTTAAAAAGGAAAGCTCGATCAATCGAAGATTGAAAACGCACACTTATGGCGATGCAGCCTCGAACCGAATCGAAAACACCAACCGCACCCAAACGGGTAGGGGTGAGCGATTCAAGGAGTTGACTTTATCACCTCTGTCTGTGCGTTGTTTATTGGCGATCCGTAGCGACTGGGGAGTAGAAGGGCGGAGAAATACTTGAACAACGCTGTAAATCAACGCTATAATAAACTACGGAGTATTTACCGTCACGGCGAAAGACGGCATTCTCGATGGTTGTGCAGATAAATCGACGAAGAACAGTTATAACGTTGTGATAACGTTAAATAACGATTATTGATGCCGAGCCGATGAGCCGATAACGCATGAGAAGCACGCACGTTTGTGTGTCTTATCACGGACAGAATCCCCTGGAGTAACATTATCGCGAGAAAGAAAGAAGATACAACGATTCAAACGTGAGAGAAGTGATATATCGCGATGTACAGTATAATTTGATTACACGACCGATCAATCTGAGTCCGTTGCACTTTGAAAATCTTCCCAATGAGCGATAGTCATTGCACTCTACAATACTTGAAGCAGAGCTCGCTCGACAGTGCTCGATGATTGATGATGTAGAAAGCTAAATTTACCAGCGACACCGGCGATAACTTTGATGAAAACGTAACATTACAGCCGATGGCATGGCAGAACCATTAGCCGAACGGTAATCGATTAATTCGTATGATGTGTGCTATAAACGACTTCAATAATACCTTTGTGTAACGTTCCTGGCTTTGTAATTGTAAACTGGTTAGGGGACGTACAGTCGGGCATAGCCTAAAAACTTAATCGGCCGCTTGTATTTCCGATATGCTTTGACGAATATGCAGACAATCGTATACACATCATAACCACACATCAATAACTCATTACGTACGCAATGGTAACGATTCGTTTGCAAATTGCCAATACAACAGCAATACGACGCGAGAGTCGTACGAGAAATGGCAATTTAATAAATAAATGTATGATATTGTGATACAGCAAAGGTAACACGGTGCGAACACGGTGATATTATGTATTGAGAACACACACATTTTTATTTTAAGTGTTAATAGTCTGTAAAGAAGCACAGGTACTACAGTGCGTACTTATAACTACTACGAGACGTTGAGCGCTGATTTATAATCTTTGTCAAAGGCAAAAGTCATTGAACGAACGTCGCGATGAAATGCGACAGTTTTATTTTAAAAAACAGACGGACGTATAGACGCGTTTCTCCGCATCGAATCTATCGACAGTTGACGAGAGTCAAAGTAACGTAGAGACTGCTGGAACTTTGTTGTAAATCCCGCGGTTGCGGGCGACGTAAGAGAAAGAAATTTGAGCACCGCTGACCCGTATCGTAACTATATGGTGCACAATACATATTTTCTCCTCGAGTGAAAAGGAAGAAATCGGAATGAAAGGAACATAACGAAATATCCAAGTTGATAACGACGTTTACTGTTCTTTCTTTTTTTTTTCTATACGAACATATCGGATGCAGTTTTTCGACTTCGTTGAATGGGGCAGGATGACGAGGGAAAAAGCGTCGGAAAAGTTGTTGCGCCGCTCAATCAATAGTCACCTTTGCGTCCGAGGCTGTGCATGACGCCCGGTAATGGCACTGCAAACAATCCCTGGCGCTGCATGCGATCTGTTGCGAACTTGCTGATACTGTCGCACCGAACACACATACACATACCCAGCATATCCGACAACAATGGGCCTCTCATTCCTGGCGACAATCTGCGAGGTCCGGATGACGCGTGGGCAATGCAACCCGTGCCTCGCCTAAACGGATGCACAATGCGACGCGTAATCGTTCTAATGGCGGCACGTGCCTACCTGAGTCGAGAGAAAGCAGGAAGAAGACACACATACGACACATGGATCGTCTCCATTTCCAAGGTCGTTGATGACTCGATGCTTGTGATGAGTAGCCGTGATCTTATCCTTTGAGCTTCGCGAGGAGGCGTTACGTAACGCGTAACGACGTTACACATTCAACGCGATTGAACGCACCATGATTAATGATCATCGCGATCGTTTCTTTCGTATAAAACAGACCGCGCCAAGAGGTAACAGACGTATGAAACGTATGAACGAGGTTAAATAATAAATACTTTGAAGAGCAGACTATGAGATGAACGCATCGCGTCGTTGGGTGAAAATAATATCCCCTCGAAATTACCAAGTCGCTCTTTTTCTAAGCGCTAGTCTGACATCGATCAGGTATCCAGCACGTGAATCGTAGTTGCTTCTACGCCTAGGCGAACTTTAACTTAAATAAATATTATTTCAAGATAACTATCTGCTCGCAGTTGCGCTCGCTGCCGTCGGTACCAACAGATCAAGGCGACGAGTGCAAGACGCAAGACATAGACAGATGCGTTGAAGTGGAGCACCGCATGTTGGGGCCCGACAGGACGAGGTGGGGCGTTAAGGGGCATTCTGATGTCACTTACATGGTGACTGACTTAATGTCAATAAGTCGGCAAATGCCCAGCCCGTAGAGAATGTTTGGCGTGTCCTGTGCCCCGCCCTTGGGGTTGGCGGGAGCAACTGAGTTCTAAGCCCGATCGGGGAGACAATGTTCCTATAAAAGCGTGTCAGACGCCAGTCGGTGGCAACACTTCCACCTCAGCCATCGAGGCAAATTTTCCCGATATCGTTCCAGCAACCGGCGGACCGTCCTCTTCATCATGTGCATCCTGGTCGCGATTCTCCTCGTGGCGGGTCTGTCAGTGGCAACCGCGGCACCGTCCGGATACCTGAGCCATGGTGCCGCGTTGGCCGGTCCTATTCTGGGACCAGCAACTCTCACCGGACCTGCTAATGGTCCATCAGCTCTCGCCGGACCGGTAGTTGGGCCCGCGCGTCTCTCCGGAGCTGTCGATGGCGGTGCTGTTGTCACCGGTGCGGTTGCTGGACCGTCGGTTGTTTCCGGTAGCGTCGCTGGACACACGGCGGTGGTTGGTCCTGCTCTCGGCTACGCAGCGCCAGGATTGGGATGGCCGGCTTATGGTAAGCTCGAATAAACTATAAATGTAATTACGTACGATACATACGATACAATAACTCGAATGGCTCGTTTAAAGAGATCATCGGATTTCGGGAATATGAAGAGAAAATCCTCATTCTACGATAATATATATGTGCAACATGCCACCATAATTCTAAAGTATTCTTTATATCATATTATAGAGCGTAAAAGAATGAATATACTTTTAAAAAAATTACGATATATGCATCGGACATGTATAGGCGCGCTGATACAGTGAGCAAACGGCCTTATCGGTGCGCGAACATGATCTTAGTAATAGCCGATAAATCGTGATATATACTCCAGCTCGTCATAACTTTCGTTAGCGATCGGACGTTACGGCGTTACCATGTAATGTACTACGGTGCTCGTTAGCTCAGTAGCAATATATATTTTATTATCCACTTTGAACTTTTAGTCCCACAGAAGCTACGGCACCGTATTTGCCTGATTTCTCTTCTGACAGGCTCAAACCTTTCGATTGTGCAATACACTTCACAATTTATCGACCGCATTAGAGAGACGCGTGTACCTATAAGACATACATTTTAGGTCCATACGGAGCAGTGCTGGCGGGTCCTCTTGCGGGTCCTGCGGCTGTCGCCGGACCGGTTGCAGCTCCAGCCCTGATCGCAGGTCCATCCGGTAGCATCGCTGCTGGACACGGCGGATTAGGCGGTATTGTTCGTGGATACGCAGCTGGACACTGGTAATTGGTTTCATTCGGCAATGTGACTTAATGACCTCCGCGACTGATCTCTTCGACACCCACCATCTCGGCTACTGCATCGTGAACTTCGTCATTCGGCGTATCTCCAGTCAATGCATCTCTTCTACACATTCTATATAAGTGTACATAACAATGTTTCCCCGTATGCAGTGTTATACATAAATATAATAAATGCGCACACATGGCACTTCTGGAACAAAATAATCGCTTTATTATTTCCCTCCAGCGTAGCAGGAGCATAGCCGAAACTATAACTTCTAACAAAAGTACATGATCCCGAGAGTTGGGAAAAGAAATTTACCCGCATATCACAGTGCCGCCTCTCTCAATTTCTCTTAAATTCTCCACGTCACGTCCGTGACCGACAGAAAAAGTCAAGCGCGGGCAGAGGTTGAAGAACGATACGAATCGATATCGTCGATAACTCTAACATGTGTTTCACTCGGTTTTTCTCTTTATCGTTCTCAGGTGTATCGTTACAAGGTGAACGTTCATTTGCTTCATGCAAACTACAACTTGTGATAAAAGAAACTTTAAAAATTTTTCTTTATAAAAAAATTAAAGTCACCTTGCATTTTTTAAATGGCGTTATGCAATTTTTCTTACATAATATTACAGAAGACTTTAAGACGAATTCAATGCACCACCAGAAATGTCACTTCTTTATTGATAACAATATAAAAAACAATAGAATGAATATAGTCGTTATATTTATTCAACATATTTTCAAATACAGCTTTCAGAAAGCTTTCGATATATCAACACAACAAATTCCGATCGTCACATTGTGATCAAGGAATAAATGGAGGACTTTTTAAAATTGACTTCACTTTTATATTTTGGGCAAGTGTTTAACGCACTTTAATGCTAACATTTTTTTTCCGTCCACGTTAATGAAAGCTACTCGTAAGCAGAGTCCGTAATGAGGAGAATAGCTTATGAGAAAATCGGCGAGATTGCAGCTGGCAATCCGGAAGTCGCGGAAAATCCGTGAAAGTGAATTAAAAAAGTCACCGTGGAGATGCACCGTGGAGTCATGATGAAGTTGTCGGTAAGCGGACAAACTTTATCGTACTTCATCAACCGAGCGGTCGAAGGGGAGAGCTTGTTATGTCGAAAGTATCCGTCGCCGCGTGCTTGATGAGAAAAGTTTAATCTACTAGTTCAGTAATGCACTTTTGTGTCACTCGCGTGAAATATGAATCGAGCGGCATCGAGCTGTTCCCGAATTACCGCTGTAGGTCACTTCGACGTGCTAAGAATGCATATTGCATTTTAATAGTACCACGAGCGATGCTTCACAAATCTCGACCTTTCCAGTATTCTAACACTCATCTTTGTTTGAAAACAAAGTTTGATTCCGAAATCATCCGCACGTGTACAAATGCTCGACGTTTGAAGACTCAAATTTGTTAATGGACCGCCTACGGAGCGTGCGGCATGCAAAAGTGTATTACACCCGACGCATAAATTATATAAATTTTACATTCTGTAATTCTATCAACGGTACATACGTGGTAATGGTATTACCATTTCCCGTAACAAATCGTTTTTTCCGTTTTCAGAAAAGAGGCGTAGCGCGATTGCGCTACGTGGAGTCGCACGACAACGCCAACCGTCGAGCCAACCTATCTATGCGCCGCACGTCCGCAACGAACCGAGTTATGCAAATTCGCGTACGCGCAACTCTGTATCCGTTCTCATTGGCCGGAACGGATGCGTCGTTGATATTGTTCTCAAATCACTCGACGTGCTGACGCGGACCACAAGGATGAATGCGCGGCGGTAGCTGACGATGATACGCCAAATTCGATACGATTATGCTCTAAATGATACGGTCCGATTGGGGATACGTTGATTTACTATGCATTCAGCAATACGTCTGCATTATTCGCGTCATCTCCTACGGACAATCCGTCACGTTATAGCGTTCGTCTTTATACGTTTGATTCTTCGATCCCGAGTGACTTCGCAGTCAAATTATCCGTCACATTCTGTATTTCTCATCATCTGGACCTTTTCCTCCAGAAAACCGTTTATATGCATGTTTGCGATTGATATCCCTCTACGGTCCTTACTTGCAAAATATGAATTGAGCGCTTCTATTATTTGTTACGATTACTAGCAGCGATCATTCCATTGACTTGCGACAATATGATCCAGCAGTTTCGATTAATGTTGTACCCAAGTGTAAAATACCGACGCGGACAGGAGAGTATGCAGTTTCCCGTAGTAAGCGACATACATTGAATTTCTACGATACGTGCTCCAGCGATTGTGACTCGACTATCTGTGGACAGAGAACTGTCGTCGGTCCAGCGAACATCGTAGGTAATAGCAGTGGCGCAACTGTTACGTTTCAATCAGCTTTCCTATTGCATATGTATTCATGATCGCCAACATCGGAAGACTTATCTAAACTGCTTTGCCTTTCCACACGTCGATATTTGCGGTGCTCATCGAGAGAAAGACATGGTTGCGTTATTACTTTGGTAATCGCCGGGAGGTTCTCTCGCAACTCACGACGGAAAGTACGATTAACAAGAACGTGGAAAAACGATCGATATAGAAATCGCGCGCTCTCGGGGAGGCTAATACAATTGAAGACTCGATAAATGACTACTATAAGTGACGCTGACGGCTAAATCACGATGCGACCGAATAGAAACTTTAAACATTCCGTAATGCTCTTCGATCGTTAATTCACCGCATCGTGAGAAACATACTGATAATGGAAGTTGCTGAGACTGAAATTGCGCATAGCATATTGTTTGCAGTTGTCGCAGCAACCAATACATAGCGCCGCTGTTTAGATGGTCGCGTCGCCGGAGCTACAATAGTTTCCGGATCACTTCGAGATGTCTTATCGATCGCCAACACATTTTTGGCGATTGCACGTCGCTCGTAATGTATGACTACGACAAAACGTAACGCAGTGAAACGACATGTCGCCGTACAGAAATTTCCGGGAACTACAAATACAGAGAAACCCACGCGCATGCATGCGATACATTTAATAGAGAAAGATATTATCTTCTCCTGCGAAGTCAAACTTCTTACACACGATCAGGATATTCTTTGCCAAAGAACGATTGAGGAAAGAGGTATCTTCGAATCTTTCTACCTCTGCTATTACAGCGTCTTACTGTTATCGTAAAAATAAAACGAGATTGCCGAGATTATAAAAACAAAAATGATGGCGAAAGAGCAAAGTCTATACTCGTTGACAACGCGAAGCAAGTGATCGCGGAACGCACGAATCAGGAAGCAAATGCTCGCGCAAGGACGTTAAGACAGCAAAGCGCGACTCGTTGGCATTGGTGACCGTTAACTACTTTCTCAACTATTATTACTGTCGCGGAGTGCGTGAGATTTATCGCTGTTTCCATGTACACCTAACAAACTCGCGCGATACTGGGCTGATTAGAATTTACAACGTCTCGATAACTGTATAATCATTTTCATTACCGTGTATAACAATGTAATAAAAATTTACCACAAAGCTAGTTTTCAATTGCGTTTCTCGCTCTGAGACGCATAAAGTTTGAAAAACAAAGTCAACATTACGGCATACTACGTAACGTACCGCCTGTGTCTGCAGTGAAATTTCACAAACTACATATCGCTCTGTGCGAATTTTTTCTCCGTGACGACTCTTTCGTAGAAAGGATGCGCCGTGGTGCTTCATTTGATGTTGCCTTAGTTTAAGTTTATATTCGCCGGACGCACTCAAGATTGTTTGTCTCTTTTACATTTGAACTTCTTCCAACCGCTATAAATAGAAACTGCATGCCAAGCAACACACTTGCAATATTTTACTCTTCACTACGACGTAGAATTTTATTTTCAACGTGTAAGGAGTACGAATCAAAGATATTTCAAAACAACACGCACTTGTAAATTGAAATTACATATCGCGTGAATTTCAATTTAACTCGACATAATATATCGCCTGAAACTGATGATGAAAACGTTGCTCGGATTAAATGTTAAACTGATAAGCAATTAAAGTGTTTTATAATTTCGGGAACGAATTTAAATGTGTGTGTACATTATATGTATTGTGCGTACTGAGTGCATAGAAAAGAGTATATGTAAGTATGCATATGTATATCGCAGATTACAAAGAAGTCTCAGCTTTTCTCAAAAAGGTTTGACATTAACACAGTTTGACTTCTTTCATCGACAAATCATAAAATGTATGTTAAGATAGCTTTATATTAAATATTCTGCTAAAGGTTCTAAGTTAAATAATTACAGGATATGTGTGTATATATATATATATATATATATATATATATATATATATATATACACACATATCCGGATAGATATATATATGATAGACGGTAATTTATAATAATTCATTAAAACATTTATTCTTGCTCTCGCGCAGAGAATAAAAGACCTCGTCATCGGGTTGTAATAGTCTTCGTTTTGTCCAGTCCGAAATATCAATTGTTGAGAATAACGGCGCGGTGCTTTTGAGAAGCTTAAAGAATAATATCATTCTTGCAGGATCTATTGCTTCTGCAGCTGCTAAAGATAAACCTCTTTCGCCATTTGTAATTAGTTCCGCTTCAAATTCTGTTGCCATAATTAGTCTCTTTGCAGATATTACAGTTATAATCGAGTAGTAGTCTGAGGGATTAGCGCAGACGACTTGACTACAGTTTATTGATTGTCATCCACGCAGGATAGTTCCCGATATCTCCAAATAATAATGCGGCATATCATGTCTTGCAGGATGCAAACATAAGGCATATTTGATAAGAGTTAAAATAGAAAATAAATACCAATTACTCTGTTATATCTTCAAGCGTTATGTCTGAGGCTGCAGAAGCGATAGTCCAAATGTTGAACAAATTGAGGAAGAATTCCGATAAACAATACTTCTTACGTTCATATGCGTGCGCGCGCGCGCGCGGTGCAATGTGGCGAATGCCTTTGTGGATCTCATCGGACCGATTACAGTCTCAGTCCTAATCGCAGACCCATCCGGCATCGCTATTGGACATGGTGAATTAGGTATTATTGTTCGTGGATATGCGTGTGGACACTGATAATTGACTTCCGCGATTGGTCTCTTCGGCACGTACAATCTCGAACACCGTATCAAGATCTTTGACATTTCTCGTATCTCCTGTCGTGGTATTTCCCACATGGTCTTTGTACGTGTATATAACAACGTTTTTCCGTATACAGTTTTATATGTAAAAATAATAATAAGTAGTTTTATATATAAAATAATAAATTCGCACATATATGGCATTTCGAGAACAAAACCGTTTGCATTTTCTTTCGCGCAACAGAGGTACATCTCTCCGTAACTTATTGAAACTTTTATAAATGTCTTTGGCACAGCGCAAAATTTGGGGAAAGAGAATTATATCCTTATAAATATCCTAATAAATATCTGCACAAGCAATTATCTTCGTTTTCTCATAAATACTCCACTGCATTGCATTGTCACCGTACCAATATAGAAAATATCAAGCACGAACGATATGGTCCTCTCGAGAGCGCATTATTGCGACGTCCGTATTGTTAGCAAACGTATAAAATTTGAGTAGCTGAAGTCTATTGTTTCAGGATGTATAATACCTCCTTAAGAGCTAATCGGAATTGGTGTGGCCAGTCAATGGCTCCCATTTCGTGGCCCATTGTACCGCTATTGGTGTCGAGGTCTCCATTACGAGACGATACTCGGTCCACCTTCACCGGTAATTATAGAAAATTGTCTCAACGCCATACCAATCAGTCGTATATTCTGTGTAAAAGCAATGAGCCTTCGCAATCGATATCGAAGCATTTTCCTCGTCACTCCACTTTACGACGCACTGCACTCGCGCCACGACATTCTGCAGTGCGCTCGTTCTTTAATCTGTGTTTTTAATTTCGGCCGCGAATGCAAGACGTTATGTTATAATAGAGTCAACGTATCACCGTTTACTAATGCAAGCTTTTCATTTGGCTTGTGGCTGGAAAAGTGCGAAAATTACAGTCATACCGGCCACACGCATTACCATCTCAAAGAGGCCTCCTTTGCGCTTAATAAAATATAGCCTTGTGCAACAAGTACCATGAATTCTTATAAGCAAATTCTCTGCATTGAATTGTGTTGTAGGCATAATATAAAAAAATTGCTGAGACATCAGATGTATATGTATAAAAACTATTACACCACTGTTCTTACGTAAAATAAGGTAAGGTAATACATAATGTACTTGAAATAATGATATAATTACCGTGATAACTACATATAGATATATGATTACTATATGAAACTGTTGCATAATAAATAAACTTTTCGATTCAGTTTTATCTATAATTTTTCTTAAAATATTACATACACAGAATATTGCATTAGAAGAATTAATATTCAAAATATTAGATATAATTTTATTCTTTTCTATATATATATATATATATAATATAATACGTTATATATATGTATACATCAAGTTTTAAACGCGATTCAACGTTATTTACAGGATATCCGAAGCATCGCTCGGAGTACCTCAAAAAACATCGATATCTCTCGCCTTGGTATTTATTTGTTTTTGCTTTCTGCACGATTCCGATTGCTTCGTGAATGCAATAATATAAGCGAACATGCTTATGTGAATGGAACTTCGCGTTCAAGCGTGTGACGCGACAGTGAAACAAAATCGCACGAGATTTAACAAGATTTGATATGAATTATAATAACAGATATTATTATTTATATATTATTTACTTATCTTTTAATTTGTAAACTACTCGTTAACTCGTTTCATAAATATACAAAGTAAGTATTTCACAGGTCGAGTTGTATCATAGAGAACGTTACGTCATATCTAGCTCTTTTCAATAAAGTTTGCAAAATAGATAGAGAAAGAAATCGTAATCTAAGAAGATTAATTCTTTTTTATGATTTCTCTATTCTCGAAAGTACAAGCAGTCAGCGGAGTCTAGAGAGTTTCGGCATGTCGACAATGTAGTTGTCAGCCTCTCCCGGCACGTAGTATTCGGGGGCACCCGTCTGTTGTAAATTTTAATTGGGACAAAATTGATTATCTGCGGTGCTGCCAGCATGCAGCACAGCGCACAGTTCACCGCGCACAAAGATATATTCTCCTTTCTCTTTGTTAAATCCCTAAATCGAAAATAATGAGGAATATCGTACGCATATTCGCACTAGCAAAGTACCCACGTATAAATGCAGAGTTCTCTTCATTGCACAGTTAAATATATATATATATATATATATAATTATTGTATTTAATAATTAAATGTCTATATGTATCGTTAATCTCGCATACATATATATACCGGTACATACGATATTATTTTTACACGTAAAGTTCTACTGAACTAACCCCGAGAGAAGAAAGATTCGACGTGAATAACTTCTACAAATTGTACATAGAATCGTTAATTTGGGATTTTCAATAAAATTCAGAAAATAAAAGTCATGCAAAACGAGCTCGAATATCGACAATGCACAGCCAATGATCGCTGCATCAACGGCGATAATGTTCAAATTATTTGGTTTATGGTCTCAGCAAATGTTTACGCTGTGAAATATGTGAATAATATGATACGGTATATACACAACACACAACACGTAATCTCGCGTTACACGCGCATTTAGAGCATTGATTATGCAATATCCATTACAATCGAACATTCGCATTCGAATTTAACGTTAATAAATTACCAATGATTTGTTATATTTATCAATGTGTGCAAAGAGTACGCAAACATGCATGAGACGCGCTGGTTAAAATTTAAAACATAAACGTAATAAGCGCAACTTATCAGTTATACGTTTTATTCGGCGCACAGGAGATGTAATGGATATCTCGCATATATTCAGATTTCTCCTTTATTTTACAGAATTTTCACCTATCGCGGATGTTGAATAATTATATTATATATTTTTACACTTTTTATAGCGGAAAATAGCGCAATAATATATAAAGATTATTCCGAAATTGGATACAGAAAGTGTACACGTAGAACGAGTTAATTCTCCTAATAAATTGCAAATAATTTTGCAAATTCTGTTTGAGAAAAATTGTCGGGAAGAAATGACGGTTTCTAGGGCGCTGTAAATTGATGAAAATGCGTCCATCATGTTTCAGATACGCCACTAAATCACGGAAAAGTATTCCTTCACCCATTGTCGGCGTCCATTTTCCAACAATTTCGACAAATATCGAAGGGTACATGATCAATGGGTACATGAATCTGCAAAAAATCCACACGAATGTTACGCACTTGTGATTTTTTGATTTCGCTAACAGCGACGGTGCGTGTATATGGAGTTAACGAACGATTCTGTAATACGCATCGATGTATCTTTCTTGCTGCGTGCACGTCCACAAAGCAACGAACCGCGCGGATAACAATGAAATACTATTAACCAGACAATTTTACGCGGATGTGGAGAAAAACAGGAGAGACATTTCCCGCTGGTAATTCTCGTAATGGCATAACGCAACGGGCCTGGATGCACTTTGCTCTAATGCACTCAACGGCGCGGCCGCCCACAATGTGCAGGATGAAACGCTTGAAAATAATACCTCGTAGGATATCGCTGGAAATTTCGATGGACAATAATGTGGAGAAATATTAATTCCCCCCGTGTGTGTACTTTTATACTCTCAGCATAGAGAGTAATCTGCTCCTGCGTCATCTGTGATAAAAACAACACAGGATAACGCTCACAGAGGCGAATTATTATAATTATAAAACTCGGAAAATATTACTATGTACACGTGTGTGCGTGGTGTCGCATTGTACTTTTAGTAACGAACGTTTAAACGCACACGTCCTGAACATATGCGGCAGGACTTGTTGAACGGAAATATCGGTATGTACGACACACACTGCAGCACGCATGTCTCAACGGAGATTGCATGCTCCCGATCGGGAAACAAAACCTTTCGCGCGATAACGACGTATCGCGGTCACGGAGGAGGATCGCAGATTCGTGAGTTTCTGCAGCTACCGGCGTTACCGATAACGCCGTCAACTTTACGGCTGCAAGCCGATAAGACCGACAAACTCAGACGCAACGTCAGAGATACATCCGAATTGGGATTTATCCGTTTACACCTCGCTAAAAGGATCGTTCCGCAACACGCAAACAATGGCGTGAAAGGATCGCGTCGATTCGTCCGCTGTGAAATCGAAGACCGCCGCTGGCGGGAATAAGAAGACGAAAGAAATCTCGGTAGCGGCAAGCAGTTAACCTAATTCCTCGCTACGGTCTGATTTAATTTCTCGACGGTCTTTATATTCATTAAATTTTATTTCATTCTCGCGAATTAGATCATATCAACGACGATATTTAATATCTACTGAGACGGACAGTTCTGAGTAAAAATTATCGTATTTAATTCAGGTAATCGAAAATCAAGTTTGAAGATCTTTCTTGCCGAGAGTCGAATGCTTATCTCACGAGAAATTTAGATGTTTAGATGTTAAGACACGAATGATTCATCCGCGGCTATTATCGAGGCGCCAAGATACGCAACATTTCATGTTTTAATTGGCGTTGAAAGTGTAACTCAAGAGGGGGAGATAAAGGCAGCGGAACGAGGGGGAGGGAAAGAACGGGTTAATCTTGACGGTAACATTAACTTTGACTGCGGTATTAAATCAAGCATAGTCGAAGAACGGATTATATTCGTCGAGAGGCTCTTTTAACGTTCGCCCTTTCGCTACGCCATTGCGAGGGACGCAAGGGGCGTCTAAGGAGGATCCTAATCTGACGGCAAAGGGGCGCTGGACGAAGATTAATGGTCCCGTGATACTGGATCTCACCAGGCTCTGTAGCTTCTTCATACAATTTGTACGAAATTCGCGATCGCCTCACGGCTGTAGAAAATACCTCTCGCATGTTGGAATATTGTAAAATGTTTACAACGTTGGAAACAATTAAGGGATTCCTTTGCGCGATAAACTGCAAAGGCACGTTGAAAGATGCGCAGTTTGCACATGTTCGCATTTCGCATCTGGTCTGTTGAGAACGGACGCGTTCTCTTTTCGCGTGAGTAATCATAAAAATAAGCTGCCCACGTCTTTCCACGCATTATCATTCGTCAGTATTTTCTCTTTTATTTACATATGAGATTCTTTTATTTGCACAAGAGATTCTTTTGACGTTTCGCAATACGAAAATGTACACAACGTTCGTTGTAACAGTCGTTTTATGTCTCTCAAAAGCTGTAGTCAAATTGGGAAGAAAGGTAGTTGTTTGAACGTCAAGATATCGATAATCGCTGGGCTCATTCACATTGAAAATTCATCTTCGAAAAGAGAAAGCTTTTATTCGGTAAATTTCAGAAACGCATCACAAGATTTGGATGTCAATCGATCTTGGGTAGATTGTAGATTGAGATCTTTACTAAATAAAGGGTGTCCCAAAATTCACGCAAGAAGTAATTTTGATAGAAAACACAGGTTTATAATTAAAAATTGTACATTTTTTATTGATTCATAAAGTATACAGTATAGGGTTATGTATGGAATAGCATATCGGGTAAATGGCCCCCACGGCTTTGCTGGCACATATGCACTCTTTTGTTGAAATTTTCCATGACCGTTTTGCATAAATGTGGCTGAATTTCGTTGATACAGCGCTCAATTTCCTCTTTCAAGGCGTGGGCTTATTGGCATAAACCTTAGACTTCAAAAGATCCCAAAGAAAAAAGTCCAACGGCGTTAAATCGTATCGATCTGGGCGGCCTGATCTGATCACCAAAACGGGAAATTATACAACCAGGAAATTACTCATGCAGTAATTGATTTGTTTCTCGGGCTGTATGGCATGTGGCACTGTCTTGTTGAAACCACATGTCGTCCACATCCATATCTTGCAATTTAGGCACAAAAAACTGGATTATCATGTCGCGATAGCGAGCACCATTAATTGTTATTGCCTGACCAGCCGCATTTTCGAAGAAGAATGGTCCGATGATGCCTTCAGCCCAAAATCCGCACCAAACAGTGACACGTTGTGGATACATTTGTTTCTCAACAATCACTCGTGGATTTTCTGAACCTCAAATGCGACAATTTTGTCGATTAACGAAGCCATCAATTTTGTACGAAAATTGCGAACTGCGAGCTGCCAAACTTTCAATATTTTTAAAATATTGCTCAACAATGAAAACGCGTTGTTCTTTCGTGTAGCACTCCATTTAAAAAACCTTGAACTGTCAGCTGTCACGCTGTCTTTTTTTTCGTTGGCGACACTTTACCGCACAAATGGCGCAAAATTCAAATCTTGCGTGAATTTTGGGACACCCTTTATGTCGTCAAAGAATCGAAGGATTTATATTCGACGTGACAGTCGTGAAAATATTCCGAATTTTCTAAAATAAATTTATATGCGACAAGACTTGTATAAACATAGCAGTTGCACGTGTGTACAAAGTGTAAATTTACGGGATAACGTTACCATCGAAATCTGCCAAAATACAACGTTACGCATTGACGTGACGAATAATAACATTGCAGTTGCAACTAAGCGGAAATACATCAAAGCTCAACCTGTTAAATTATCGAAGTTACGTAGAAGAAAATACAGCAGTATGGTCACCACAACGCTTTTATTGACTATATGTAACAGTTATTGACATTTTTAGAATGTTCTATTTATCGATTTATTTCCCAGTCATGCAAAGACGTGAAGAAATTATCGTTGCAATTGACATTTTACAAGTAATTATTTGTAAGGAAATGTAAGTGAATTTAAGGAAATATAAATGTGCATATATACATTGATTTACATAAGAAGACTGACGTCAACAAAATTCATTAGACATTTTTCATAATTTCACTCGTCCCGCGAATCCGATCATTTTACCTTCATCTTATCGATCTCGGGAGGTTAACCATCGGTTTCTCATCTATTCTCATTAGGAGCGTGCCCGTCTCCCTACCATCCGCGTAATCTGTTTCTCGCATACAAATCGCGCTATCCAAAGCTATTATCAAACAGTTATCAATTTTAAACTTGACTTTTATATCCCGCGCGGCATCGCTTCTCGGACAATTTATGATCGGTTAAAAAAAATTAGCGACGTGAGCTCGTACGGATCATTTCTGTAATGAAATGTTTTTGAGAGATGAATGCGACGCGAAACTTTAATTGACATTTAATTAAAGGTGAAATATATATATATATATATATAAGAGAAAGATATATATAAGAGAGAGAGAGAGAGAGAGAGAGAGAGAGAGAGAGAGAGAGAGAGAGAGAGAGAGAGAGAGAGAGAGAGAGAGAGAGAGAGTCACCTGTTTGTTCAGCAAATACATGGCTCGGAAACATGCGACAAAGCGTAATATCCCATTATTCAGCGTTACGTCATTATTCATCGAGCGAGCGATAAAGCATAATGTGCCAATCATCGTCGCGGGTGTGTAATTAAGCCGAAGAAAATACACGTTTGGGTGAATCAGCAGATAAAACAGACAATGGAGCATCATGTTTGTTTTTAGCATTAGTGGGGCTAATCGCTTGCGTTTAACTGCTATTTAACCGGCCACTTATCGTTTAATGGCGGCAGTTATACGCGATTACTGCTATTATTACCATTATCAGTTGTCGTAGGCAACTGCCTTTATGCAATTGCCAGCTCGCAAAACGCAACGGTAATCTAAACCAATTTAAAGATAACGATAAAACAATACCAAGGGCATAGCCTATTACGGGGTGGCCGATAAATCTCATGACCGTTCCTAAGGAACATTGCAGGTAACCCTTGTATTCCCAGTCGCGATAAGGGGCAGGTGCTTAACGAAGAGGCACCGTATCAAGTTTGCACAGAGTATCGTCGATGTTATCCACAATCGTAAATACGGCATTGTTTGATCTGTAAATTGCATTAATCAAGATTTCATCAAGATTAGGATAATGATCAAGCGTGACTTAGACGGGTGGTTGAAACGACCGGGCAAAAATTCGATTTACATTAGGAGAAGCATTGAAAAATATATAGACGGGGAAATTTATGTGTAATTTAAATGTTTAGAAGTACTCTATATTACACGCCTCTAAATTTTCTTTTATAGCTTTATCTTCAATAACGTTTAATATGATTTATCTAAGCGGTCGAAGTTCCACGGTTTGCGTATAATTTGTGTTATATAGACGTGTATAGCACTGATATTGCTGATACCATAGCATTTATGTTTAACATAAATTTTCATAAATTTTCATCTCGTATTAGTTGACTATGCGCGATGACCTCAATCATCAATTTTAGAATTGCATACCGGCAATGATAGCATCGCGACCGCTCGGCCGTATACAATGGTACCATTATGTTTCACGACGATAAATCTGTAGCCTTTGGATGCCGTCCAAAAGTCTTCTTGCACGAAAGCGCGGTGGGATCGCACGACATTCCAAAGAACGTCTCTGTTCGACAATCTCTCGCGGTTTTTCCCCTCGTGAAATTCAGTCACACCCATTCTCCTCTCTCTCTCTCTCTCTCTCTGTTTCTTTGTCTCTCTCATTTCCACACATCCCTTCGTCACACTCAATGTATTCATCCCTCTTTAAAAGATTCAGAGAAAGAGATATATAAAGGGAGGAGAGCAGTAATTGATTATCATAAAATAAATATTATTTATAAAGTACAGTAAACTATATTCGTATAAAGTATAAACTAAGTTAAGACATTTTTTGTAAAAATATACGTTTTTCGTTAAAGTACAACGTACGCTTTTCGTTACATCGGCGGTAAAATCGAATAGAAAAGTTCGACAATGTAAGGTTCGTAAATCTCCGTAGGTAAAAGTTCGTGGTCTCTGGAATGCGGAAACCTGCACAAAGTAAACTAAAAGTACAAAAATTTCTTGGAAAATTTAATATACCAAAAATATAAAGGATATAAAATTCCACTGACGGCGGACCTGACAAAATGCGAAAGAGAAATGCGTGCGTCCTGCAAATGTGAATATTAAAACTCCGAAATTAATTGTTAAATTTTTCTATCCTTCCTTTGATATCAGATAAAAATATTCTCGTGTTTTTTTCTTCTCCGATTTATCGCGATAAATTCATAACAGCAATAATATGAGTTTTTTTTCTATATCCACGCATGTGCGAATGTAAGAAGGGGTTGAAATTCTCAGCTTGAGAGACGGCCGTCATGTCTGACGATAATAAATTCCTCTCACCATTCTCTGCGTGTCTGGCGGGTCACGGGTGTTTTTCACTGTCAGTGCGTTTGACCGCACTCAAAGTTCTCCGTAGCGTCCAGAGGAGTGCAATTCTCGCCGCTGTCGATGCGAGTGCACCGAGGAATTATTTCTCGGGATAAGGGTGGCTTTCCTGCCGGGCTCGGCGCCATTAGTAATGGTTTTAATTTGTGCGGCTGAAAGTTCGCCCTCGCCGGCCACGATCAGCGCGAAATCGATGACGAACGAGTTAGGAACGCCGTGTGCTGGTCGGAAATGGATTCTTCGGAGAAAACGTACTGCTCGTATTAAATGAAATTCTTCTCCATCGCATGAACGTCTGTGTGTGTGTCGAATTATATTTATTAATATAAAATTTAATTGAATTTTACGTCTTTTCGCCTGACAAGGTACGTTCGAAGTAGATTTGTACTTATTGAAACTCCGTTTCATAGGACAATTATAAAAATCTCGATAGTTGAGAACTCAATGACGGTATTCCAGAATTTTTTGCGTATTTTTTAAAGCCAATAAGCTCCGTATAATATTTTAAGGACGAAAAAACAGTATTACAGCTACATTGAGCGTACCGCCATCCTCCGGGTACGTAACCAACTATCGCGCCATGTTCGACTACACTCAACGTAACCACTTGGAAACTCGATTTCAATCCATCACCGAGGTTTGTGTCTCGACTAACTCGCGATCTGCTATAACCGTCGTGAAACCTGTTGCTACTCCATTTCCATCATTTGCATATTTGGACATTTTTTCTCACATTACCTGACAAAAGAGACATACTACACATACTGCTCGCCTGACGTTTTCTATCAAGTCACGTAAGATTTACGTCGATATGTTTGTCAAACCTGATTAAATGAATAAAACTAAACGCACTGGTCAAAGGAAGAATGACAAAGTGTCATCGATTTGGTTTCTGGATCTCATTCAAATAATACGCTAGAAGCAATCTTTGCGAAATTTCCTTAATAGGAAGGACTAAATATTTTACACGCGACAATAAAAAATTATAAATTTAATCGCTTATATTTTTTTAAGTTTTGTTACGTACATGGATCTTTCTTTTTTAATTCAACAAATAATTTGTAAACAAATGTTTTTGTTATTGAAAAATATATTTATGAAAATTACTGCTATTGATACTCTTCTTTTTAAATATCATATATATGAGTATGAAGTAAATAACATGTTTACGAATGTAAAATTTATAATACGAAGGAATTTACGAAGCGATGCAACGATCGTCGTTTGTCCCTAGTAAAATGGCTATAAAAGTCCTTTAAGTTTACGACGTGTGTTGCTGTGCATAAGAAACATGAAAGAGCTACTAAAATAGGTAGTGTCTCGTAGAACTCAATGTAACAGCTTCCAATATTCTCGTTTTTCCCCAGAGTGCAACACCGTAGCTCACATCAAATAAGAAAAATAATGCGTCAAAATAAAATGATTTTTTATCTATTATATCATAGAATGATATTGATGACAACGGTAAAAATGCGATAATTTTATCAGATTGTTATATTATTGAAATTATATAATCTGAAGTCATGTAATCTGCTTCAACCAACAATTCGTTATTACCATTTGAAATCTTACTCAAAAAAATAATCAATTAGTTATAATAAATAAATCATATAACCGATAGAGAGTCATTGAAACGAGTTGACGGATATATGCATTTTTCCGGTATCGATTTACCGTAATTTATATTAATTTACGGCATCTTTACTGATTCAAGCTTGAATTCAGCATTGCGATAATCAATAAAAATCAGTGTGATAATCAACGTGTTAATATAGAGCGAATATTATACAAAAGAAGGATATGAGAAGTGAAAATAGAAATATAAAAGTACGAAAAATGAAGATGAAAAAGGATAAAAAAGAAAATCGCCTGTGCATAGACGAAGCCGAAACAACAAGCAAGCATTATGAAACTATTCGAGAAGGTTTCCGGTCGGGATCGTTCCGCTATTCGCCAGAGTCCCACTGTGTTTTCTAAAGAAAACGGAATTATTCCGATCGGAAACCATTCTGAATAGCTCCGTAGGCTATCGAGTATAGCTCCGAATAGTGAAACGCTCGGAATGGCAAGGCGTGCGCTGATCTCTCGCACATGGTTCTCGGGCGAACACGTGGGTCGCGCCAAACGTTATTGGCCTATAAGCACGTGGCTGCTAAGGCGATCGTCGAAGTTCGGGCGCCCTCGGTCGTTGTCGCGAGTCGACGACCGACGGGCCGGCGGCAGTCGCGCGCCGGCCGCTGTCACGGGTAGAGGTGTGTGTTTATGTTTCCGCGATGAAAATTCGACCTCCATAGAGGTTATGTTTACGTGCACCGCCAAGACGACGCATGTCTTTACACGTTGATCTCTTTAAAAACGACGCGTCCGCGTGCTCTTGGGAACGTCGGCTTCATGATATTTCAAGGAATCCACGAGCTCTCCCTGACAGCGGATTGCATTAACGCACCTGACGGCTTCGGCGAAACCCGGTCAGTGAACAACCATTTGTTAACCTTCGTCGGTCGGTTAACCTGTCGATTAAGATCCCGATTGTAGTGAGTCTCAGTATGACATCATTCTTAATTCAATGGATTCTTTCATTTGGAGTTAAATTAATAGAATGCCGGATACGGAAGCGAATCGTGAAAAGTTGGAATCTTTCTCGACTGGAGAGGAAACGTTTACTTTAAAATTCGTTCGAGACGATATCACGATGTACATATTGTGCCTTTTCTCCGTGCTTATTGAAATACCTTACTTTTAAAAGATTGTGTGTATATATGTTACGTAAATAATATTCTCTGGAGGAATGAGGGGTGACAGTTTCTTACGATAATGATAATCTTCAGATTGCTGTACGCGAAATTTGAACCAAAAGACTCGCATACACGTATGCGTGAGTCATTGCAAAAGAGTGATATTTTTTTAATTATTCTTTTATATTTTTTTCTACAACAGCACACTTGGTTAATTACACAATCGACGCAAACGATGCACGTTCTCAATCACTTATTCCAATGTGCTATCCGAACTTCGTGTCACGATGCGGTTGTGTACGGTTTGTTGGCGAAATCGATAACTGCCTCTCGAGCCGAGACGAATTGTTCTCGTAGTTTAGACTTTACTGTCTGCCACGTGACTTGTCAGTAGAACGAGCCTTCCAATAACTTTCTTCTCGTTTTTCTCTTGCCATACTCGCAGTCGATGTAAATAATAAGACGTCTCTTTTCGACTTTCTATTCATTTTTACATGATTATTACAATTAGTTGTTAATTATATATATCTACAGAAAATAAATGTAATATATATATATATATATATCAAATATTAATTTTTTATATTCAGCACACAAATAAGCATGTGTGTGTATGTGTGATAGAAAAAATCACTGAAAATTTGTCTTTCTGTGAAAAAGCTTTCTATTACATTTGCTTTCCTACCGCTCGTACTAATATATTTATACTATAATAAACTATTGCAAATGCACTAAATACAGTCGACTGGCCGGTTAGTTTCGACAATGTGTTTATGAAATTCCGGAAATGTTGAAATATCTCAATTGCAAGAGTAAACTCGCGCAATGCTTCGTATTCCCTGTGCAGATTGTCTAATTGCTTTAATGCGCGATTGCATGCGTGAAAGGAAATTGAGATTACAGCTAAAGTAAATTAATGCAGAGCGACGAGTAATTTGTACCATTAACGGAGTTATGAATTTTCGATTACTCGTACGAGACTTGAAAGCTATGATTTAATTAATATACATTAAAGTGCTTTCGATAGATTATTCCTCACGAGCTTCAATAAATTAGAACTTTAGAAATGTTCGACGCACATGTTGTAGATGTGAGATTAAAGTTATGCTTATATAGTGCGTCAACGCGATAAAATATTTTTTGAGGATAGAATTTTACCGTCGCGAATGAGCATTATTATTCAATGCATATAACTCGTATCGATGCTCTATCGGCGCGGCATTGAATAAATACGTTTTATCATCGTGCATAGCGGAGTTAACTAAAATTTATAGCTCTATACGAGATTCGGGTAACAATAATAATTTTAGAAATGACCATTCGGCTCTTTTCGCACACGGGATGTTAAATGTAGTCGAAATGCGGACACGTAAATATAATAATAAATCGCGCGACAAGCAGCTACTGACATTACGTTCTATTTATCATTTCTTAAATTTATTAGTATAATTGTAGCTATAACTGTATTGCTGTGAAAAATGGATTATTTATATCCTTTGTGTTTAACAAAGGACTTGCATATTATTGCTATGTTTGACAGCGATTTTCTACTTTTGTTTATCAGTTTCTCCGACAATAAAGCGACCATAAAATCGATGAAGATGAAAGCTCAAATTTAATATATGCAGTTCGTTGTGGCTGTAATGAAATTACAGTGCAAATGAAATCAGATCATACGATTATATTTATATTTAAATAATAAAGTCAAAGAGGTCCTGATACAAAGGGATTTTGATGCAGGACGCGATTTACTAGTTGTAGATAATCCCGATTATTTGATGATATTTGGAAACAAGTTATGCATGATTAAACATTTTGCGACATCAAACCTGTCAACCGCACATATTGACAATATGATTTATTAATATCGATAATGCGATTGCGATTTGGCTGATTGCGACGTAATGATGTTCTAACATCATCTACTGATGATGTTCTAACTGCTCGTTACTAAAATTTCGAAAACTAACTATGGAAACACCAATGATAGCAGCAGGTTCAAGTCGTTCGTGTCGAAAGGACTGTTTATACACGCTGCGGACAAGCATTGCCCTTAAGTTTCCATTCTCCGAAATAAGAGAGGATCTATTTTTCGCGGTGTTCGAACGCGAGTGAGTAGATCGGAGCGGAGTATGCTTCCGAGTTAGCTTTGCTCACTCGCTCTCGCTGATGGCGGCCCGAACGATTAAATTTCACTGCATCGCGCCTTGAAATGACCGGACGAAGTTACGATACCGATATCCGCAGAACCGAGCACTGAATCGAGAAAATCGAGAAAAGGACACTGAACGACAGTGTGTCGAGACAGAACCAACAGAGAGGATCGAGGGCGCCCTTTATCGACTTTTTATCGTATCTCCGTCTAGATCGTGCCGCTTTAAAAATCCGCGGAATCGCGTGGGTTTCATATGCGGGCGGTTTTCGGACATATACCACTATCAGATTCACTCGATACCGTACACAAATACCGTCCTCCCGGTTATCGGATCGCCTGCAAGTTCGCCCGTATAAGCGAAAATCACGTTCTTCTGATAGACCGCGCGAGGTATCAGAGGTATCGAGGTAGGCTCGACGAACGTTGCAGTCGATCGTCTATTATCCGGCGGCATAATGAATCGACAGACTCGAATTCGCTCTAAAATGAGGAACGAACGGAGGAAATGTTTAAAAAAAGAGAAGAGGAGAAACTCGCTTGGTAAGCGTTTCTCCATTCTCTCGAACGTGTCGGCCCACGTGTCGGAGGCGAAGAAAACGATCGTGTTAACGAGAATTCCGGAAAAGAGATTCACTAGCGCGAGCCGCTTTCCTCCTATTTTCTTCTCGGAGGGTCGGCACGACGCGATATCGCGAAGATGTTTTAGTACGGTAGTAAATCACAAAAGGCTGTAGGCGGTCAACAGAGAGGCAAAGTGCGAAAAGGTAGAGAGGAAGAGAGATATATATATATATATATATATATAAACATATATATGTATTTAAAATACTGGTCCCTTGCCTCCCTATCTTTCTCTTTTTCTCTCCTTCCTTCCTTCCGTCTCTCTCTCTCTCTCTCTCCTTTTTTTTTCTCTCTTTCTCTCTACCGTTGAGCCGTTCCACTCGCTGACTTTTCGCCCTCCTCATCGCCATTTTCATGGCTCCAGCGCGCACTTCCGTGCGGCGCTTCTCTTATGCTATTAAGGCGTTTCCACGGTCACGACGAATTATCACCGAATAAAGCGGCGCGATTAAGGCAACCTGGACGCGACGTAGAACGATTCGGAAGAATTTCGTTTAACAGCCCCCTCGCTTCTACGTTCTCTCCTTTCCGTCTTCAAAGGGATTTTCCACCGGTGAAAGGGAGGGTAAAGTCGAAAAGGAGGATCGGATATATACCTTCTCTCCAGATGTAGGCGGGCTTTCGTCCCGCGACGTTCTAATTGCGAGATTACAAATTATTACGTTACGTCGCGATTCCTACGCGACTACGCGAGGAGGATTTTCGCACGTGCGCGAATTAATTCCCGCGGTGCTTTAATTACGATAACGTTTAATTCCTCATTCTGGATTTCTCGCGTCTCTCGCGTGAGAGACTCATGCTTTTCGGCGCGTCATATCTTTCTTTCGCGACTTTATTTTCGTAAGCTCCACGAGCGTAAGCTTTCAAGTAAGCATGCAACATTAGCGTGAGAGGCATAAACGTAAAAAGGGACAGAAAGTAATTTACGACAACGACGAAAGGAAAGATGTAACTCTTGGCCGAAAAGTCTTAGCCGGGAGTTTTAAATTAATTACATCTGAGAAATTGAAACGAGCTTCGTACGTACCGAATTCTTCGTCTCTGCTAGCGAAAGAATTACTCACCGCAACACGTACACCGTGGACTTCTCCGGGGGATTATTACTCGCCGTACAACGTTTCCCTTCTTCTCGCGACATTGTAAAGCTCGGCGCGGCTCGAATAAAAGAGTGGCAATTACTCAGGCCATAAGTCTGCGCCGGAAAATGGGAGTAAGAAACGCATTCCTCTCCTCATAAAGTCGGGCGAAAGGATCGTCGGCGCGCGAATACGTGGGATCCGCCAAAGTCATCGTCGTCGTCGACGTCGCCAGCAAGTCTGCGCGCGCGATTCGCCGGCGATGCGGCGAGAACGCGCGACATCGAATCGCCGCGAAACTAAAAGTCGTACCATTGTTCCTTCTAAACCGCCGCAGCGCTGTTGTGGAAACGAGTCGCGCGCAAGTTCCGCAAACTGTTCCCGTTTCGCGAAGAAATCGTGACATTGAATTAAAATCAAATAATGCGGACGTTGGCTGGCAAGCGCTGGCGCGCCGTCACCGCCGCCGCAAAAGCACAGCTCGGTTATTTCGTAATTTTATCGATTTATAAGACAATAACGGAGAGCAAGAAACGCCTAAGTGAGGATGGAATGCAAAGTTTGTTGAATAATGCGCGCGGTTGTCGTTTTGTTTGCCCGCGAAGCATAAAAGATGTATATCCTCGGAGAGGAGTGAGTGTTAGTTTAGTTGACGTAAATTGAAAACCTGCTCCGAGAGCGAGCCTAGACTTCTCCGATCCTCTGGAGCCGTAGTAAAAGTTAAATAACTAATACTTTGAATTAGTGCGCGGTATTATGGAAAATACAGCCGTCACACCTAATAATTCTGTTTCGTTGTGCTGCTGGTGTGTTTAATATAATTAAAAAATAACGTTTTCCTTTCTCTTTCCACTCACCCACTTATGTGTGCAAATTGGTCAAGTTTAATTATTAATAAGGTTAGTTTAATTAAGTTAAATTATGGAGATATGTTCGCAAAATGAGAATTAACTCCAAATATTCGGGACGAAATGCACATGCCACGTGATTCGCGTTTTGCACTAAAAAGTTTTTCCTCTCACAAACAAATACGGGATTTTATGAATGTTTATCATGTTTTATGTGTATACTCATACGTTTTATTTTGTACCACACAGTGGTATAAAGCTCGCACGCTACGCTATATATATTAAATGCTTGCGCTGTTTAGTCATGTAAATTAGTCTTTAAATAAATATGAAATATTTCAGGGGCTATATACTAAGGTGCAATATTTATAAATGTTTGATTGTATATAAGCTCGGAAGTTTTCAATCCCTTTCAAACAACACGTGTGTAAACGTTATGAATTTAATATGTTACGAATTTAATGAATAATGCAATGAATATTGATAATAACAATGAAGGTGAAACATCGTTGAAATATCGTAAGAATTCTCTTGTACTAGCACTCACATTTGATAGCGCACAAATTGTACGTCACTTTTCTCTTTTATAATCCGACAAAACATATGATCGAGATTAACCGCAAGATTCGGTTAAAATAAATCGTCATATTTTTCGCGCGAAATATTGAATTACATGCGCGATGACGTTTGCGAGAGGCGTCAAGTCACACGAGCTTAGTCGTGAATCCTTCAATGTTGACCGTTGTCCAAATTTGTACATAAAGTGATGCGAGTAACGTTATACTTTCCATTACCGTGAGATTCACGAGCGATACCTGCGATATATATACGCGATATGCAAATTTCTCAGCGGGCGGCGCTTCAGGGTTCAGGGGAGAGCGTCTCGTGTACGAGGCATCTCGAGAGCAAGGCGATGGTAACTGCTGAATCGGACTTTGGGCGACAAACGTTTACACAGAATGGTAATTTTTCGGCTAGTCGCAAAGTCCACGAGATCTCGCCGGTCGTAAATTGAAAAATACGCTTCGTGCGCGGTAGGACGTGTCCGACCTTTATGAATTTTGTGCGCGGCGAGCGGGACGAGCACGGCGGATATCCTGCTGCAGGCCGGTATTTCAACGTAGACTTTTAATTAACATGCTGCGTAAAAAATTAATTTCTCTTGGAGGAAGAACGCGGCTGCAATTCGCGGCTCAAGATGCGTTCCACACAGAATATATAATTTTCTTACGTTTGTTTACGCGTTTATCGAACACATTTGAGTTTAATTTCGGAATAGAGATTTGGAGGCTCGCGGTCGGGCCAGGTGGTGAGCGTCGAGTGTGTAAACGACACTCCGGTTAGAATTAAGATTTATTTTAATCGCTGCTAGAGCGGCCGTCATTGCGAGCTCTCTCGGGTTGACGTTATGTTTTGTGTTTAGGTAAATGCGTGTGAAGTGTGTCGAGGCATATCCATCGTAAACATAGTTCGTGCGGTAGTGTTCGTGTGAAGGGCCACCGAGAGGCCGCGGCGGTGGGTTTTCGAGATGAGCTATGAATCTGGGTTGCCTGGTAGCCTGTGTCTTCGTCCTTCAGCTGCTCCAGCTGCCGTCAGTACTCTACGCGCTGCCTTCTGTCGTCAAAATCGGTGAGTTTACTACTTGTCATTTTGCTTCAAGAGTCGTCTCGCTTTGCACGTTTCGGTGTCGCTCTTGATCGTTATATGCCACGAAACGACCCGACGAGGCGGTAAAATCACAAGAGAGAGGTTACATTATTTAATATCTTTTTAAGTTAAATTTTAAGTTAAATATTGAGAGAGCACGCGGGTAGCAGCACAGCGGGGCTGTTCCGTAGGAACAATGCACGCGTTTTTACAAATATAACATAGTGCGTGACTTGGTTTATATATGTAGCGGAATAAGGTAATTTAATTATTTCATACGTCGTTAAACACACCGTTGAACGCGTTGGATTGAACGTGTGTTTAACTTACGCTATTTCGAAGTTACACCTGAAGATACGAATTCGAGCCTGAAACTGAAGGCAGCGTGCTCTTCTTCGCGGCACTCAAAAGAAAATGGATGTATTTTGTTCACGTATGCGTCTCGATTCGCCCGGTATTATTTATTCATCCTCTTCCGCCGTGCTGCATCGATTTGACGTCGCAATATTGAAATATCATTTCCTACTTCTCTCGAAGCTGAATCATTCTGTATCGAGCGAAGAAAAGTTTGTCAAGCACGAGGGCGCCGGACTAGACGCGTGGCTTGATATTTTGTCCCGACACTTCCCAAAGATTGTTCCGTCCCCTCCCCTCGTTTTGCCGGAAACTTTGGCGTACCTGAGAGCCGCTTCTCAAACCTAACTTTTCTGAAAGTTTCGTCGCGGACTACGTTCGTCGGCGGCGTCTCCGACGATAATTATTGCACTCGGGAAACGCCTTGGGGCACGCGTGGGTCGCGAAATACTCTTTCGACTACGGCGATTTCACCTATTCTTTTCTTGCGCTGTTCCCACTTTCTTCGCATATTTCCCACTTTCTTTGTCGGGTAAAGACATTTTCACCAACCAATATTACTTCGCGCGAAAAACAGACTCACATGACTCATATATATATATTTTATGACGATAAAGAATGAATCTTGGTAAAGAGGTGAATTTCGATTAATGCAAAAACGATCAATCGTACATTTCTCGAGTGACACTTCACAATGATTTTTGATATCCCGTAATATTACGGTAAATACAACGTATGTTTTGTTAAATTGTTCACACGCAAAAATACATTTCAAGCGAAATGTAAAATCCCGGAGAACACCGCGTAATTCGCCGGTATCATAACGCGTTATCGTGTTTGTAGGCAATTTGCGAAACTCAATCACGTAACGCAATACCAGCCTGGAGAAGTTGCAAGTGGCACTAGTGGTGTTCTTCTTGTAACCATAGGGTAATAGAGACACGTCAGCTACTTAGCACATCAGATTACGGACTCATAATGCACGAACATCCGTTATCATGTTACTAATGAGACTCCGATGAGCTGCTCGATAAAAGCATCTTGACTAACTGGTATACTTACCTTATAACATCTCGTTTAGATAAACGAGGTGTCTTATTAAATGTAGAATATGTTTTTCAGCAATACGTTAATTAAAATCACACACAAAGTTTAAAGGTCCGCTCTATTCGATAGTTACCTTGAAAGAACAATTGAATATCTTGATTATTAAGCGCCGAGTGGTGATGCATCGTTTAACTCAAATGTTGATTATATCGCAACTTACGTACATGTGTATTTATACATTAATTATTATTCAAATTGTTATGCAAAGCCATTATTAGAATTTGCTTGTCTTCTAGCTTTCGAAAATTAAAAACCTTTCGATTAGATTAGCGACGAAGATTGCTGCAAATTTATAGCATTCCATCACTTTGCAGAAAATCAATAATTTTGACATTAAATTATTGAAACAGTAATTATTTCGAATATGTCAATATATCTGATTGAGTTTCGCGAGAGATTATGCTTCGGTTATATACGTATGAAAGAGAAATAATTTAACTTTATGTAGTAATTTAGACCGATATTCCTGCATTGATAGAGCAATAATTACAAAGCGTTAAATTATTTCTTATTAAAACATCAATCAGTAATTTTATTTGAAACTTCTCATGCCACGGGAAAGTATTTCCGAAAAAATCCGAAAAGAAATGCACATGTAAATATATATTCATTTCGTCAATAACGATGAAGTGAATATGCACTTGTACCATTTTATCGTGAAATAACTACCAAATTTCTGATGTGGTCTCCATGAATGGCAAGTAGCAATGAAATCCGTGTATTTAATATAGTTGTTAATTAATGTGCCCGGGGTGGAAGCGCTTATTGCTAGTCAGTTGAATTCGCTGTTAAATATGGATGACCAATGTAAATTATCGGTACTTCGCTTCACTGTACTAACGAATGTGAGATTGGAAAATATTGCAAGAGAAAAATGTGTTATTTGCAATTTTGCAGAAACAAATGTCATTTCCATGATTTTAATCATACATGTAATATTGATTCTGCTTGTTAACCGTGCAGCCGCAATTTAATTGGAAAAACCAAATATTCGAAAGCTTTTTTACATACCGCCTTGAAGGACGTCTTGATTCGCCAAGCGAACAACAGCATCCGTTAATATCCGACGGCAAGAAGACAAGCTGAATTCCACGGTGATGCTTTTCCTTCCTCTCCCGTTTTCGCGATAAATCGGTTAAATTCTCTCGAATAAAGAGACGATTCAGCAATTTACGCAAGCAACACATACATAACATGCGGTCCTGTAACGCCTGAAACGCGATATTTGTCTCGCGTCGTAACCTCTTGTTCCGCCTTTTCATTGAAATTGGATTTCTCGCCTTGAATGCCCCCGAGACGCCCATGCGCCGCACAACACGTAGGACGTTTAGACAGCGGGAACGCGAAAGCGGATACAAAGATAAAGGGAACATACGGATATAACTGGCGAAGTAGCGAGGAGAGATAATTCACATCATCCCTTTGAATTCTAATACAAACGGCTTGTCTCGTATCGCACTGTTGTAACTGCATCGATCCGTTCCTTATGGCGATGTTATCGCGACTTGATTGTACATATAGACAATTCTACAGAAAGACTAGTAGAATAATAATAAACGCAAAAGTATAAAATTTAGCAGTACGAATGGTAAGGGTTTATTTCTCATTCACGCACGCATATACATTAAAGTTAACTCTGTCTCGGCAGATTCAAATCTTGCGAGGGTTACTCGCAAAAGTGTCGCATAATATATTGAAAACTCGGAAACTCGATGCAGATGATTACGGACGATAAATTTTCTTGGTGTATCGTTGATCAAAATTCGACGTCAAATCGGTCGATAACCTCGCACGTGATAGACGATTCATTCAATCTGGAGTAGCCTTACGTAACAAAGTACCTCATGCATAAATAAACTCGGAATCTCTGCAGAACCTTTAAGTGAAAGTAATAAGTAGCGTAGACAGTGATTAATTGACAACGGAAAGTTTCCTCGATCAAACTGCGCTGCCTGACCTAATTAACGTCCGTTAATTTGGATGGATAAATAAGGGTGGAGAGTTCATTGTTGTGAAAGGTTCATTACGATAAATTGTGTTCTCTGCTTACGTTCCCTCTGCTCTTCGGGATATCCGGATTGACAAAGGACACCGTCGTCGGCGTCTAAACGATGCTCGAATAAATCGCTTTTATTAATTAATTAACGTTGCGAGGATAGATCGCGCTGCTTGATTTTGACATCTCGAACATTGCGGATACAAATGGCGCTTTATGTGTTTCCGTGTGGCGAATTTTTTCATATTTATCTAACTGTTGGTCACATCGTTTGAATCCGGCTCAAATGGAATGTTCAGTCAGTTTCTCGCTATTTCTTTTAGTTTCGCCCATGCGCGCATGCCATAAAGTTGGCAACACGCGAGTCCTCCAAAACGCAGAAAAGAACTATGTGAAAATGCAACTTTCGACTATCGCACTCGACCTAGTTCTCTCTTCCGCGTGCAATGGGTAGTTAATATTTATCTTACGACGAGAGTAACCGGTGGAAAACATTACGACGCGTGCAGAGATGTACAGCTGCCAATGAAAATTTCGTTTAAAATGCTAGAAAATTCGCCGTTATTTCAAGCAACGGTCAGTCGCGAGTGAGCGAACATGGCAAATTGGAGGCAAGCATCGACACTCGTTTATTCGATATACATCCTCCGGCTTTGCCGACGGATTCTGTCGGCGGGAGAAAAACATATACGTTGACGTTCGCAAAGCTGAAAGTTGTACGCGCGGTTTGCGAAGCGCGCATGGAAATTATTTATTCGGGCAACAGTTGTAACGGAGGCGAAGTCGCGTCGGCGAAGCGTCGCGCGAGTCGTTCTCAGTCGAAATCGATCGAACCTGTGCGAAATACGAGTAAAAAGAGGCGTACGGAAATGCAGGAAGTTCACTGGTTAATCGTCCGTATTCATCCTTTCAGTAAATCTTCCGGGCGTGTCTAGCTCTCTTTTAAAAGGAAACGAAACGAGCCGAGAGAAGGGACTTGGAGCCGTTCGTGCATGCTCACCATTCATCTGCGATGCGAGTTTCATCCACGAGAAATTGTAACATAAAAGAAGTTTGCTCTTATACCGTGACTTACGTTTCCGCCGGCGCTTCACGTTGGCGCACGCCAACGTTGCTTAATAACCGTCGCAGCTCGCCGATACGGCTGATTCCGGATGTAACACTGGTACTCGTAAATTATTCCCCGCGTCGACGCGCACTCGCCTTCCTGACTGTTACGGACAATCAGTATATCACTGTGTTTCACCGCGCTACCCTCTTGTACTTTCAAAGTTCCAGCGCGTCGGTCGAATAAAATCTGGCGAAATGTGAAGTACAAAAATATTTCATAACCGTAGATGCGGAAATGCAAACGCGTCGGGCTGGTCTCCTGCATTTTGCACGACGCGCATACGTGCGCGCGTATCGAGAGAAAGAGAGTTCATCTGTTACGTGAATACCGTGTACTCGAAATCTTTGAAGCACTTCCACGACAATATCGCACCGCGTTCTGGCGTATATAGCGTTTGTCACGCTATAGAACGAGAGAGGAGGGTGTCTCGGAAAATCCGGCTTTTCCCGTGGGCTTCCTTCTTCCTTCCTCTGTCAAGGGCGAGTGACGAAAGAAGAGAGTGAATAAATGGAACCGAGTAACTTCCACAACAAAGGGGACTCCCGACAGTTCTTTCTTTCTCCTTGCGTCCCCGTGGTAAATCTTAAAACTCCCAGCATTCTTTGTTCTTCGTACTTGTGAACATCTTGCTGGTTTAGAATTTCATCGTTCGGCCGATCGTTTTATTTCTCGCGCGTAGGTCTCGGGTTTTCGGTTTAGTCATTTGCCGCACAATGAAGTTGCGAGAAAAATCCATCGTCGATCAAACCGTATAAATTACATTAAGTGATATAATTCGCAGCTTAGACGAACACGCTATTTGCTCTTCGGATAATCGCGAGATTCAAGCTACAAACTTTTCTAAAGCATCGATTCCGTTTACTTTAGCCGCGTGGAACGTAGCGACGAAATAAAAGCATTATCGTTCGAGCCTTTCATCTTCGAGGGCGTATCGAATCACCAGAAAAATAAATCGCACGTATGAATCTTATTATTCTCTCGAGAAGCGAACGAGATATATCGCGCGATGTTTGCAAGCGTTTTATCCTCAGCGTCCCCTTAGATGTCCGTCTATCTATTTTCGATCATTCGTTTTCCTATTTTTGATTACATCGCTACGCACGAGCGTGCTCGTTCTACTCCGGTGAAAAGTGAGGTCGGCTACCCTCGACTGATTCTACACGCTGTAGGAAATCAGACTACTGTGGTAACGCAATAAGAGACCTGGGAGAGAGTAGACATATATACATATATACATACATATATACATATATATATATATATCCATACATACATACATACATACATATATCATGCATGCAACATGGATGTACACACACACACACACACATATATATATATACATACACATGCATACACGTGTGTGTGTGTGTGTGTGTGTGTGTCAAGAGAAAGAGAAAGAAAGAGAGAGAGAGAGAGAGAGAGACAAATAGAAGACAGCCTTGGGGAAGCAAGGGACGAGCGAAAGAGTAGATACGACTTCGTGGCGCCGCGAATATCAGTATCTCGAGAGTTTTCCTTCCTAGATCTCGGCTTTATCCTGCGCTCTGTGTAGTACTATCAGCGTAATATCTTCCCCGCAACTTAGCAACGCGTTACGTACTCGTTTAGTTTGCATATTTCATCACGATTAAGAAAGTTAGACGTCCAATTAATGCTCGGCCGCTTGAATTCGTGCACACAAGGAAATCCTTAATATTCACTCGCTTAATTCAGTTAGCGGCTTGCCGCTATTAGAATAATTAGCGTGGAAAGTTAATCTCACACTTGTTTCCGCGAAATCGCGCGATTATGTAGAACTGCTCGGCCAAGTTCATCATCTTGAATGTGATTTGTACAATTTTATCTGCTTGAAAATATTTCTCACTAAAGGATTTTGCTCTTTGCTCTTTCAAACAAACGTTCCATTTTAGAGATGCATGAAATCGAGCTCTTTTGCAACTAAATATTGAAAATATCTGTATTATATTACCTTTTTCATAAAATATAAATAATGAAATATTGTGCCATTGTGTGTTACATGATAAAATAATTATATTAATTTTATTACTTTTTCAATATTATTTTAGCGAAATATATACAAAAATATTCAAAGATACTTATTAGAAATAAGAACAAATATTTTATAATAATATCACGAAATATTTCAGTAATATGTCCATATTATATTTTATACATATCCAATTTTGTTATCATGAACTGGGTAAATATTTCTTCTCAATTTATCGGCGAATTTACGTTTATTAAAAAGAAATAAAGTCGTGAATAAAAACATCTGGACAGTCCACACAGTGTTTAAAAGATTGAATTCCATTAATTTGTCATGAATAATTGCTACTTTAATTTCACGATCGACAATATTTTCGACGCAGCTCCGATATTCCGTCATTCGATGGGATTGTGTTCCGTGTGAATTTAGCGAACTCGTCGGACCATGCCTGCAAAGACATCCTTCTATTGAAGCGCACAGTGGAAGATTCGAAAAATCATGGAAATCGCTTAGCGAGTCGTGAGACGGCTGCAACGAGTCCGTCCACCCCCGTGTACTACCGGAAATAGCTGTTGGACGCGGAAGAGCGCCGTAAACAGAGAAACGCTCTTAATAATTCCGCGATAGTTCCTCCTAACGGAGATTCTCCCTCGCCTCGTCCTTCTCGCTCATGCACTCTTCCTGAGAGTTTCCACGTACCCTCGATCACCTCTCAATTTCCTCCTCCACTTACTTTGCCTGGTCTCCATGCTGCATTCTGTTCCACGGCTTCTTAAACTCCGAGATTGAAACGCCCGATCCGAATCGACGATCGGCTGCGAACTTCCGAGACACTCATAACTCATAAGTATTTGTTCTCTTCCTGACTCATCCGTTTCCCTCGCATCTCCGCGTCGCTCGTCGGCTCGCGCGTTCGTTGCCCTTTACTTGTATCGAGACGAGAGACCGAACGTGCTCAGATAGGGGTCTACGTCATTATTTTGTCAATTTTGACTTGAGGGCGAATGATGATGTAGCCGTGCGATCAATGCGCTTTGATGGGAAAGAGCCACTGGTTGAACAAACTTCAGCGGTTTAATGAGATTGCGGTTGCCTACCTTTTCGTTCATTAGTTACGTTTGCGCCCGTAACTTTCCGGAACGACGAGGTTCCGACGAAGACGCCGCTTTCTCCGTCGCGAAGTCCTCGCTAGCGAAATCGGGATCCCTTTGGAAAGTCTCCGAGTTGCGTTCGTAGTTTACGCACTTCAATAAATATCGTGAAAACCCATCGATCTACTCTGCGACTGCCGGCGACTCATCTCTGCGGGCCGCGAGTGAGCGGAGTCGGTACCATAGTGGAAAAAATAATATCCGGAGAAGTCAGTAAAATGTCGCAAGTTCTCGGGGACGCCCGTATGTGTCGTAATCAAATAAGTTTTCGTTCCTATTTTTTTCGGTATAAACTTCGTTTCAGACGCTCGAATTCAATCGCAACGTGATTGCAACGCCTCTCGGCTGCTAGTCGCCGCTAGTCGTCGGGTTCGAAGTTCCGTGTTTGATAAGCAGTGAGAAATTGAGAAAAACGCCGCTTTTTCGATGCATCCGTCGTTACTGATAAGGGTACCTCGTTCATTTCGTGATATCGATAATATTTACAACTATTGGTAATTTTTATCTTTCCATCGTATATTTCGCATAATACCCTATCTTGTCACTATTTCGAGATAAGGAGAGTATACCGCTGAGAGCGCACGAAACTAATGCCGCTGACGACACCAGACATTTCCGTAAACGGCTAGGAGAATCGAGAAGGCATGTACTAAATTTGTCGCTTACTGAGTTTTTTCCTGATCTCACGTAGCATTTCTTCTTTCTACGCGAGCAAGTCGACGACGCCGACTATATTTTGAGAATAATTTTTCAAATTGTCTCCTCCGTTTTGCATTGTATACAGCATATATTTATAATAATCATAAACCTTATAGAGGAAAATTTATCGAGAATAATATTTTATTGCTATTTTGATGCGTGCGATTTAACTCGCGCAAGATGGAATATATGCAATGTGAGCTGAAATCCGCTGGAATTCGCGAAGCGTTGGCGGAAGAAAAATTGCAGTGGCGATGGAAAGAAATGGTTGTAATATTGATGATACAAATGTCGAGAGTTTGAGAAAAAGTGTGTGAAAGAAGGAAAAAGAGAATGAAGGGGGAGAGGAAGAGAGAGAGAGAGAGAGAGAGAGAGAGAGAGAGAGAGAGAGAGCACAGGGTAAAAAAGTGTGGTGTATAAGTGGATTGTAGGATCACTCGTGAATGCGTCCCCGTAGAATTTGAAAATTGCATACAGTCCCTAGTCTTCCTGAGGTATCGGTCGAACAATGAAATATTTGTCGATGCCAGGGAACGGTGAGGAAAGTCCAGAACTGTCGAAAGCTGTTTTTCAAGTTACATTCGGGCCAGGAATAAATCGAGTCGATACCGCGCACGTGTTTGAAATGTTTCTCCAATAGGAAGACAACAGAGCAACTGTTGCGAAACTCTTTTAAGTGTCCTTTACGCGCCATGCAACCGTACATTCGAGATATTTAAGCAACCGCATCGTTTAATTATTTCTATCGATTTCTCCCGTTTTAACATCTGCCGAGATTGAGAGGAATCGTGTTGCTGCATTATTCAGAATCATAACTCAGACTCATAACGGTCGAACGAATATCTACGCGGCGTATCTATGTTCCCTTTAATCTTGTGCTCATGTAAGAAGAAATAACGTAGATCAGCGAATCCTCTTCGCGAGAATCATACCTTCACGAGTGAGAAACGATGAAATGCCGCGAGATAAATGTTCCGGCTCCAGCGTCATGTGGAAACTGTCTTCACAGCCGCGCGAAATCGCAAACTTTTGTCGTGGATTCTACCGAGTTCAATCGCAATGCGTAAACAAATGAATTCTTCTCGACAGAAAAATAGCTCGACGAACTAAAGCGATATCCTCTCCCCGGAACACACGAACGTTCCTCACGCGTTCGGAAAATCAGTAATAAAATATTTGACCCTCGAAAACACTTGACACGAATGATGTTAACAGCGGCGGGCGTTATTCCGCGTTAGCCGAGTATGCAAATTTGCACGCTGACGCCGATGTACCTCGTTTCATTGTGTCTTCCCTGCCTGGTGAATAGAAATGGATCGCACCGGTCTCATCTCTCGTTCTTAACCCCGCGGTCATCCTGAATAGGCTGGTAACCGTGAATAGGGCGGTTAAGATACTTCATCAGATACCACTGACCTCCCGTCAATCATAACAGTCCGTCGGCGGTTCGACTGATGGATTAGGGCCATTAGTATCATGGATCGTAACTGAGATTCCATAGTGATGTCTAAATTGCCTAAATATTGACCATTGTCAAACAATTATCGCGTGGAATAAGCGCATTCCGATCAACATATGATATTTATTTCATAGGGATATCTATGACTGCACTTTAACGAACTGGAAATATTCCGTTGATGACGGATAAGTCATCTGATGATGAATTTACTGGTGTGTTTGATTTCGATCGAAACTAGTGAAACATTTTTGGAATTGATACAATATTTGACGCTTGTAATTTGATCACCTAAATTTTGCACACTCCCTATTGCATATTTTACAATCCTCGCGAATCGTTCGTTATATACGTAAAAATTGCTGTGTTTTATTATATATCTATATCGCATAATATTTGTTTTTTTTCGTTAGAATCCGCGATATGAAACAAAGTTTCGATTCCCGTACAACGGGAGACAAACGGTCTGGGATCTTGTCTAAAATACAACCTGTCGGCTTATCCTGATCGATCGCGGCATTTTCCAGCATTGCCAAGGCCCGTCTATCCACACGAAAAAAAGTCGTGTTCCCGCACTAACGGTGGCTTCATTTTTTTTTTAGCGTACACGGAAAAAATTCTAGACGCACATTCGGGAATTCGCTCGTAAACACGTCGGTCGACAATCTCTCGTGGTTCTTGCGAAAAATCCGAAACATGTTCCCGCGGGAATAAAGTCGCGCGCACGCGATAAAATCGCTAACACGCTGAAAATGTACTTCGAGGTGTGTCTGTAAAATTAGTCTATTTGTTATAGTGGAATAGCGTCGTTTATCGCAAAATTTTACGAGCAACGTATGAGAAATGTGCTAACGTACACGACGAGCATTAGTCTCAACCCGCTCGCTGCCACCCGTGTCTTCGGAGAATTTTGTACTCTAGCTTTTTCTACAACAGAGGCCGAAGTAAGCGTTCTAACGTTTCGCAGATCATTCGTGATCGAGCGTCGCATAATATAATGATAACCTTAAACATCTGTGTACACTGTATCGTGTAACGTCGCCACGTAATAACGCAAGAAACAATGTTTCCAGATGTCACCAGAGGTCGGAATAAATTTTATTAAAACGTTTAGCGCACACACACACACACACGCACGCGCGCGATACCGGCCGCATTTAGAGAAGTCAGTTTGACGATAAAGCTTCGTCTCACCCATTCGTCCGCCGTAACAAACTGGAAGCGGCAATGATGGAGCACCACCGGGGGTGTAATGAGAGCTATGCGCGAGGGTCATAATGCGATTACACCCGGGGGCTTCAGCCAACTACCCCTGAACCCATCAGATTTCCAACTAACGCTCCGCACGGCCTCACGTCAATAGTCACTCGAGAGAATCACTGGTCAAGAAAATAATATTTGTCTATTTTAATGTATGTTTCATTCTTCTTATCTTTTCGTCATCGCTCACTTTTGGATATTGATTCCGCGTCAAGGACTAAAATTACTATCAAATATTAACAGTCTTTCACTCCGCAAATTATTCGCTCAATTATTCCCTGTAGTTTCGAATAGAGACGGAAAGAATCGATTGGTGAATGTTATTGTTGAGCATTATGCGCGGGATATAATTTCGTTACAACAAACTTTCGACGAATATGTACGCTCAAAGCCTGCTAGACAAATAGACCCGAACGCGTCCTGAAACTTTTTCTTGGAAAAGCGCAGCGGAGCGAATCTATTTACTTATAGATCGAGAACGAAGTTGGAAGTGAGGAAAATCTCTGAAAACAGACAATTTTCTTAATGCCCCTCTTTAACTTTCTTTCTATCCATTTGTGTCCCGTACATTGTATGAATAGTTCGAAACAGGGAAAACTCGAGTCGGCACTTTCTTGTTCGCAGGACAATGCCCGGTCCTTCGATCGAAATGAAATCGTGCATTTGCGTTATTTATATCTTTCATTTGGTAATGCTATCGTTCTTCCGGTGTATCGAATGGATATTGTTATTTTAAATGCACTTTGAGGAATTTCGTACTTTCGGGTAAGATTCGCGATATTAGTTTCCACAAGTTTCCCGCTTTGTTTCAAGCAGATTATTAAAGCTTTTCTTTAATCCATGACTATAATTACAAATTATATATATATATATATACATATATATGTGTGTGTGTGTGTGTGTGTGTGTGTATGTGTGTGTGTGTGTGTGTATGTATATATATATATATATGCGTTAACTGCGAAACTGTCACATTTTATGAGCTACTATTCTCTAAAATATGATACGTGTCCTCGTGTAATGTGGAACGTTAGTATAAAAATAACGCGGTTTTTCGTTTTTCGAAGAACATATGATGTGCACAGTTTAAGAGAACCCAACGTAAACGTAACGACACATGGCGATCTCATAGTATATTACGATCCACACATGGATCTAAACCGACTTGGCTGAAAAGAATAGTAAGAAACATGTAGTAAATATTTTCCGAGATACATCGTTCTCTCTTGGTGGATACTTGGTTGGAAATGTTCCAATCGTGAATTTCGTACGTTGACTTCCGAACGTTCTTTCAGTTGAGGCGTTATCATTACAAATGTAAGTGCATCGCTAGTATTCTCTTTCTCTCTTTGTCTCTTCCTCCCTTTCTATCTCACTATCTTTCTCTTCATCTTTCTCTTCTTCTTCCTCTTCTTTATCGTTCGAGTTCGACAGTCTTCCTTTAAAGTTTTCGCCGTCTTTACTCAATATTTTATCTCTACGACGATGAATTCTGGTGATGAAATAACGTATGATTATCTCAAGTAACTCGATATACATCAGGAATATGTAACAAATATGTACTGAGAGAGATGTGTTTTGCTTAGTGCAAGATCATAGCTGCCTGGGGTTGCGGACAGGCAGAGACTAATGACAATATTAACTCCTTGGTGTACGACTGCCGGAAGACCACGACGCCAAAATATACTGATAATCTCAGATAAACATCCACCGTTCTCACTGAGATGGGTTCGTTAGTACGAAATTGTTTCCTCTATTATTTGAGATAATTATCACACCAATTTAATGTCAACTCTCGTTGGGAGAATTTATTATATATATATATATGTGTGCGCGTTAGTGACTGCAATTACATCTTGAGAATCGATATAACGTAAGTGAGATACCCGGAAATTCATATATCACTCCCAGGAGCTTATTTCCTACATCTTCAGGTTGACGTTCTCTATATCTTCGCTAGATAAAAAACATATATCACACCCTAGTGATGGATTTGCTATCCCGCTTGAGATGACCTTTTCACCGCTATGAGTGAGGCATGCGTGTCTTCGCAAAATTCACCTGAAAGATGAATTTGTATAGTATGTACGAGTATCTCTGAATTATCTCACGTGACACCACGAGGATAATCCCACAGTCTTCCTGTTCCTTCCTGTCTTACCGTTCCGCCCTATCTATCTTTTATCCATCGGCATTTCTTTTTGTAATCGAGGAAAATCACGCAAAGTACCCCGAAATTTTCTATCTTTCGAATACCCGGTATATGTCGCGATACAAATTGTAAAACCAAAAGGAGTTAAATACTTTCGTAACATTATGTATACATTTTATTTTAATCTTTTTGTTCTGTGTATAATTGTTTAGTTTTGTGCATAGACGAAACACGATAAATTCACACCTAGCAATTTACCAAACTTTGTCTTTTAATGTAAATTCGATCGTCATGCAAATAAATTCGTTATTAATTGGAAAACGTGTACCGGTTTTTTTGCCAAAGCACTGTATTCGTCTAGAGACATTATCATCGTTCGTGGTCACTGCATACACATCGTACAGCTGCAAAGTTTGCATTGGTGCGCGAGACCAACTACATTAATCCGGTACCAAGCACATATTGCATTATTCAACGCTACATTCGCCCCACTAGTTTGAAGGTGCACGTTAGTTTGCCGGTGCAACGCGTTCGGCACAATGCCGACAATAGTTTCCGACGATTGAGTCGCGATCTGAAACTGCGGAATTATTCACGGAGCGTTTGCTTCGTGAACATCGCATATAAGACGCGAACTACAATTTAAAATCCCACTACCATATCACCGTTATATCGCTATCAATTACATATCAACGATTGATAGTCCGTTGTGCAATTTAATAATAATTATTTATGCATGAATATCGATCTCTCGTTATCACGAGATGTTTCATCAGTCGAAGACGTCGAAGGAACATTGCAGTGTTGGAATAATGACAGAAATTATCGGTGATCGATCAAACCGTCGCGAGAAAGATGCGCAGTTTAAGGAAGAAATAAGATCGAAGTGCAGCCGAAGAGAAATTTATTAACTTTCATGAAGGTGCAATTTTTTGCGTTTAAAACTCCGTAGCTTGACACTTTCATATATGATCGATTGATATTTTTCCACCACCTGGAAAGTGATATTGAAGCTAACCTATCGAGATGAAAATTGTCTCGAGAGATTGTCGCATGTGTTTGACGTATATTACTTTAATTAAATATGTTTTAGTAACATATCGTATATATGTAGTAACGGGTCAATTAAGCGATGTTAATACTGATGTGTGAATTTGAGAACGTGAGAAATGTTTTCGTCAAATTAGTCTGCTCTTTCTCTCTCTACTCTTTCTCTCTTTCTCTTTGGAATATAATAAATATATCAATATAACTTTGATAATAGATACGTCACATTATATTATGTGGTATCCAATAAACCACGTAAGTGGTATCATCATAAGTTGAAACCATCAAATGCGGTAACTCGAAAAATTCGCAATGTCATGCTTCCAGCTCGGAGTTTCGCGAAGCAGATCCTTTAATAGCATCCTGTGTGTATATATATATATATATATATATATATATATAAAATTAATTTCCAGCGGAAAATTGTCAAAAACGAAGAAAATTGATCGCTCAGCTCTACGGAAAGACCATCGTTTTATGCGGCACAGGGGCTTCCATAAATGAATTACGGCAACTGGTCACCGCGAAGAACGCAGGAACGCCGATTGTCGGCCATTAATTCAAATACCTCGCTTTCTACCCCTCCATTAAATTGGCGGCCGACTTTCTCTGCAATTCACGACTAAATTAACTCGTCGGCACTCCGACTTCCTTCCGTTTCTCTTCCTCCTAGATTCTTTTCTGTTAAACGAATCAACGTCTCCGACGTCCTCTTCTATATTCCCATTTGAAAATATACAGAAATCCGCATTTTCGTTCGTTAACCGGCAGAATTTCCGAGTGTTTTCAGAGTCAACAGAAAAATCATGCACGGATAGTTATCTCGTACGCGCGTATTATTATCTCGTTACATACCCCGAAATTCCGTATTCTTCCGAAAGAAAAAGTTGATGCTACATTCTGGCTTGTTAAATTACCACACTTCAACTACAAGTGGTATGATGTTCTTGTCTTCTTGAGAGATTTCTCTTTCTCGTGAAGTCGCTCTCTCTTGACTCGTCGATGCGGACGATATCGTACGTGTTCCAGCTCGTGTGCCAGTATTCGGACTCGATTTATTTGGATCTCATGCAAAGCATTTTCGCGAGCAGTTTCTTTTAGGTGCGAGCTCGCCCGTGTTAGAAACAACAGATTGGAACTTAGAAAACCCTGATTCCGTATTCATGGGAAGCATGAAGATTCTCTCAATCTCGACGTAGGCTATAGCTTCGAAGTAACTTCCGCCGAAAGACCTCGAGAAGCCTTGTTCGCGAATAGACGAGGAACCGCCGGTATAGAATTCGGAAAATATCATATCCAGTTATTGCGATGCTATTGAGATCATCTTGCAAATGTTCATTCAAACCCTATTCTAATATGACTCTAGAAATATCTGGCGATAGTCAAGGTGAGATATAAAGAAAAAGTGGAACAGAGAGAGAGAGAGAGAGCCCGAGTCGAAATTTCAGTTCTACTTTGAGCTTGCAATTCCGTAGGACTTAGAGGACTACTGAAGGATCTCCATATCTGGAGTCATATAGGATGTAGTGCTTTTTTTAATGTTACAAACTAAAACTTTGTGCTCTTTTAATGTTACAAATCGGTACTTATTGCCGTTTTTACCAACTTGAGATTTAAGGAAGGACATACTGAAAGCCTCTGAGACGACTCCAGATCCTTTGTCTCGCCTTCAGAACGGCTACATGACCTACGCTACAAGCATTTTTAAGAGATATGAAAAATTACTTAATATTCAATTACCTCTTATATATTCTACTTAAGATTTTAAATAAAACATATTAAATTGTAGGAAGAATGTCAGAATGTTGAATTATCAATAAATATGATTAACAATAATACAGTAAGAAACGTACCGACTTGACACACTATCAAAATCTCAGAGTCCTGGCCTTTCCAAAAGAGTTCTCAAATAGTCATGAGCATAAGAAAACATTTTCTAAAGAGTTCTGGGCGCTAGCAACGTTATTTTATTGGGATGAGAAGAATAAAGTTGAATAAACAGTACGTTACGAGCAGGTATAGAGCAGTATAAAGAAATATCTTTTGAGGCTTAACATCGACTCCGATAGAATTATAAGGCTAAACAGAACCTGAAAGACATCGTTACTAGTGCTACGGTAGAATTTGCAGCACAAGGAGTGTTAAAAGCATACAACTTAATACTTGATAGGCTTATAACAGACTCTAAATTTCGATTCGGGAGAGAGAGAGAGAGAGAGAGAGAGAGAGAGAGAGAGAGAGAGAGAGAGAGAGAGAGAGAGAGAGAGAGAGAGAGAGAGAGAGAGAGAGAGAGAGAGAGAAAGAGAGCGTCTCTGTAAAGTTTCTTACAACCATAAAGGATTATGTCATATTCGTAATACGTGAGAAATGCTACTGCCAGTAATTCTGTTGAAAGTTCCATTTTGAGGCAGATAGCAGTCGTTTGATCTCTCCTTGTTATCTAATTGTTCGATCGCGGACTAAGTTTCCCTTAGATTACATACGGCCGTGTATTGACTGAATGGCCAGAAACGAACAGAAGTATTGTGGTGAGTTATCGCCGGGTAATTTAACTAGATCAAAGTTAGATTTATCATTAACATACTTTTTATTATAATATTTTTGTGCGTATATTTCTATTTATATAAATCCTTGTACACATTTATATATGATATATTTGCCCGTTTGCTCTTATTTCTCAAAATTATAGTATATTTTACAAATAATTTGATATCCTTTATAAACTTGGACCGCATTTAAACGCGTTATTATACTTACCAACAATATTTATATTTATATTTATCAATCGAAAGGGCGCATCAACTGAAAGCTCTGCGACGGAGACGGCGCAGCATCGCCATCGTCTCTTATCATGATTTCATCATAATAATGCGAATGAAGAATCCCACGTCAATAATTACTGGTAGATCCCGAGTGCAAGTGCGTTATCGGTGAGAGAATTTTACTCGAAGGTAGGATTCGAACCGCGATCGGGGAGATCTATCCCAATCTGCGTAAATGTTCGATAAGTTCGATATGTTCTACGAGGTCTTTGCGTGTAGCCTGATCGATCGCGTCAGAAATTGCATTAGTGGAACAGCGCCTCTCAAAGTGTGGTTCTGCGGACTACCGCAAGCCCATGCGGAAGCTCTATCGCGAGTGAATCGCCAGACACGACCGCCAACAGCATAATTCGCGGGTAACTGCATCGCTGGCATAATCGGGGTTCTTTCGCATTTCGGGCACAATAACGTGAAAATTGTATTCTGTTTCTAAATTCGCGCGGTATCTATCGCGCGAATTTAGGAACTCGTTACGCGGTGAGCCGCGTTCAATTATTCCGCCGTTACTGCGCGTTGTTTCGTTGACTTACTGGCTTGTAATCGGTGCTGGTATGGAACGACGGATCGTGATCAAGCCCGAATTTCGTTTCAGTCGCGGGGCGAACGCGTAAAACGTTCGCGCGTGAAAACGTTCCGACTTCGTGATGAGGGAATTACGGGAATTATCGCCCCTTTCCCCTATCGACGAGCTCGAGCACCGCCAAAACAGATCTTGCATTTAACGGCGCAACGTTGTTAAATTTGCTCGCACCCGATTTTCTCGTGTGCGTGACGGAGTGGCTGTCGCCGCAAACGCACTTTGACTCGAAACTACGCGGCATACTAACGAGGCCAATTTCAAGCGGCACGTACACCAACGACTACGGGACCCGCTGTGTGCACATCAGTATGTAAGGGCCTCCCGCGTTCTTCCGCAATCGAGGGAGGGTTTCCGCTAATGAGAGACATTAGTTTAATAACTCGTTAGTGGGAATTAGAGAAGGTGGCTTGAGCGCGCTACACGGTAAATCCCTATCCATCAACACCGACGGAGTTTTAATCGGCTTTTGCGTCCGCGTAAGTAATTAATGAACACGCGATGACACTATTATGCTATCAGTTACCGTTCTGTACGTACGCGCACGTACACATTCACTCGGCCGTTGTCTTTTTACCCCAACATCAGCAGCAATTTTCGGAACTTTGAAGCGCCGTTAATGCGATACAATTCACTCGATAACTTTGTTTTCGCAGACGCGGAGAATCGCAGGGAGGATGCGTGCTCAGTTTTTCGGCAAATTAGTTCGAGAAATAGGCAACTCGACCTCGCAACCGCTTCCGCGAAGATCTCATAAGGAACCGCTGCGACTTCATTAGTAGACCGAGAAGAAGAAATAATTATTCGTAGATTATATTAACGCGCCGTATGCGCGTATGTGTGCGGAATGTGTTGTTAATTACTTTAAACCGTGGGCTCTTGGGCAGACCGCGAACTCGGTCGCAAACTAGACATACCGACTTTGTGAAGCGACGAAGGAAATCCGACCTAGAAACCACTTGGCACTGACTCTCCCACCGCTACGGTTTCGATCGGGTCAAATTAGGGTCACGTGATTCTTGCGAGAGCGACTCTGTGACAGCACGACGACGCTCGATATATTGCTCGGTTCATATTTCTCGGATATATCAGTGTAACATAATATTAAAACATCGATGATACAACTGGTGGACGATAGCGCATCGCGCTACTTCTCACGCTATTTCTCACAAATGCGATGACAATAACAATATCAGTAATGACGGAGAATCTCGCCGAGTTCCTCGAACTTTTTTCCGTTCCGTCAGCACAGCTTGCCGTTCATTGTTTTTCCCGAATCATATAATTATCGCAAACTTCCGCCGATGTCTTTTGCTTCGCTCATAAACCTCTGCTCGCAGCAATCCCCGCTTTCGCGGAGTTCCTTCCAAAAGAGTTCTCGCAGTTCGTATAATCCGTCGGTCAAATGGAAAAGTTTCGAGAAAAAAGTTTCACTCCACTTTTCGAGGACTATGTCCCTGATCTGTGCTCATCTCCTTATCTCGTCACCCTCTTTTACTGCCTTGCGTCCCGCTTTTATCTCTCCGTGCCCGCTGCGAATCGTTTCCCGATCTGACTTCCTCGAAGTTTTTGCATTCCTATTTCAGGCGAGTGACGGATCGGGAAGAGTGATTTTTTAAATGCCTGAAAAACCGTGGCATCGTTTCTCTCTCTCTCTCTCTCTCTCTCTCCTTTCTCTGTTCTTTCCTCTTCGTCCACTCTCTCTTCATCAGTTGCTACCTTTATTCCATCCTCACCTCCCTCTTACTTTCTTCTTTCATTGCCTCCTGCCCCGCGTATTCGCCTACGGTTTAGTCTTATCTGGATAGAGGGTCGTTTCGCTCGATGAAATTCGAGTCTCGTCTAAGAGGAAACCTGGCGACGAAAGCTGTCTCTCTTTCCTCCCGGAAATGGGAAGACAAAGAACGTAGGGCAATCGAAATTTAAGCTTGCAATGCTGATGAAGCCGCGCGATCGAAACAAGGAACACTCTATCCACAGTCGGACAATCTCTGAATACTGAAACGCCGCGTTACGTGAGATTCGATATTGAATTATTATTTGCTTTTATTTACATATATGTACGTATCGAGATTCTTCTGCTACTGCCGTGCTGGATTTATCCTGCGCGTAACGAAAATTTTTTTTTCCGATATTAACACGATACTGCCTCTACTTCAATTTTACTATTTCAGCATTGCAAATTTTCGCGTGTTACAATTACCAAAATTAAGAATTTACGCATGAAGTTTACGTTATTTTTCTCGATATATTTCCTTAAGATATTCCGACACGAGATGCTTCTCTTTTTCTTCCGCTCCTTTGCTATAACACTAATACTTATCGTAGAAAAGTGGTCACAAGGGAATAAATAAGAAGAGACGTTGGGTTTATCGTGTTGCAGGACAAAATAGCGAGTTTTATCCGTGGCTAACTGATAAAAGTAGTCGAGTAGTATCTCGGTAGAACCGCTTATCGACGAGCGAGCGGAACTGCAAGTTGAATATTATAATATATATGCATGCCCTTCTTTCTCCTCCCATTGAGAAAATTTACTATCTAAATCTCAACATCCATTGTATAAAAATGGACACGTAAGTCGCCAAAGTCTCAGAAATAGTTCTGTATTTCTTCATATATTTCACAGAACCGTCGAAAATGAAAATATATTTCACAGAACCGTCGAAAGTGAAAATATATTTCACAGAAATATATTTTCACTTTACCGAAAATATACAACCATTAATTGTCTGTGTATACATGTAAACGAATGTTCTAATGTTATTGAGTTTTCGAACGTTTTGCATGTTTCTCTTAAGAATATATTAAAATACTTTTTTCATAACCAAAATTTAGAATCTCTGTTATTAGTATTTGTATTTCACAAGTGACGTTTTGATTAAAAGTTTGTACCATGGAGGATTCATACTTGTAAATAAAAATAATTTTAACTTTAATAAAAATAATAATAAAAATTGAGATCGAAATTAAAGTCGAGATACGAAGGTGAACAAATTCATACGCGTATAAGTTAGCTGTGTACATACAACAGAATGGATGTATGTAACAAGAAAAAAAATCCATTTTTTGCAAAAATTCTATCTCCATACAAAACCTGCCCACTGCTGCTTATTGTTCCAAAAATATTTCACCGAAGTTTTAGAAAGCACTTTTTCGCGCTATTCTGCTCATACTTTTCTTCGCGTGTGCAGCGTATAATAAAATGGATCTAAACTGGCGTTCTACGTAGCAGTCTACATTTTTGTCGATCGCAATTCATTGGGAATAAACACGATAAATCTCTGAGTATACCACTATCTTTACTACACTGTAACGTTCGTACGAGCTGCCTCTCTATAAACGTGTAATCGTGCCAACTAACGTAACGATAGCGGTGGTATTAGCTACTGCTTGCGTTAATTTCCCTCGTTAAGCTCGGAGCGTACGGAAATCTAATTGATAACGGACTTCTGATATCGGCCCATCTCATGACCGCGTTTTCCCAGTTCTAGTTTGACAAACTTCTTCCAGGAAATGATCGTTGTTTGCTCTTAACGCGAATATCCGTGTTGAAACGTCGATTAGCATCCCTCTTCTTCTCTCTCTCTCCCTCTCTCTCTCCATCTGCGCTTGAAAACAGCAGGTCGTTCCCGTCAAATGCAATCGCGTTCTTCGAACAGTTTCAACATAATCGAATTTGGGCGCGACAATTATCCGCTAAATTAAACGATTAAGTGCTTCCCCGTGATCCATGGAGAGGCGCGTCGGATCAAAGTTGTACGACCAAAGTTTAACGCGAGGCGTGCTTAATACCGTGCGCGAGCTGCGTCGAATTGTATCTTTAGAAACACGGGCGCACGGAGCCCTCCCCCAGCACAGGTAAATTTCTTGCTGCCAAGTTCCTCCAATTGCTCATCTTTGTGCGCTGTTCTTCCTTTAATCTCACGCACGCAATTGCTTGTATGTAATCACAAGGCGTTATAACGAGCACGCTTCACGCGGCGCAGCTCGTTAGCACTACCGACGCGTTTCATCGTTGTTGAAATATCATGTTGGCGTTCCGTCAGGATCAAAAGACGAAAAGAGACGAGAGAAGTCAAAGTCGGGGTGCGACCACGTGCCATTTTAGAGGTGCCGTTTCGGTGTATCTTCCTTTTCTCCTTTCTTTGATATTTATTTTTTGTTCTCTTCTTTTTTGCTTGTACTAAATATATAAAGTGAAATGTGCCGTATGTATAAATATGACATTGCATATAATCGCGAGATTAATCACGGCTCTGTGATGAATTACATGGCCGTACGTTGATCTCGGTGCAACGGAATAGCAATTAGGTGTAATATTGTACGATATATCACGCTGTTGTCAATCGATATTGATTATTTTCTGGCCTTTAGCACGCGAAACCTCCATTTCTCGATTCCGTAACAAAAGTCGTATTAGAAAATTGTGGCCGGCGACGTCTCTAGAGATTGTCTCTTGTACAGTCCGCACTGTATTACCTGTATCCAGCGGAAAACATATGAATTGTTCTGTCTCCGGGAAGATGCATCCTGCGCTCTCCCGTACGTATCCAATCCACTCCCCACGGAAACCTGCTAACGTTTACGAGAAATTAGCGATATTAACCTACTGAACATCCATGAATCTGCCGCAGATCCCATGAGAATCACCAAGATCAATGAACGGGTTGATGGCAGATGTGCATGTACGAATATACTGTAACAACGAATAGAAAATACAGTGTAGTAACGTTACGAGCTGCACTCAGCTCGGAAAATAAAAATAATATACAAAATTGTATATCTTCCAAAAATAATATCGTTCCAGTAGTTTTCAGCCTATGTTATTTTTATCTTTAATTATTTATAAGTATTGCATAAAGTCAGACAATTTATATAATTGCGCTTTGGCAATATATATATATATATATATTTTTTCGGTTATTTCTTGCGTCATAAATATACAATAAACATCCTGAGTATCACATTAATGTAATGTTTTTCATTGCAGGCCACTTCGCTAGTGGCCATTTCTTGAAAATGTTTCCCGGGGATTTGAGGATAATACACGACTGTTGGATTTCTGGGAAATAGTACGGTGCTTTGAAAATTACGACTAAGATAATTTAGGGAAACTGGCGCGAAATTGCGAGCGCGAGCTCGAGCGCGAGAGAAATGTTTTTCCGATCAACCATGCGTGTCGTCCAACCCTTTTTCTCTCTCTTTCTCTCTTTTTACATTTTTCCTTTTAACAATTTTTACATCCCCTTATTACTGTATACTTTTATTCTAGGAAATGAAATAATACTGGTTTGGCATATATATTTCAGAATATAATTTAGTTATAAACATCAATCGACGACGTTGTGTTTTGAAAATTCACAACGATTTTATATTTAAAAATACCTTTTGGCGCATTCTATTTTTAAGCAATTAACAACCAGATTGATCAAACTTAGACCTTGCCACCTGAACTGTTGGCTATTCGTATTACTATCTCAATTAAAATACAATATAGTATGGTAATTGGACTGACCATTGGAAGCTACAAGAAACATACCTGAGGATTACCTGTATGGTATTTAAAAAATAACTAATGGCCAGAATGGGTACGCGCGTCGATGAAGTCGTAAAAAGAAAGTCGAAAAAGTCGTCGCAGCGTTTCCGGGAGGATTAGCGCGCTTAACGCGTTACGCTGAAAAACAGGGAAGGAAAAAGAATGGCAGAGCCACAGCGGCGAACAATACTGCGGGATGAGAAGTGGAAGACGGCTAATGCGCGTCCACTCTGTTACAGATAAATGGATTAGTTAGTTAGGACGCGCGGAACGAAAAGTAAAAGAGCGTCAGAAAGTGCCGTCAGGAAGGGTTAAGGACTCATGAAAAACGAGGGAACGAGGGGACCGATGATTCGGAGAGATGTACCGAGAGAGCTCGTTACCGCTACAATGTGTTCATTCCCTCCGCCGCTCGATCGAACACGCGAATCCGCTTTTCCTTTGTCTCCAAATGAAATGATTAATATTGACATTATGCGAGGAAGAGACGGGTCGAGATGAGAGCCAAACGCGGACCACGATGTACAGCTAAATTCAATCGTGGTAGACGTGATGAATGTGCGATAAATATCTCTCGCACAATGGCGCCTGTGTCAACGTTAATTCTATCGCCTCGGAAATGCGTCGTATTTGCAAATGAATAGCGAGATATGAAAATACATTTTAGAGTCTGCTGGAGGATTTTATTTTTCTTTTGAGCACTGTAGCTTATAGAAAGAGAGAGAGAGAGAGAGAGAGAGAGAGAAAATATGTGTGTGCGTATATATGTAATAAAATTCGCATTTTAAATGACATAATCTTGTGTTCCACAAAATTATAATATGGCCTGTAGTTATTGTGAAAAAAGAAACGACAAACAAAATTTCTGAAAAATTCGTAAATTATTGTAGAAAGAGAGAGAGAGAGAGAGAGAGAGAGAGAGAGAGAAGCATAATATAATTTTGACAGTTCTCAGACTTTAATGAAAATAAAAATACAGTGTTTAGCGCAAGCTACACATTTTTTACTCGCAGCATTGAACAGTGCGAACTCACTGAGCTGTAGTACGCTGCCAACGACGGCCAGTGAGGCACGACACGCTGCTATAATTCGCGGGTAGCTTTCATCAAGTTTTTCATAAAGAGCGGTCACTCGTCGGGCCGGATGTTAATCGGCAAAGCTGGTCATCGCTTCTCTCGCGTTTAACCGTAAAATCGCCTCTGGTGCTAGGTCAGGAATGCATCCTGTCGCTTTTTACCGCGCCGAAGGACGCCCGTTAGTTTCCGTAAATGACCCCGGGCACTCCGTGTCGACAGCCTCAATACCGAAAGAGAAGATTAATCCCTTTCAATGTGCGGCATCTTTTTTTAAGTATTCTCTCCCCTCAAAGGACGGACTAGCTAGCAATAATGGGAACGATGTATGTCCAGAGTCGCTCTTTAGGATTGTTCGATGAATTGGATGTGCATTCGCGAGACTTTCAAACGCCAGGTCTCTTTGAAAAAATCTGCCGCAAGATGATCTCTGACATACTATTGATAGCTGGCGGCTGTATGATCGGTGTCGGTCGACGAATAGGTGCAATTAAAATGGGCTCTATGCAAGAATGCCGCGGGCGTGTTGCTGCGACAACAGCAGGGTTCTGAATGCGGACATTTTTGACTGTAACATTCTTCTTAGTCGTTGCGAGATTCTGATTTTACACTTCTTTTACACTTTATTCTACAACAATGGTCAAATGACGACTGACACGATAAGTTTTCTTTCTAGCATTCTGAGAAACAGAGTTTAATATAATATGCAATGCGCGGAAGTATAATATTTGCTATTGGCTGTGAAATTTAATGCTATACCGCTGTATATGTATACGTATATATGTGTCTATGCATGTGACGATACGTACGATACATACACACATATCTAATATTATTGTCATTATTTATTATATGGACTTTGTGCTAAAGTATCTCCGGTCAGGAAGCATGTAGAGCAAAAATGAAAAGAGTTTTGTTACGTAATTGGAGCCCAAGGAATCGATTGAGACCACTTAGAACCCAATCGGATCAGTCGTTATAGCAGAACGAGCAATCTTGTTCAACTAAAGTGCGGTTGCGTAAATAAATATACACAGTCGACCTCATTGTTCGTTCGCTCGCACTACATTAGAGCGAGACATTGTTGTGTTTCTTAATCATATACACCCATTATGTACACAATGTATGTACATAATATTTTAATAATAATTTACCTGATATAACTGATTTTTGTTGACTAATTTTGCGATATCAATCGATAATCGATAACGCGTGTGTATGTACACATACACGCGTGTGAATAAATTTACAATTTAAAGTTACATAATAAATTCTGTGATTTATGATACTGAAAATCATGTAGCAAATTTTAATAAAATTAAGTTTTAATTTTAATTAATGATATTTCTGCTAACATAGTTATGTATTAATCATTATTAATTTAATTTAGCATTCTGTTACATTTGATTACATAATATAGGGAAATCAATATCCTGTTTGATGAAATAGGATATCTATCGATTTACCTGAGAATACTTTTATCGAGTCGAAGAAGTGAATACATTTACGGGAAATAATACTGCTAGCATTGCAGAATAAATTGAAAAAAGAAATTACTTCGCATATACAAAGGATCAGTTTAACCCAAGAGTAATATTAAAAGCGTGCGTATATAGGAGATTCAGTTTAGTTCAGAGCTTACAGTTTATTAGCATAGATGGACAAACTTTGATCGTTCGGGAGTATTATTAGCGGAATAGGATAACGTCCTGCTGTTCCACTTTAAGGATTAACGCGATCATGATCGTACTTACTTTCAGGTGCTATATTCACTCATGACCAAAAGGATAGCAGCACGGAGCTGGCCTTCAAGTACGCCGTTTACAAGATCAACAAAGAGAAAATTATTCTGCCGAAGACCACGCTGGAGTACGATATCCAATACGTGCCGAAAGATGATTCCTTCCACGCTTCTAAGAAAGGTAAGTATTAGTCGTGCGTTTTATACGCACGCGATGTATTCATTTTAATGTATCGTATGTTTTATGCGCTGCTTATATATTTCACGGATAAACCGCTTAATTGTAGTACCATTTGCATTTCCGTAATCCATGTCTACGCAAGAACCCGCAATTTGTACTGAAACTTACAGCGCGGAAAAGTCTCTCGTGTAATGAAACGATGCCGCGTCGCATACACCCGTAAGAAATTCCACTAAAGTTAAAAAACGTCTCACGCTCATTAATCTCACGGTACTCCGCACGTCAGGAATGATTTATTTCTGAAAGCTCGCTTATGTTTTCAGTTTGCAGTTGAAGAAAGTTGCAAAATGTTGAGACGTGAGGTGCGAATAGCTTATTTCCGAGACGAGACTCAATCGTTATTTTATCCCGACGTTGGAAATATGCACGGGAGAAACAACAATGGTTACAACGACATTAAAGTCCTTGTAACCATTTGAACGACATTTATTGTCAAGATAAATCGCGATCGATTAGCTCCGTGAAAATTCTTTTAACGTGTAAAGAATAAACAGATTAAATAACGGGCTGCGATGATCAATATCCGCAAGAAACATGGCACGTTTGCATAAAATAGGAGCAAACGGCTGGTTTATCGGCTAGAATTATGGCACTCGTGAAAACATTTCCGGATATTCTCAGAAATGTTATGTTTTTAACATTAGACATACTCCAACATAATATTTTTTAACATGTTTTAAACAAATGTTTAAAACATTTTTTATTCTTTATTTTTTAAAGAAGCGTTTGATACGAATTTTACGTGTGTTATCATATCTATTTTTTCATATTGTAAAATTTGACTTCACATTTACTTACATTATCGATCACAAAACTTTTGATAGAACAGCCAAATTTTTTACGACCTTTTATCGCTACGACAGCTAATTTTAATAAATAATCTGCTGTATGTATATGTTCTGTGGTATCTATTAAATAATTCCTTCTAATATGTCCGTTATTGAGACGCAAATAATTGGCTTGAAGATTACCCCAGCCATTTATCGCCATAAAAACTATTTTATCTTTCAAATTGTTTTCTATATTTTGTTTGACAAAAATAAAAATATTATCATTATTTAACATATAAAACATTAAGTGGATTGCTTTAGAAGAAAAGGATAAAGATATGAAGCTAAAAGACAGCGAAATTCAGAGATTTATAATAGGAAAATTAATAATGAATATGTTTAAAATACATTTTTATATTTTCCAAACATATTTTATTGCAATTGTTTAAAATATGTCCAAAAATTAAAAACAACTTTTAACTAAAAAATTTTGAATTTCGCCTTTTTTTTAAACTTGTTTTTTACCAACTCTATATAGGTATCCTGAATATTCTGAGAGTTTTTTTAGTTGACGTTGCTACGTCACGCAGTATAAGGCATTGCCGTAAGCAAAATTTATCGTCTTGACGACGTATATAAACCGACCAAGAATAACCGGCCTGCTCGACGCGCGTGCTGTTATTAAAGTAGCGTATATACATTATTATCTTTCCAGCTGCTATCGAATACACACCATTAGAATATCGTCTATCTTGTTACATGACGTCGTTAGGAGCATATTACCTCCCTTGTCAACCTCTCGAGAAATCAAAGAGACAAGATCGATATTTCTTGCCGTTACGTGTCGCGAAAACGCGGGATGATTGTGACGGGCTGCTTGCTGCTGCTGTTCTTTGATTATTCTGATATTACGAATACTTTGTAAGAGAACACTGTGTTTGCTAGACTTTATATAGAAAGCTTGCGCAAGTTAAACGCTCCATCATTTTATTCAATTATTTCCGATAAAGGGAACAATGTATGTTTGAGAAAGTATATTCGTGCGTACGTACACAGAATTCACGGTTTTACGATATATATGTATATATAGGGGCAGATGTTTATAATTCAAATCGAGCTATTTTCGGAAGCATATATTTAGCATCGAAAGATTTAAATAATTATGTCAATTAAGTGACGCCTCGACCTCTGGATGACTGTATGATTTTAGAGAAAGTGCAAAGTTCTCCCGTATTGAAATTTTGGTCCTATATTAATCCTGCAAGTTTCATCAAGCTTGAAATACCACTGGAAGATGATCTTTAAGCTTCGTTAGCAACGCTTTCTTCTCGCTTCTGCGTTATTTTTTTTATTGCGCCAAATCCGAATTTAAGTTTAAATTTCTTGTGATACATATTGAATATGTGACTGCTATTTTTGCCTTTACAACTTCTCTCTTCTCGCCCAGTCTGAACGTCCAAGTCCTACCAAAATATTTCGAGTCTGACATTTTTTCCTTCTTTCTCTAACTAAGCGACGACCGTCACATTGAATGTCTTCATATGCATATGCGTGACATGTCAAGTGTGCACACTGCAAATAATAATTCCTAGCGCTGATTATGCAAATACTACGGAACAGCGGCTCTCTTATTTGTATCCTCGCGAAAATGGCTTATATTCAAGATTCACGGTGAAACACAACAGTGAGTCTAAGTAATCCATTAGTCGCGCGCGCTGTTTTCGCCGCAGCGCAGTGCTTATAATTAATCCCGTGAGAGAATCGGTCGAGTAGACTTTCTTCTTTTTTTATTTACGTTCCTCCTGACGGTTATCCGGATTTACGTCATGGTTAATTTTGCATTAGGTCGCACCGAAGCGGACCAGGCTGCTTTATTTCTCGGAAATGGATTTTACAGGATGCTAATCCGATGACAAATAGTCGTGTTTGAGCAGCGTTCATGCATATTACGGCCAAGTTATGTAAATTCTTATAAATTTATAACAATTCGACAAAAAGAGATTAACTTCCACTTTCAGGTAAATATTAATACAGGGATTTTAGTTCTCTTCGCCGTTTTCCATCTTTGCTTTCGTTCATGGTGCGTTTTGTGATGCGATTCGTTTCAATAAACGAAATGCACGCGCGCTCTTGATGTTTAACAAAAATGAGACGTCAAACGCGTTCGACTTTTGAATGAGATATTTGTGCGGTTTTCAAACGACGTGTCAGAATTTTTGCCTTTGCACTTTAAACGTCGTAAGTCGCATTGAACGGAATTTTATAATACTTATAATACTTATCCTAACAATATACACATACGTACCATATAAAGTCGAGAAGGTTTCCTCGATGCTGCGGACGCGATATTTGGATAGCGCTCGTCTTTGTTGCTCTCGCCTTTCATACGTATGACGTGCATATTGCGAATTTATGGAATCCGATCCCTTCAAATTCACTCAACGTAACTCGTAACTTATACATACATTTCCATTTCCATTTTACATTACTCGTATACTGCCGGAGATTTTTGTGATTCGATCTCCGACCTGTGTATGAGATACACGGCTGTGAGCAACTTTTATCTAAAATATTATTTCGGATTATTTTATATGCTGGCGCGAAATTCGCATTATTGGTAATACAAGAGCCAGACAAGACGTGTAATAAAGTTTTATGATCTCTTAAGCGAAAACTTTATTTACGTGTGTTGCATGTACTTCCGCATGTATATGAAAAAAATATCAACTTCATTTTGAAGCAATATCGCATTTCCGAGACAAGTAATATTTAACCGATATGAACCTGGTAAGCAACATGATAAAAAAAAATTCGCAATACGATTCGATCGTATTTCGTTTGTACCACTTTTTGTTTCGTTTGTACCTCGAAGGATAAAAAGATAAGGGAAGGGGGAAAATAGCCAGCAAGTAAGTACAAGATATCGCAAAACGGCCAACGCCATTCGAAAGAGAATCATTTCGTACCCGTTTGTACCTCCCTTCAAATCGTTTGTACCTCAAAGGAACCGGAAGTACAGGATCTTCAGAAAACGTCCAAGAGGTACTTTCGCCAATTTTTGAGATATCGCAAAACGACCAACGCCTTTCGAAAGAGAATCGCTTGTACCCTCGCTTGCACCTCTCTTCAAATCCTTTGTATCCTAGAGGAAGGGAGGTTTTGCGATATCTCAAAAATTGGCGAAACTACCTCCTGCACTTTATATAGTTACATGTGTGTGTGAATTTTCTTCGATTTGCACGCTAAATAATGCGATAAATTTAAAATCCAGTAAGACAAACGTCGACGAAGAGGCAGTTTATCTACATTACCGAACTTTAATCGAAATTTTTGCGCATCGTGTGACAGTTGGCCGTAAGTTCCGACTGGCGATTGTTCACTCACACACATACACATACGTGCGCACAAGCATATGTTAGTTTGTTAATAGCAGTAAATCAAGGCATGCGACGGCAACTCCGCTGCAATATTGTAATATACGTGTATACTTTCAATTGCATACGACCGGAGGAACTTTCGTCAGTCGCCGCAGTGGCATTGGCGAACCTGTGCCACGGAATGGCAACATGGATCGATCGAACGTATAGGTACTGTGAACTGGAGTAGGAAGCCACTTCAAAACCAGTCCATGTCACTGCTCGTCACAGTTCGCTCGATGTCTCGCCATCGAGGGTTCTTTCGCAGCGACTTCTCATGAACCCGTTTGATGACCGTTCGCGGCAGCGCAAAACTCTCGAATTTATTATCCCGAGCGGTTACGTGCTCCGATGAGCAGAGCGCTTTTAACTTCCTGCCGTCCGTGTGATGTAAAAACGACAACGGAATTCGCCACTCGGCCGAGCTAATTCCAGCTATATTTTTATACCGGTGCAAGTCTCACGTGAAACTTCTATTATCCGGGTATCGAGTGCAGCGAGCATCGCGATCGCGGTCGAGTTACACTTCGATTCTCGCCGAGTCGAGACACGGACTGTCAAAGAGCTGTCAATTCACACGGACGATTCGCCAGGATCGTTTTTCCTGCCATCAGGAAATCTCAACGCCGGAAAACTTGCAAAATTGCCCGTGTTAACGGAAAGTATATCTATCCTCTGACGGTCGGAAAATACGGCTCCCCGCGGGATCGCCGCGCATCATCTGCGCGTGTCGATACATCGCGCGGGAAGTCCGATAACCAGCTCCAGCACGTACGGGTATAACCGTAAAAATCTAAAGAACCATATTCCCGCGCAGATAACGCCGGATTTGCGGAAGCAACGGTCGCGCCAGCTTCAGTCTTGCTCGCCGTCGTCTTCACACCGCGCTCGTTTACACGCTCGACCCTTTATGCGCCTGCGTTTATACAAACGATCTCGTGTCAAGGCGACGCGACAAGTCAGTAACAGCCTATAGACCCATTCGCGTCGAGCTCTTTACATGCATTACGTGCCGCGTTTCTCTCCCCGGCCCTCTCGGTAGTGCGGCCTTACTTTCAGCAGTTATCGCTTGCCGAAGGTTGCGCAGATGAACCGCGCGCGGCGATGGTTGTATTATGCAAGGCTGGCGAGTAACCCATACATAAAATAAATAGTTGTAAAACGGGCGGCGGAATCAAAATGACCTGAATGGCGTTAAAATAATTCTCCTCGTGTGAATTCTCCCGCTTTAATATAATTTCATTATTTCGTTAATGAACTTGATTTTCGACACTCGGCCTTTTCACTCCGTCTGTTTCGTTTTCACTCCGTTCGTTTAATCCGCTTATTCCGTCCAATCCCTGTTCGATTAATTAATTCGAACGCTCCGTTGCCGAGTCACATCTCTGTAGCTCTGTTTGCCGGATTCTTTTCCAGCTTCTTACATAATCTGCGAGTATTCCCGTTGAAATGTTTACGAGGAAGAAATCGATACTGTGCTCGTCAACGTATACGTCTTCCGTGTTCGGTGCAAATTTCACGGATCGGCCCGCGCATAAACACAACGTTTCCGAAATTGTCGTCGGACAACAGAACAGACCCTCGGCGTTAGCGCTACGTCATGTCGCGTGTTCGAGGGTTCCTCTTGTAGAGAGGATGCTCCCGATTCCGCTTACAAGCACCGCATCTTCATAACGGGGTAGTGCTCTCGATCTCCGATCCTCGACGCGAAGGTTTCTCGGTCGTGATTAGGTGCATATTCAAGGTGCGCTCACGACTCAAGCCTGCTGAAAGAATTTTCATGTCTGGAAATAATTGGAATCATCGTGGAAATTACTGGTCGCGCTGCTCGCACAAATCGAGCAACTGGTCGTGCAAATAAATTGGTAAGATGCGATATTGAGGCGGAATTCTCCCCCTTGTTCGTTAGAAGAAGACGGAAGTCGATCGGACAATAACGCAAGCGAAGCGGAGTCGATCGAAAGCGGCACAAGTCAGCGAAAAATGAAACAATTCCCAACGAGAGCAGCAATCACGGACAAGCACCGGTGAATAAACGGATACGAAATATTGCTTCGTGACTCTTGTTGTTCTTGACTGTGCTAGTCAAAAAGACCATGATAATACGGAACAGATGCATCAAAGTATGCACATGGTGATGAAGCGATTTGGACGCGATAAAATAAGCAGCGCACCACATTATCACGATTGTGAGCTATTATTCTGACAGTGACAATATACGATGTAATTTTTTATATTTTTTTTATTATATTCTTATCTGGCAAATATATTTATTATATTCTACTTATTTATTATATCCTTCCCTGATAGATGAGAGTCTCTAGACTCTCAGTTTTTGTATCCGGAGATCTTTTTTAAAAAAGATGCGTGAAACCTCGATTTTGAATATATCGAAGCAGGTGAAGAGAAAGAAAGAATGAGAGAGAGAGAGAGAGAGAGAGAGAGAGAGAGAGAGAGAGAGAGACAGGGGGAAAGAGAGAGAGAAAGAGAGAAAGAGAGAGAGAGAGAGAGAGAGAGAGGGAGAGACAGGGAGACACAGGGAGACACAGGGAGAGACAGGGAGAGACAGGGAGAGACAGGGAGAGAGCGAGAGAGCGAGAGAGAGAGAGAGAGAGAGAGAGAGAGAGAGAGACGGGGAGAGACAGGAAAAAACAGGGAGTAATTGTGAAGTCGGATGCCTCCTCATATGCTGTCATTTCGTCTCCTGTCATTAATTACTGCGCAAGCGCGCCACAAGTAGCTCTCAGTTGTGACAATTTTATAAGCATCTTACTTTACTGTGTCTAAACCGTCTCGTGAGCAAGGTGTAGGTACATACAACAAGGTGACAAGAGATTATATTTCGCGATAAGAGATTCGCAGACAAGCGTGGCATCAAGTCCACCTGATCGAGGGAAGTGCGAGGGAAGACAAGCGGAATGTAGAGCAGATCTAGACAGACACGTTCTCGGGCAAGGACGTCGTCGGTGCTGTCGAGCGTAAAAGTCATTTGTCACGCGTAGAATCTTAACCTTAAAAGGGCACCGACGACTATTGTCCGCCGACGTCTTTTGTGCGTTGCAGTAAACGTCGAATATGCCGGCGTGAAATATCCAAATAATAGTCGCTGCGACAAACGCGGCGGATTTGACTTTCAATTTAATCCTCTGAGCGTAGTTTAGCTCTTCACCGTCAGCGCGACGCTCTCTATCGCGGACGCCGCTGCTTGCTCAACAATTTCAAGTTTGCGCGTGGCGGGAGGACCGCGCACGTTTGTGTCGGTCGAATAATCGACCGAGTTATACGAAGATGCATCCGGCGCGCATCGAATGCACGCGCACGCGCGCGCCCACGATGTGGGATCAATTCAAAGTGCGATTTTGCCGCGTTTCCGATTATTCCACCAGCGACGAGAGTCGGGGGGGGAAAATTCATTTCCGAGCAATATTGTCCGTTGCGTTACCTCGCGTGCATCTCGTCGCATCGAGTCCCTCGTTGCGATATTTTTTCTCCCGCCGCTTCTCTCCCTCTCTCTCTCTCTCTCTCTCTCTCTCTCTCTCTCTCTCCCTTTTTTGTTTCATAAGCCGTCGCAAATCCTTGCGGATACGACACTGGAAGATATGTTTATCGATTTAGCTTCAAATTTTTCTTGCTACCACACAGGCGGATTTGCCTCGCTTGTAAATAAATCCCGGGGAAGGGGGGAGGTATAATACCAACAGCAGAATAAAAGGCTTAGGGCCATATTTCAGTCTTAATCTGGGTTTTCCGCCACGCTTCTATCGGCGATGCGTCTATCTGAAACCGGCGTCTCGCTACTCAAACCAGCGATTGTGCAACTACTGCCTCTCGCGGGAGATCTCTCATCCATTTCTTTGATCTACGGTGCGCTCATCGTTGCCTGAAAAATACTGTCGCGCTTGTCAATCTCGAGTTCCGATTTTACTCGTTATTGAGTCTGTTTCCGTGTAAACAATTTTGATGAAGTGAATTGAATACATCCTATGTATCGTGTATGTGTGTGTGTGTGTGTGTGTGTGCATGCAGTCGCTTGTAGGACACCCAGTTATATTCCAAATCATTCTAAGCAGTAACGCTAATTATTGAACGTCTTACGCGAATATTTCGTATTTTTGCTTCAGTTAACTCGCTCCGTTACGTCTACTTGAGATTGTTACAATCTCGCGATACCGCACGATCATGATCGCCGTTCTCTTTCTCCGTGGCACAAAGCGAGCGTTCACAGTCCGAGAAACACATTCGATGTTGACCCGCCGAGACGTTATCAAAACCACAGTCCCGGTGACGGTGGGGAAAAGAAATCGCCAGACAAGAAGAAGCAGAAATCGCTTTGTCGACGCTTCTTTAAATTTCATTTCTCTCCATCTCTTTCATTGCGCATCCTTCTCACTAGTCGGTTTCACCCCGACGCGAAAATACCGCGAGTCGGGAGAAAGCGCGCTGCGCGGAAACAGGCTGCTGCGGGACGGAGGTTGGGGAAGACTGAAAGGCGGGAAAAGGCAGAGAGAGAGGGAGAGGGGAGAACGAGTTGGCAAAATAGAGAGCAGACCAGACGGAAGGAAGCGCAAACCGGCGCGATACACCACGCGAAACCAATATCGACAGAAACGGAGCAGACGCCTTGAGTCGATGTACGGTTGTACATGCGGCCGCACGCAAACGTGCGGAATACGGTATATGAGAGAAATACACGTCTCTCTCTCTCTCTCTCAACCCCTCTGGCCGTGCCCGGCTCGTCGTACCTGGCAAATTTAGTTGAGAATTCGCCGAGGAAATTTTTTTCGCCACGGGATGAAATACCCCGCCGAGCCTTAAAAGCGCGACCGCATGCGCGCACTGCCGGGGGATTTAAAAGCTCACGGACGTCAGTTTGCATTCACTTAAGTCAGTAATATCATTATGCACGGCTCTCATAGTGCGAGCTCCCTCAATTTCTCTTCGATACGGAGAAACTTGGTAATCTTATATACGCACTGCAGCGTGATGGGAGAAGAAAATAGCACTCTCAGCCACTTGAGGAATATTCAATCTTCGCCGTGCAAACATTTCTTTTTCCTTCTCTTTTGCACAATCGACCGTTGCTAATGGCACGCTTCGCATGATCTTGCCGGGGGGGAGTCGTGCTGTGCCGCGAGAGAATGACGATATTCACGAGGCGCACGAGGTGTTATAATCATGCGTTGCGATGTCGTGTGGTCTCCGTAAAAAATCTACGCGCAAGATCTGGCGAGAAATTTTCGAGCAAAGTATTAGAATTTCACGAGAACACGAGAGATTCGCACGTTATTAGAAGTGAAGGTCGAGGAAGAAATTCAGCGTATGTGACAGACGAGAAATTCGCTCAGCGAGGATTTGCCGGAACGAAGATTGGTCGTCTCGATGCAACGTCGTCAATGCAATTTTGGTCAATGAGTTTCTGCTGAGAAACTGATTCTAATGAGAATAGACTCCCGGACCGCGATCTATCTCGGGGGCCTTTCGGCCGATTTAGCGGCGAGTTAACGACGAGATTTTTCGTTTTCGTCAGCTGACTAATCGAATGGCATTCAGCGCGCTAGGGAAGCAAGTTACAGAGAAACACTGCAGCGACAGGGATATACGAAGGTGCTTGGATGGTGCAAAATTGATTCAATGGCGGGCAAAGAGATTTAACGCGCAATTACTCTGATTGAACGAAGCTGATGGCCTGGGATCCGTCGGGAGAATTACGAACATCAAAGGATGGACCGGTGCTCGACTCCTCGTTAAGCGGACTGAAAAGAGGGCCAACAAGCGCCGGACATCCTTACGCCAGGATACATACATTGTACCGCCCGCGGGCGGCTGCGGCTTTGCCGCTACTGTGCTGAATCGTTTGTTGCTGATAATACAAAATATTCGCCGGCCGCGTGATACAAAGCGGACAGTCGGAGACCCGCGTGAGATACGTTTCTAAAATACATCTCGCTTCACACGTTAATAGCATTAGCGGAATACAAACACGACGCTGCATCGAGGCGACCGATCTTCGTTTCGGCAAATTCTCGCCGAGCGAATTCTCGTCTGTCATTTACGCTTGAACTTCATCGTCTAATAGCATGCGAATCTTTCATGTTCTCGTGAAATTCTAATATTCTGCTCGAGAATTTCTCACCTGATCTTACGCGTAGACTTTCAGGGAAAATACTTTCAGGGAAGCCCGCTGATGGCATGCTGATGGCGAGTTTGTAAAATTTTGGATTTTGAATGTAAGGTTCACTTTGGAATCTTTGCTACTAAATATAAATCGTGTGATGGCTCGTTTACATGGCCACCTGTTGCATTAGCGATTTCGAGTACCATTACTTGCAAATGCGTGCGCGAGTTTTTGCCATGTCTCTTCGAGACATTCCGCACACTTACGTACGTGTTACAGGCTCTCGCCGTTCGATACGTTCGATCATTCATATTTCCACTCAGGGCGAAACTTTCTCGAAAAGTCAATCGCACTCGGGGAAAATTCGATGGATGAGCGTTTTCACATATAGATAAAAAGTTGAGACAAGTCAAACAATGGCGACATCGCCTCAAAAGTTCGTCAGTTCCGAACTTCGATCACAATCGTTACTTCATCTCGCGCAGTGAGAGAGAAAGAGAGAAACTGATTGTACTTGCAAATGAATAGTGCCCTTACGATGAAGTCGCCGAGCGTAATGAATATTATCTAAGGATAAAGATACACGTCGACAATGTTTCACCTCACCTCACCTCACCTCACCTCACCTCACCTCATCTCGTCTCGCTTGGCTTCGCCTAAATACAGCCAAAGTTCCCTCAGTTGCAGCTGAGGCTGAGTAATTTTTCCCCGAGGCGCCATGATTACCGCCAATTAATGGCTGAGTAACAACTGGCAAATTGACGGGGGATGAAAGCAAGGACGAGCCCAGGGCCCGTGCCACGTCGCCATACCGAACGTGATGCCGGTGGTGGTACTTTGAAATTTTAATGAGCCACGCTTCCTGATCCCGTCGGAGACTCGCCGGTGCGAGGGGCAGAAATGTCTGCATCTCGGCGCGGACGAAGTTGGAAGTTACCGGAGGGCCGCTCCCGCCGCGAAAAGTTGCAAAGTCAATTAGCATGGTGTTCCTTTTACGGGGACGCCTAACACGCGGTTGTTAAGGTTCCAGCTGGTACATACGATAACCTAAAGGAATATAAAAGAGCGGAGCCGCGGCCAATAAGGCTACTTGTTATGCGATGCGCCGGCCTGGTAAAATAATTCGCCTCCCAGCGTTACTCGCCGGCAAACTAAAGTTCAGTAACTGCGCGACGTAGAGGGGCGGGGATGTGTCATAAGTCGCTGCAAAAGCTCTTGCCTGCTATATATCACGCTCTCGAGTACTTTATGGGTGCTCGAATAAATAAATTCGCGCGAGCCAGACGTGTTCGTCTCGGAATAATTCTTCTGACGAACTGTCGTTGGTCGGGCAACAATTACCGAAGTCGAATATGTAACTCGATCGTCCGGCCGACGTCCGTCGAAATTTGTAGGCAAACGTGCCGCGCGGCGTAAAGAAAGTCGTGCCGACTCGCGATGGTGGCTCGCGTGGGAATTACGACCGCTGTGATTCGGCGAGACGATTCGCTCCAGCGAGAAAACGGAGATGTGAGACGCGCGTGATATATTAATGGCACTCAATTTAGAATAAAACGGTAACGCGCGCCAACAGCCGCGCCGAACGTGAGAGATTTACGGCGCAGCGTAACGAAGCGCCGCGATAATATACTTTCGATGGAGCGGGGCTTTTGTTTCTCCTGAAGAGGAGAAAAAAGAAGGCGAAAAATCCGACATTACGATTATCGTCCCCAAGTGAGTACATCGATATCGATATATCACGAAGGTCCCTTGCAGGCCCCTTCTTGGCAAGAGGAACCGGGGACACTTTCCTTTACAGCGGCTTAAATCTACGGTGTCCCGTGAGAATGCTTTGGCAATGACCCGGCAAGACCTTTTTACGAGCGCGGAATAATTATGAGCCTAAGTCCGGCTGTTCACATTTTCACGGCGCAGTGCCCCGTAATAATTCAGCGCCACCCTTCGCAATTTCTCGTCCGGGCCTGCAGCCGTTGCCTTAATATTTCTCAAACAGTAAGACATAACTTCAGCAAGAAAGAAATGGATTAGAGAGGACGGAGAGCTGTTTTCGAGGCGACTGTTCAGCCAGACGCGCCCGACGCGCCTGAAACACAAATGACGCACACATATCGCATATTTTATCGCAATTGCTTGTTCCGAGGAGCGTTTCATCATGAGGATCACGACGATATTCTCGCTGCGGCAGTGACAAGAAGATCATCCCCGTAGGGCAAGCAAAGTGTACAAATGAGACGTTTCTCGTGCCTAAAAACTCTCATCGCTGATTTCTACGACTATGGTATTTAACCGGCGCATTTATTAACGCACACGATTTCGCACACAGCCTCGCGCCGCCGAGTCGTTCCGCGTAAGATTGCTAATCAAACTGATTGCATAGCGACGGCGGCAGCGGCGCGGCCGGCGGCGCGCGATATTCGGACCGGCGAAACTCGTAGCCGCGCCGCAAAAAGCGGCATAATGATCGCGCGTAATGATCTTTTTTCCACTTTTACGCCAGCACCGCGTCTGCGTCGGGCTTTATCTCCGGCGCTCGCGCGCCATTGATTTAAACGCAGCCGCCTTATCTCGCTCGGTCCCTGCGAAATCAAGTAGGGCGCCGAAGTACCGCGCCGTTCCAGTTAACGGTAGAGTCGCTTTGTCGGTGAAATTCATCACTGCGACATTGGCACGGCGAGCGAGAAAGAGAAGATAACTCCGGTGGCCGGCGGCCAAGCTCATAACGTATTAAAGTCTTTCGCGACAATTTCGACCGACGGTTTTTGGTCGGCCCACGGTAACGGGGCGACGACGGCGGCAGCCGCGCGCGAGTAGAATTGAGCATCGCAGAATGGCTCTCCTCGAGGCCGGGAAAAGGAGCGCGAGGCACGAGAATGAGCGGCCGAATCTTCTTCCAGGACCATTGTGCACCGTGCGACGGCGCTCCGACGACCCCTCCGATTTATTGTCCGGAACCTCGGCGAGGAGGTACGAATCTCCTCGCGGGTCTTTGTGCCCGCCCGGACAGACGTTAACCTTGATCGCGCGGATTCAGCGCAGATCTCATCTCCGAGGCCGCTCGCGGACGTGCGCTCGGGCTTATCCGAAATAGAACCGATCTTCGGAGAACTCGCGTCTCCGGACGATCCGGCTTGTAGAGGAGGCCGAACGGATCTAACCACCTTCGAGCGTCCTCTCGAAATATGATTGATCCTCGTGGAGCTTTCATGAGGGTGAGAGAGAGAGAGAGAGAGAGAGAGCGAGAGAGGGGGTAGGGAGGAGGAAATATATAGGCGAACGAGAGGGCTATCCTCATCGTCTCGAGGCTCGCTGGAAGACATCGAGCTGTCTCTGACTCGGGCACCTCCGTTAAAGGGATTAACTTTCGTATTTTTCTCATGGACGACGTCGACGTCAGCCACAGAAACTTTTTCGACAGCGGACTGTCCTCGTAAACAAATTCAGATACGATTGGCTGGCTCGCCTCCATTCGTTTCGACTCTTCTTATTATCCCGCCACGCTTTCGGGCGTCCCGTCTCGCCTGGTCTGCTCCGCGCGACCTCCTGGCCTCCCTCTTTCCGCTCGTCCACCCGCCCGCCGATTCTCCTCCGCGAAAATACGCACCATCCTCCTTCTTCTCCTGCTGCTGCTGCTGCTGCTGCTGCTGCTGCTGGCTTCCTCGCTGCTATCGATCTCGCCTTTCCAATTTACCACTACCTAAGAACAGAGACTGCGTCCTTGAAATAGGATGCGCCGGCGTGTCTTCCCGTGTAGTGGTGCCGAAACCGTCTGCCCATTACGAGTGTAACTTAGAATTCCATTCTGAAGCGATCTACGGCTTGGGCGCTACGGATAAAACGCTCCGAGCTCATCGAGGTTGAACGATTTTCGCGCGAATTCGCGCGAGCGATGGGACGAATATCTCCGAAAGTTAAGGGATTAAATGGGGGACAGTCATGGTGTTGCGCGTCGCGACACGCGTCACTTTCATCTGGTTTCACCAGATGAAAAAAAAGGGCCGGATAACATATTTACTGGGCTGACCGCCGAGTCGACAAATTGGATTTTTGTTGCATCGAAATCGCTCGCCGAACACGCGCGCTTCGTTCGATTCGCCGGCGAATTCACCGGCGCTCGAGAATCGATGGAGCGCTACTCAATCGGCGCTTTAAAGCCTCTTGCTGGGCGATGATGTAATTATCAAAGTGAACGGTGGACAGCGAATGCACAGCTCCGACTATGCATAGTCTCCCGACCAGTCGCCGGGACTTTAGGCGGGCCGATCGACTGCCGGTGAGACAGTTAAGTTAGACTTCGGTAATGAAGCGTCGGGCAAAGCGAAGTTGCAAGGTGCAACACTCGGAAACGCAACTAATGCTCGGGAGAAACCGCGGGGAAATAAGTCGATTCGATCAGTTCGAGCGGGAAACCGGCGGCCACTTCGAAGGAGTGAGTCGGGGGGGGGAGGGAGGAGGAGGCGCGTCGCCGAGAGAGCAATTTCGCGTGTAACAATTCATCGCGCTGCGGTTGGAACTCGCGCGACGGACTGGAGAACGCGCGAACGTGTCCGCGTGTCGTATTATAATTATGAATGATTTACCATCTTCGATTACAGCGCGAATACGATTTTCAACGTGCACAACGAGTGGCTATTTAACACACACAATCACGGGCGTACCTACAACAATGTTAAAGGCGCAAACAGCGTAGCGGCCGACAAAATGTATTTGCATTTGTATTTCGCATAATCGAATTGAGGACGCGCACGAGATTATCACAGGACTGGATTTTCCGAGACTGGAAGATAGTCAGTCTCCCGCCGCGGCGCAAATTCGGACGAATGCGAAATTGTGTTTGCTCCGCGAAATCTCCGTTACACGAATTTTTTGCCCTCATCAGCGAGAGGAAAGCCTGCCGTGGAAGATCAGCGACGAATAAAATTCCGAAACTCCGCGGCGACTCGTCTCGATCTGAATAAATTGAATTCACCTCGTCTCACGCCGGATAACAAATGCAACGATCGATGCGAAACGGCCGCTATATTTATACTGCATTCGAGAGATAATTAATTACATAGACAAGTCTCGCATACGCAAATATAGCTTTGATTGGATCGCGCGCAGCCGTCGGAAAATTCCCTCCAATTATTTCCCGACGAGAATGTATATTCTCTCCTCATCTCGGATTCTTTACACGACCCAAGGCAAGAATATCAAGGATATTATTATACCTGAAATCTAATTGTCAGATCTAATTTCATGGAATCTGTTTTCGAAGAAGATTCTTCACGACGAAGGTGCACATTTCTGCAGTGTGCAACTGTTATTAACAGCTGTTCATTAAGAGCGCGCATGTCTCCCGTTTCTCTCTCTGAAGACAAAAATCTCTGGAATTATTGTCAACTATCTCGAAAGTAGTAAAGATATCCGTTTCATGGCAGGCAGACCCCGCGCAGGGTGCTTTATTTCGCCGGAAATTTATCGCTCTGCGGCGAACTCATCCGTAACTCGGTCCCGGCGAAAAAAATATGTCGTTTTTGATGAATGTTCTTATATAATATTAGCAGAAATGTAAATATACATTCTCTTTATTTTATCTCTTTGTTTTATCTCGAAACATAACAATGTTACACACGCACTTCGCAGACGCGTCGTCATTGTTCGCCTGTGTGTGTGTGTGTGTGTGTGTGTGTGTGTGTGTGTGCTAAAAATAATTACTAGAGCGGTAAATACGAGTAGCATGCGCGGCCAGGGCACGTAAAAATTTCGATTAATATCTCGATCGATTCCGCCCGGCGTTAGCCGGCAAATAATGTCGCTGATACTTCCGCTTTCTCTATCTCTCGCGGTTTATATCCTTCGAATATCCCTTGATAGGATGTCGGACACTGGAGCCAATAAAATGTCGGACTTATATATCGTTTTGCCGATTGTCCGCCGATTGCGCGATGCATCGCGCGCGGAATTCTCGTGCGCTGCGCGCACATGCGCTGTAAATGGCACAGAACTGTGTATACATGGAGAAACAAATTTTTTTCTACTCGCGCGGAACGGCAAGTCCAGCATGAGACGTATCTGCCGCAACAAGTTCGATATTTCCGTCCAAACGGTCGCATATCGAAGCGATATTCGTTTCGCGGTAGATTGCATACGGTGTCTCGTAGCCACCCCGTTATTTTTCAGCCATTGTATCTCGCGCGAACTTCAAGCAGGTTTGTCCGCGGTGGAGCGGTGATTCAGAAGGAAAGCGCGATCGATCAGCATTGAGAATTACGAGGCGCCTGTGAATTAAGGAGAAAACGTCCCCGCGAAAATTCGCGGTCTTTGTGGAGGATTTGAAATATATCGATTTCCGTTACCGTGCCGCGGTGCGCGCACGAAGACATCGACGATGCCTTGAAAGTGATTGTTCTTCGATATGAAAGGTGTACCGGCAGATAAAGCTCGATTCCCCTCCGACGCTTATGCGACATCCGCGACGGATATTAACGCGAGTATTGCGCGATGTAGAGACTATTCGGTTCTGCTTGCTCATAATCATAAATATTTATATTCCCGTGCAAATTGCAGGCGGTATTTATCCTACGGGTGTGGAGCGTTGAGCCGTCGAGGGCCGCTATAAGGCCCTATAATAGAGGCGCGTACTAGTAGAAGAGAGTTGACGAACCGTCGCGCATTATTTTTTATCCGCCTCTTGGGTTCTTATATTTCACCGTTATATTCACCATTATATTTGCTCTACCTCTCTTCCGCAGTGGTTGTTCGCTTCCATTCCGCCTCGTGCACTTTATTTCCTTGCTATTCAACTGCCCACTAACGTCTCTTTACCTTCCGCTTTCTGTCCCATCTGCTCTCATCTTCATTCCCATCGCGCCACTCCAGCCGACGTTCTCTCTCTCTCTCTCTCTCTCTCTCTCTCTCTCTCTCTCTCTCTTCTCTCTCTCTCTCTCTCTCTCTCTCTCTCTCTCTCTCTCTCTCTCTCTCTCTCTCTCTCTCTCTCTCTCTCCTCTCTCTCTCTCTCTCTCTCTCTCTCTCTCTCTCTCTCTCTCTCTCTCTCTCTCTCTCTCTCTCTCTCTCTCTCTCTCTCTCTCTCTCTCTCTCTCTCTCTCTCTCTCTCTCTCTCTCAACAACGAGACATGACTGTGTTGAAAGGAAATCGACTGTACGGATGTTGAAAAGAAAAGAAAAAAGGAATATCGAAGTGCCGTTTAATCCAGAGGAGATTGCCGATTGAAGAGGAAACAAGGGTTGATCTATCAGAGAGTTCGCCGGAAACGCCGTGTTTTCTTGAAAGGAACCGAAAATAAAATAACGAGGGGGAAGTACGAGATTTTTATTAAGGGGTTTTATTAAAGGATAAAATCCCTCCCCCAAAACGGCCGAGGGATTTGCCGTCAAGAGAGCGTACCGACATGTACAGATATCCCGTATGGAGGAACGAGCGAGCGAGCAAGCGCGTTTATTCTGCGCAAACGATCAAGAAATTTCAGCGGTCTTTATATTACGTTTTCACCATTGCAATCTTTTCGCGCAAGCTCGTTGCTCGCTCCCATTTCCCGACGCGCATTTTATTCCTCTGCTGTTCGACCGTTCTTACCAACGAACCTGTGCGCGATATCGGGTCGAACGGAAATCGATTGTGGCAATATTTAAAAAAACTCAACGATACACTCGCGCGCACACACGCGCGCGATTTAAAAAACTAAACGGGCCGATGACAAACAAAATTCGATTTATTATAGACGCACTCCGCTGAAAGCTGTTTCCCCAGAGAGACGACGTGGCATCGTAATGACAAAAAGGAAGAAAACATATTTTTATGTATAAAGAGAGAGAGAGAGAGAGAGAGAGAGAGAGAGAGAGAGAGAGAGAGAGAGAGAGAGAAAGAGAGAGCAAATGCACTGGACTAACGATCACCCCATTAAGGGTGGACGAATTAAACCTCGTTTGCTCTCGAGAGACTCGTTTACAAGCAACTTGATTTTTCCGCGAGTGCTTTGAGCGCCGGCACGAATCTACTGCGAGTTTACTTCGACCTCAGCCATTTACTTCTGTGCTCGCCCGCGGCTTAATAATCTGTGCAAATCTAATGCTGGACAGGTTGGCGCAATACAATAAGCCGTATGTTCGCGAAAAATATCGATGCCGTGGCGTTCCGTCAATGTCGAGGGTACACCGTAATGGGCGAATGAATGTATTTACACGCAGATAAAGCGTTTCGCCGCTATTGTGAAGCTCAACTTTCTGGGTCCCGCGAATCCGTCCTTCTGTCGCGCTGTTCGCGGGCTTTGCATGCCGATAAAATAAAATTCGATAAAAATAAAATACGATAAAATAAAAATCGACCGCAAAGGCATTTGTACAGGAAAATCCGATCTTGTGAACAGGTGACATTGCATTCATTGGATCAGTCGCAACGACGCACGTGACTTTGATCGCGTAACACGACCGAGCAGCTGTTCGGTCCACATTCCGGCGAAACAATAATTTGTAAAACCTATTGTTTACCAACATGGCTATACGCGTGAAATTTCATTCAGCCGATCGCGCCGGTATCGTCGCGCTCGCGTTGTCGTGCCGCAAGAAACGTTACGCTATAAAGATCGAAACCGTCGAGATTGTTGTAATCCGTGTATAATGACGACGATATCGCCGCCCGGCCGGAGCGGAATGATAATGGAACCTCGAAAGCCCATTATCTCCTCGCCCCGCTGAGAGGAGCCATTACTCGCCAGCTTCCATTCCCGTTGATCTTTTCCACTGTTCCCTGTGATAATCGGAGGTAACTGGTCGGGGCTTAACCGACCGGCATAAAGCGCTCCGACATTTCGGACGCCGCCTAGATCGCCGTAACTGTTACACGCGCGAATCTCGCGCGCAAACAACTATCGCGTTACATAGTAACTTTGCGCTTCCGCGCGGGAGAAATATCGCGCAATTCGCGCGATCATTTGCCTGGCCACGTCGCCCGCGATCATTCCGCCGCGTGGCGGAAGATCGAGAAGATATTCATCTCGTGAACTTCTATTTTCGCCGCGAGCGCATATTCCTCGCTCGATTCCACAGTCGTCGCGGCTCCCTCCGCGGACAATCCCCCCGCTGACAATCGTCACGCTGTCACCACTCGCGACTCACTCCGCGGTGGAGAGCTCGTCGGGCAATTTGGAAGCGCGCGGTATCGCTCGCGCGTTTACCGCTATTCACCATTCCTGACACTTGATCCGGCCAACAAAAGCCGTTCCTCGGCGAGAGACACAAGAGCGAGCGCGAGCGGCTCTCCAACGCGGCGCGCTCGAAAATCGATGTCCGTCCGCGCGGCGTCGCGGCTTGTTCGCGTAAACGCGAGGCTGAACGGCGCTCCTCGGAGTAACTCCTTGTCTACTCTCTGGCTCGAACGTGCTGCGACACTTATAACTTAGGATAATCCCAGCACGCTCCGGCCGGTCATTCTGCACGTACCGCCGGCCCTTATACTATCGCGCAGTAACCTCGAAAGAGAGCATGAGAGACGGGCAGCGCGAGAGGCGAGGACTAACGCGTGTTCGGCTCCTACGTTTAGTATAGCGTTAATACGGCGTTAGCGTCAGTTCACGGCGCACTTCTTGACTCTTGGCCGAGGTTATCGACCGTGACACGGGATCATTATGCCGGCACGGCGCTACCGGTACGGAGAGCTCGTAATTTCGGATTAATCGGTTTCTTCTCCCTTCTTCTCCCGCTGCTCGCACCGCGACGGAACGGGAGCGAACGGGGAAAACGCTAATTGCGCGAGCAAACGCCGGTTTAATGTAAACGCAGCGGACGAATATCGAGGGGAGGTGAAGATACCCGCGATAATGCCCGCGACATTTTTCCGAATAATTAAGAATACCGTGCCGTAACAATCACGGGAGGAACAATAGCCTGCCCCCGGCCGAGCTGTTGTTCCTCGCGTAATCTTGTTTGAGGCGTCGCACGGTGAGATATTGTCACGCTCAAAGACGTTTTCTTCCTTGATATATGAGATACCTGTCTTGTACGGCTTTCTCGAAAGAAAGCGTAAAGTTGGTATTGGAGGTAAAAGTGCTGTTGAATCTTTCAGAAAAATTTCCGGATCTCCGGACGTTTATGGAAAATCGTAATTCGGTTGCACGCGGGAAAGCACTTGAGAGAGAAAAGGAGAGATGAAATAATTAATAATTACTGTATTCCTCTCTCTGTATATATTTATTTATATATATTTATTCATTTATTTATTTATTTCCATATTTATTTATTTACTTTATGTACTCTTTATCAGTCGCCATTGATGCTCGTGGCGTGCTCTTGATTAATATATTGTCATAACAACGCGGTTCTGGTTTCATTTTATTATTGCGCGCATAACTACGAGTTAGCTCTATCGTTTGTGCATTCAACCGTTTGTATACTCAACTTTAATTACCTGCCGGACACTCACGATAACGATTACACTCTGCGGTCGCGCGCGGTACGATAGAAAGGGTAATACAGCGGTAACTGTAAACGTGACTTCGATTAAAACCACCTATTCTGCAGCCGGTTAGATGTGTGTTGCGCGCGCTCTGGTATAATAAAATTCTACTCCTGTCGCGGACACGGTATGAACGGAAACGCACGGAATTCTACGCGCAATTTCATTTAAAATTGAAAGCCACACACGGTGCATAAAACTTTTTAAGCGTTCATTTGTATGCCGCGCGATTTTTATCTTTCTCTGCCCAAGTAGATTCGTCATATATTTTATGCCAATTATAACAAAGGAAACCTGCTTCGGATATGAGGTTGAATTTAAATGAAAATTACTTACATGAACATATTTACTGAGCCATTTAGCAATTTAAATTATTATTAAACAAGTTATTAAATATGGATATACCGGATATATGGAAAATTGTCTGAAAAGTAAAAAGGGATCTCGGTATTTTTACCATTCAGCGTCCATTTGCGATAAGAGTACATAATTTTATGCGATATTTTATGTGTGATATTTATTAATTGCTTTAATTTTACTAATAATTAATTAGATTAAAATTTTTTTAAATTTTATTCGACTTAAAGGGCATCACACAACAAAGGGATAGGAAGCGTCATGTCAAAGCAACTTGCACGTTCAAACATGCTCGTCGCTCATTGTTGCAGCGTGCCAGCAGGTCAAATACGGCGTCCAGGCGGTCTTCGGGCCATCGGACCCAATTCTGGGCCAGCACATTCACAGTATCTGCGACGCCCTCGACATCCCACATCTCGAGGCCAGGCTGGACCTGGACGCGGAAGCGAAGGAGTTCAGCATCAACCTCTATCCCGCACAAAGTCTGCTCAACATCGCTTATCAGGACGTTATGGAGTTCCTCAATTGGACCAATGTGGCGATCATCTACGAAGACGACTACGGTAAGCAATGACGAATTTCATTGTCGTCCTAGGGAGCTCGCCAAGTACCGAGGAAGTGAGGAGTCGCGCAATCTCGATAACGAACACTTACGAGACAAGCGGAAAGCTGTCACGCTTCCGCAGGAGGACGCGGAGGAGCGGAGGACGGGAACGGAGCCCCGCTGGGACTCTTGACACGCTTTCATTAGCGTGTAGAAAAATTCGCCTTGTTATAAATTTGCTTCACGCACGGTAAAATTCCTTGCGATTGTCAGCGCGTGCTATTGTGCTGTAGTGGCGCTGTTAATGGCGCCGTTGCTGATCGCAAAAAAAGTAAATTTATAAATGCCTGAGGATTTTCTCGTTCCGTCGCAAAAGACGCGCATTAACAGTTGTCAACGCGACGGGGGAAAAGAAGTATGGCTTTAGAGATTTTCCGAGAGCATGCGGTCTTTCCTACTCACTTTCTACTTCGGGCGTTGGAAATAAATATATATTCTCATCAAGTATTATATAATATAATACACAATATATATAATATAATATATAATATATGATATATAATATATATAATATAATATATATAATATATAATCCCATTGTCCAACATGCGCATACTCGTGGCTATTTAATCGACTAAACAGTTCATAGCACGCAAGAGGCGAGAAAAATATCGTAGTCCTTTGATTCTGCCTGCTCGCGATTTGCTGCATTTACTCTTCAAAGACCAAAGACAAATTAGAGAGAGAAAAGATTACTCGCTGTTCAACGAGCGCTCTTCCTGAGCAACAACTTTTTTACAAAGCTCCGCTATTTTTTTGCAATTGAAATCGCAGGTATGCATTGTAAGTGAAACACGACATTCAGATGTTTAAGACTCGTTTGAAATTCTCGCTAGCACAAAGTCCACTCCGATCGAGTTCTGTGAAATTCGAGTTTCGCTGAACACGCGCAATCTGTTTTAAACGGATCCACTTACGCACCGGTACACGTGTGGAGTTATATTTTCGCACATTTTCGGGTAATATGAAACTATACAGCTAATCGAGGAAGCAAATAGATGAGGGAGAAATTAGCGATATAACGATTGTAATTAGCGGTGGGTTCGTTCGATTAATAGACGATTTGTAAGATTCAGCGTCGGGGTGGAGTCAATCCAGATTGAACGACGCTTTAAACCCGTCTTTGTCCGGAAAAGAAAGTCTTTCCGCTTCGGTAAGTCAGTTCCATAGCATTAATTAATTAATGGATCCATTTAAATAGTTCGAAGACTTTGCAAGGACGCGTTTGCTCCGGACTGTGCTCCGGTCTTTCCGATGGAGAAATACATAGGGAAATCTCAGTTGAGAGAGGGAGAGAGAGAGAGAGAGAGAGAGAGAGAGAAATTCACACTGTAAAGTCTGCCATTAAAGATGCCGAGGAAAATATAAAACGGAAGAAACACTTCAGAGAGGCGGTCTTGAATGCATAACGTTATCTTCCTTATCCTACATAAATTTATACAAATCTTTTAAAATTGACAGAAATTAATTAACATAATCGCTACCTCGTTCTTCGCAGTTCTCGTGAGCTCCCGTGAGCTTTCGCAGGTCCCAAAATAACAGTCGTGATATCGACGTTCTCGAAACGCTTATCGCGACCACTCGTCACGTCAAAGATGCGTCTGCAAAGATGCACTAATTATTCAGTGAAACGACTGTGCGCTCGAATCGCGCCTCGCTCCCAATTTGACGGAAATAACGAGCGGGTAGCGCGAATGGTCGGTCGAGTACGATTCTCGGGCCGGGATGATTACGTTGAATTAGGAGCGGCGCTGACGAGCTCCGCAAATGGCATCGCAGGCGTAAACGTGCGTTTCGCGAGGCCCGAATATTCCCGTGACTGATCATCGTAGCACGTGAGCCGTCACCGTATTGCGCCGTCGTGCGACACGTGAACTTCCTGCGAGATCACCGAATTCGCCGTCAGCTGGCCGAGTCGCGCCACAGTGATATTTCGCGTGACTTCTTGTTTCCGTAGGCATGTTCTTTTGTTTATTTTTTCTTTCTTATGCAAATCACGCTAGCTTATTACCCGCCGGATGAATCGTCAAATTGCGGTATCGTCAAATAAGGAGATGGCCGTGTTCTTTCGTGTAGGAGAAGCGATAAGCTATAAAACAGAAGCTGATATGAAATAATATCGAGATACCATTGACGAAATAATTGATAAATGTCGATAGATAGTGATAATAGTTAACAGAAATGAATGAAATATTGGCAGATATTTTTCTGTAAATTAGAATGTTGTAACGTGATTGAATTCTGTGATATCATGTATATAATATATTATCTGTTGACGAATAACAGATATTATCAATATGAGTTACGTAAGCTACATCAATTTATTCGTCATAAATTCCTTCGATCGCGGACAACATATATATATATAATTGTAGCACATTGATTTTATCAAACATCTATATATATATATATATACATTGCTAGCTTTCTATCTGATAAAATTAATGTGCTACGATTCATCTGACATTAAATATCACAACCTATGTTGTATTTTACTTCGCGACATACATATGTCGAATCGATAACAAAACCATGCTCATTGCTTATAATTCGAATCCTCATAAAAGCATTCAATCACAATGCAATTAAAAGCGATGTCACACGATCGCACGAAACTTTGTCGCATTAGCGGCAAAGTGAAAAGAAAAAACCTCGTCTGTCGACTGGCTGACACATCGTAACCGAGCCGGCGGTGTAACACCTCAAGTTTTTCTATCCAACTTTGTTCCCGCGCCGATAATTTCATTTCCGTGTCTCTATGGGATTCTCCTGGAATTTGACCACCTTCGATGGAAACATCTCCCGAGCTTAACCGCCTTCCTCAACGAGCTTAGCTATTTGTGAGGGTGCACGGAAGTACACGTACAAGCCGATTAGAACACCCCTGACCCCGCTTGGTTCCGCCGCCGACTCGTCCACCTTCCCCCTCGCCATCCCACCTTCTTCCAGGGCCGACACTGAATTCTTCGAGAGATTTACCGGGACTCCGGGATCTTCGTGTTTCTTCCACTTTCAATTCCAGCGCGCTATGTACCCGCGAAGTGTAAGGGACCTGGCTCGGCGAAATCGTACATGTCTCGAGCATGTTTGCCGTTACGAGCCACGTTTCGTCCCGAGGAATTTCACCTTCCCTGCAGAATCGAACAGATCATCGTGGTGCGACACGGTATGTCGTTCGAGCGGTTCAACATCGACTTTTCGGAACCCGGTAAAGCTCCCGATGCTCAATGCTTAACCACATCTGATTATGCCGACTGCTGCAAACTCGCGCGGGAATATCCAAACCCGGAGGTGACTTGATTGGAATGTATCTTCCTCGAGAACATGCTTTGGATTTATATGCAATGTTTTCGGAAGAATACACATACGCAGGTGTGCGCAGGTGCAAAATAAAATTACACATATCACTTGTATAAAATTATGCGCGAGTTAATTGTTATACTTATATTTTTCTTATATCAAAAGAGTTGTATAGATCGTGGATACAATTCGTAAATTTAATAATAAAATAATTATTCGTTTTAACGGACATAACTTTGATAACCTTGAACTTGATATATGTTGTCAAGGATATTATTCTGAATAACTGAGTAAAAAAAAAAGGTTTTCGCCGTCAGTTTTCATTTATTTATAAGCTATTAGTAGTTAAAACTTAAAAGTAATAACGATGTTTGATATATTTAAACATGATATGGATTTAATTTCTTTGATAAATATTAAAAAATATTTATGTTCATAAATATATTTAGTCGTTAAATCTTTCGTTTTATTAAATTGATGAGTCTATTTTGTACCAAAATAAATCCTAAAAATATTAGCAAAGACCCCTACGCGAGATTTTTTATTAAACGATTTATTACTGAAATACATCAAAACTCACACAAACACTTTGTGTAGTGATCTTTATTAATCTTTTCAGGATCTATTATTTTAGTATGTGATGAACTCATCAATGTAGTAAGGTGAAATATTTAATAACTAAAAACTTTTAAATATTATTCTAAATATATATCTTTTAAAGATTATAACTGTTTGTGTTTATTAAAATATTTTTAGTTTTCGTTAGGTTAGGTTAAATACGTATTGACAATTAAATAACTTTGCAAGTTATTTAAAAAGATACATAGCAGAAACTTTAAGTGATTACTTCTAAAATATATACGGTATTGGAAATAAACATTTAATTTATAAAACTGCTTTTATTAATAAATGTTTAATAAACAAAGACCGGTGACTATAATCTTCTTAAAAATTATTCAAAATAATGATCTTGAGGCTGTATGTTAAAATCAAGATCATCAGAGTTGTGTTTATTAACGAATAATTATCAGAAATAATATTGTAGAAATTATTAAAAAAATGCAGATTTAAAAATCTCATCTATCTCAGATTAAGTTGTTTGGTTCTGTCAATTTGAAATTTCCGTGCTATCTTCAATAGGGATGAACATCGCAGTTTACGAAATTGATTCACTCAACTGTCGGCCAAACGCCACCACTAGTTTCACGATCATTCTAGGAAGGTAGCGTGGCATTGGGTCTCTTTCAACTTTCAAGCAGTTTAGAGGGCCGCTGGTATCGATTCGCGATTACTTTACTCGTTTTCCGTCTCGTGAAGTTGCCGCGACGACGACGCGGAAACTTGCCCGACCAGTAACAACCACTATCCACTTTGCGCGTTTCTCGAATCGCTGCATCCCATCTAATCAAGCGATGGATGTATTCCCGTTCCTTGTCTAGTAATTTAGCTTGCGCAAAGATTTAAAGTACATTTTTGTGCGCACAATGGTCTTTTAGTTGTCGATGCGAACAACAGACGCAAGAAATTTTAAAATCGAGAAATTTAAGTAAATGTCGCTAAGATTATGCTACAAAGGACACACAATTTTCTTATAAATTAAAAAATTACAAAATTACAAACGAATATTAAGAGGATAAAAACGTGTTTCGTCCCTAATTATATGTTATATCTCTGCGCTAAAATTTTATTTCTCTCTCTATTTATATATCGTTTTATTTTGTTTCTTTTTAAAAATTTTACTGATACCGACAGTTTATGCATGATCATAAATTGCATGCATTTTCCAGCATGGAAATAGATTCTTTAAATGTTTCCACGTTGACAGATCATTGCGGTCGGAGAGCCTTTCTTAATCGTTATTCCCTGTATGTCTCTAGAACGCAATGGAATGTCAATTCAATTCTTCTCCAAAAAGTTCAAACATCTATGCGTCTTCTACGATCGCGCGGAAATGGAATTTCGCATAGAACGTGTACAGAGAATACCAAAGCATTTCAAACGACCATGGAGGCGTTCCTACAACGTCTAATTTCGAAGATTAAGCGAGAATAAAAATGACGAGAGAGCTTTTCTCGTATCTATTCATTTGAATACAGGAAGAGTGTGGTCAAACGGACAGATGTTAATGAACCTCTGCGTTTATTCTTCTCGGAGCAATAATCCGTCCTCGAGACAATCGAGAAAATTGCACTTCGGGATATTGTCTCGCCGCTCGGATTTCAGTATAACGATTTTTCGAAAAATCGCCCCAGTTCCGGTATTTCGACATTCCAATTTTTCCACCGGTGGACAATGCATGTTCCACTTGACGCGAGTGAATGCTGAGGCATTCGCACGAGCGTTCCTGCAGTTCATTATTCATTCACGCAATCTCCCCGCTGTTACCTTCGCGAATTTAATCGCGTCTCTCTTGCTCATACGTGAGAGATATCGTGCATTAGCGCGGGGACGGGCGAAATCAAGGCGGTGCATCAAAAGCCTCCCTTTGCACAATAAACGCGCTCCGCGTAACTCGACTGGTAGACAGTGAATAGTCCCAGACGCAGCGAGGCTCCGTATCCGTGTCCGTAGCGCGGTGTAATATCAACGCCAAGTCCTCGCATGCACGGAGTTGCGCGACGTTAACTGTGACCTAGTGAAATCGTGGTTGCGCGAGCTAACCTGTCTGATTTCACATACACCGGCGAGATATATGGCTTACCGGCTCGCTCGGAACTATCGCCTCAACCGCCTTGCACCGCCGGTACGTACTTCAAGGACGCTTCATCTCGGGACGGCGCGGGCGGCTCGAGTTAAACATTACTTACGGATCTCACCTTATAACCGTACGAATCTATTTTTAATCTATTTTAATCTATTTCGCGTCGAACGCGAAAGTGTTGGCAGGGGGCGGGAGCGAAGAGGGAAGCAGCGCTGTCGCTTTCGCAACATTACATTCCACGGCTAAGCGTGTTACGTCGACCAGTCGAGCGTTATATACGCCCGTTAAATCGCGCGACGGGAAACACGGTCGCCGGCTTTGCCGCAGCCGAAGACGTCGGAAGAGTTTTCCGATTGAAATAACGAGATAATATCGCACTCATTCGCGTGAGCGCACGCGCGCGCGCGCACGCGAGTAATATGATGCGATATTGAGCGAACATTCTTCCACGCGCCGGTCTCTCTACGCACTGAATTACGTGCGCCCCGGCACCTCAGACATTATTCAGCGGAAAGTCGGGAGCGAGATTCCGACGTCGTAATTACATCCTGGGCTCTATCGAAGCGCCGCGAGCTAGAACCGCCGTGCCGCGCCGTGCCGCGCGAATTAATGTTTCACGACTAATTCGACGTCGGGATCTTCGATCGCCGATGTAAGAACTTCTATCTTCATTCGCTCCGGAGAAAAAGCGCCGCGGCAAGAGGAAGGACGAGAAGAAGTGAGGAAGGACGGAGGGCGCCGAGAGGGAGATTCATCGCGAAAGATGACGGTACTTTCCGTTTTTTTTCTTCGCGAAGGAGCAGCAAAAGGAGCACATCGAGTGACCGAAACGGTTTCGAGTCTGCTTCGTAGTCCCGCCAACCTGATTCCGTGTCCTTACGTCTTGAGAATCGCCAATGAACCTTCAACCTGGCCCATCACAGTCCATTGTGGAACTTCCAGGACTCTCACCCCCTTGAGCAACCATCCTCTCCTGTTCCTCCACCCCCGCTGCTCCCCTCGCTCTCCTCACCATCCACATTCCTCGCGAAACCTCCAGAATAATGGAGTCGCTGGCGGAAGGACGAATCGTCACGCTGAACGCACGACCATGCATTTTTATATTTCGATGCGGAGTGCGGAAAAAAGCAGAGAAGTCTCCGCCTGGCATATTTTTCATTTTTCCACGGCCGACGGTACTTTTATCGAAACATTTCTATGTTGAAATGTGCCATATTAACTTTATTTCACATTGCATTCAGGCACGCTGCATTGCATTCAATTCACGCTTATTTCAAAAGCTATTGATATCCTTTTTCTTTAACGATCAAACATACACGTTTTCACACGGTATCTTCTTTCCAAACTCTCCAACATTTTTGAAATCACATTTTCTATAATCAATTGTTTTGTTTGATATCGATATTAAATTTGACGGACCAATATATCATGTTGCAATGGATGTATTTCCATGGATAATTATATCTTCTCGTTTATTTATATATACAAAAGATCGGGAATATTGCTCTATGCATTATTAATATCGCTAAAGCGATTTTCCGCAATTACGGGAGTTTTTAATGTTACGTACATGGAATATTTTCATCCTTCGTGTTTTATTTGTAAAATACATTTCGCTGAAAAATTTTATTCTTATTCCGCAGTAGCTTCGCCTCGTAAAGTGCGCTGGTTCAAACGTGCAACGTCAAATTCTTCTTACGCGAGATCCGTCAAAACCAGACGGTGTGGTCGCGTTGTATTTTTATAACCACTGGAAGTGACAACCCACCTAGTATTCCCGAGATGCGCAAGTCTCGTATGATGAAAAACTTCGAGCATTTCACGCTTACATCTACGGTCTACGAAAACACGCAGTGAGATTTAATTTTATTAGGCGCATTGTTCAACTTTACGAGACAATAATAATGAGAAACGCAAGAAATACTAATTAAATTAATTAAAAATCGCTTTATTATAAAAAATTCACCTGCATTACTATACATAATTAATTATACATTAGTATACATAAATAATTATACTAATGTATAATTATTTATTACATTACTATGCTATATGTTACATTATAATATACTCATTTTATATCATATATTTAATATATAATATATTTATTTAAACCTGTAAATTATAAAAATTATCTCCGCGTTTCGTATGTATCTATCGTATGTAAACGATGTGTAACATATCGTTACTACGGAACTTTGCAAAATTGATACAACGTAAAGACGTAGGCTCTAATATTTCGATCTCGCCTAAACAGTGTGGCTTATCATTTCCGTCACATATTATAAATTTCAAGAGAAACACCCGCGATCTTCGCCGCATACTTTAAAGTATAATCGGCCGCCCGTCATTTCTCTCACGTGTTCTAAATAATCTCATCAAGTGACTACCGCAGTCACTGACGGTCATTTTCCTCACGTATCTCGAATATCACCGCGAGATCGATAATTTCCCTCACGTATTTTCAAATTCGACCAAATATAAAGCCCGCCCCGCTAATTTTGGCCTCGAGCACGCACTCTTTCTCTCTCTCTCTCTCTCTCTCTCTCTCTCTCCCTCTCTTTCTTTTTTTCTCGGTAACATTCTTCGCACGTTCCGAGCGTTATAATTCGGTAATTATAAGAAAAAGTTTGAAGAAACCACAAGAGAGGCGGAAGCGGAAACTACGCACGTATCTTCTTTCACGTCGGGGAACGTCGAACTACCCCGTCGCGTGATATATATCCTGGCGTCGTTTCTCCCTGTCATAATGACAATTTTATGAGCGACCCCCGCGGCGAGACATGTTTGCTCGGATGCGTGTGTCTTACACGGCAGCGACGGCACGCGAAGCGGGGAGTTGGTTTTATGCGTTCCATTCTCAGACGCAGCGAAAGTCTTTGGAAACTTTCCGCATAACTCCGCGATCGCCCAAGTTCAACGATATTTCGTCCTTGCACGCGGGCGACCGAGCGACGCCGACAGGACAGCCGAGTCACGCGACAGCGGTGAGTTCCCGCGGGGATCCGCGGTGACGGATAATGAAAGGCTACCTCACACGTAAGAGCGTTCTGGAAAATTGCTCCTGCGGTCACCGCTGAATAAAAGTGCGACAACGTCGTTGTCGTAAAACGTAACGACGCGCCGCCCGGAGCGAATGTGCTGAATGTTACCGCGCATTTTATCGTGTTGCCAACGAACGTCGTGTAGCAGGAGGAAAGGAAACGATCGTAACTGTCTCTCTCATTCGCGAGGACAAGCCATGGCGTGTATCCGTGTATCGCCGGCGATGAAACGGACCATTCGCATTCGCAGCCGCGGGCTGCGCGGACGAAGACGTTTGCAGCTTTCGCGCTTCCGCGAAATAACGCTGCCGGACGACTGAATAAACATCTTGCGCCTCCGCGTTCGTTTAGTCGCATGTGCTCCAAATTCCTTTGGAATATGCTAATTTATTCTATCCAGGTGTATCATGATTTGTGACACGCTCGTGCCGGGTTAAAGCGCACTCCGCGGCACGACCATGTTTCAGCAACGAGCGTTTTAAAGTCCGTTTAGCGCGGCCCTGTCCCGCAGGGGCGGCGAGTACGAGCCTCCTCCTTTTCTCCGAAATTTTTTCATCTTACTCTTGCTCCCCCTTTTATTTACCTCTCGACGAAGGTGGACAAATTACCCGAAAAGACCCTGGCGGGTGCGCCGTGCGAACGCGTTACGATATATTCGGAGTAATGAAAATGCGCGCGGAAAAACGATGATCATAAAACGTTCGTACGACGTGATTCATACTGCGCACGGATGTTATCGTTATGGAATTCTCGCCAAGAGAGATCTCAGGAGAACTCTCCTTCCCCTCCTCGAAATGCGATGCGTAAGATTGCACTATTGCAGCGAGTTTCGCGGAATTAACTAAGCAACTTTTTGCGAGGGACTTCGGCCGAGCAATTGCTCTACATCTCTTTCACCTCCGCGCGTGAAATATTATTACGAGTTCGCAAGAGAAGGAATTGTCCCTCGCTAGTTCGGAATATTATTAGAAGTGGCCCGCGAGAGGAGTGTCTCTTACATAGTCAAAAATGCGTCCGAAGTGTTCCACGGCATACATAACCGGCCACAAATTGCTTCTATACTCTAAATCGAAGCCTCCGGCTGCCTCGCCTCTCCAATATTCATTCGGTCGTCGTTCTTGAAATGCGCATGTTTAAGACAGCCGGCGATCCAATTATTTCGATCGTTCGTCAGCAAGATCCAGTCGACGAGGGAGGGCAAGTGGGGAGAGAGAGAGAGAGAGAGAGAGCGAGTCGTTGACAACTTCCTTCCGCCGACTCGGCGCAATATTTCGCACCGCCACGGCATATCGACATTTCTAGCACGGTCGTAAGTGGCCGCCGTTAGAGTGTATAAGAGCCGATATATAATAACCCGGTCCACGCTACCGCTGGAACAGAGAGATGCGAAGCATCCCCGCGCGCATCCTCGCGCAGACTCCCCGGAGACATTATCCTTACCATCGCGAGTAAGCCGTCGGCCTCGCGTTCGTTTTGTTTCGCTATTTTTTATCGCGCGCCTCGTGGAACCCCGCAAGCGATACAGCCAATTATCCCGGCAGGTCTCCTGCCAAGATCCGCGACAACGACGACACTTGATCTCCCACTTCCTCTCTCGGCGACGGTATCCACTCGGCCGCTTGTTAGCAATAATCTTTATCGCATAATCGCATATCGTTGTTGCCGGTCTCGCCGCTGGCACAACGGGATCTCCACTTCTATTCGAGTTCGTTACGATTCTCTGTGTACTTTCTCCTCGCGAATAGATTTCACACAAGTGTAAGGGGCTAATCTATTATAATATTTGTCCATAAGCGATATCAATGCTAAATACATTTTATTGCTTCTTCTCTAACCTAATAATCTCTTCGGCTAACCTAATAATCTCTCCACTTCTGTTCTTCTTCTCTTTTTTCCTTTTTTCTTTGTCTTTTCTTCCACGCCACGCTACGGCCATGTCGGAAACTAATTGGGACAACAACGCCGCCTCTAAATAAGCGCGCGCAACTTAAAATATAAATGTATTTAAAACTAAAAGCTTACACAAGTAGCATTTTTTCCTCTCTGCTCTTCGTCGACTCGAGGAAGTTTTTACTTTTCGAGCAACTCCGAAATCGCATATTCGCGCATTTCACACTTGGAGGAAGACTCGGCGCATCCGCTTGCGAATTTCCGACGGGGGAAAAGGTGATTAATCATGACACTACTGCTCCAGATCTCTAGAGACGCTCTACAGCTGAATAGGTTTCATTAGCTCTACGATGCCGGTAAAAAATGCCGCAGTACTCGATGCTCATCGTCGGAAGCCGGGTTAATACTGCGCCCTGACACCCTCAACCGCGACGCGGCTCCCAGTGAGAAATTGCGACGTATCGCGCGCACTTTCGCGCGCGACGCTTCGGTCTTCCAGAAACGCAATCTTCCGCGGTATTCCCCGAACAACGTGGCGCAAGTCGCCAATTCCCCGGTTAGTAATCTGTAAATGGCGTTCAGTTTCCGCCGTTGGATCGTTGGATGACGCTTTTGACAGATGCCTCACGGATTGCGCCGGATCCCTCCCTATCCCGCGAAATGGTTTGAAATACAACTCGAGATAACGCAACGCGCACGCTCGATGTCAATTTTCATAAAAGGTGCTGTTCTCTCTCTCTCTCTCTCTCTCTCTCTCTCTCTCTCTCTCTCTCTTTCTCTCTCTCGTTCTCTCTCTTCCCTCCGTCGTAATTACCAAGATCGGTGAAACGCATGAAATGTTATTTTAATTAAAACCACCGTTTCAAACGACTCCCGGGAAACTCCGTCCGCGATTCGTGCACGGAGTGTTAATAATTTGACCTGCGACGAGTCACGCCGTAAATCGCGAGAAATACCCCACTTATTATTCTCGACTCAGGCTCTCGACAGGCGCTAAACGTATCGACGCTCCAACTGCGATGCGCCTTTGGCCTTGGATTATTAGCAACATCCCGGAGCATACATATGTAGTTGCGCATTTGTCGGTTATTTTCTTTCTCTTCGCAAATTATCTACGCGCAGATGCCGATTACCGATCAGGGAAGAGGCAATTTCGCCGTGGAAGCGTCGGTGGATAGCCGACGGTAACTCCATGTTAAGTGCAATGGATTCCTGAAGAATTGGGAATGAGAGCTGAAGCGAGTGATAAAGCTCATAGTTGTTCAATTAATTCGCGTAATAGAGAGCTTCCGGTCTGCTCCCAATTAATTTTACATAGACCTCGCTCGTTCTTTAACGGAGGTTTATAGTGCCGGATCCCCCGCGGCGTGTCGTACAAAGCGGACCGCACATAGCACGTTGCAGTCCGAGGCGAGGCGCGGCGAGGCTGCGTTATAAATATTTCACGCCGAATTTTTGCGTGCGCGCATTATTATGCCATCGCGCAGATAATCCGATTATCGTGGTATCGTTTTTTTTTCGTGCGCGACGCGATACGGGGATGATACTGCTCTCGCCCGTCAGAATGCTGGCACACCGGCGGAACGTGCGCGCTTAACTTTAAGCTATTGCGGTGGTATATTCCGCAGTATGTTCTCTCCGCTAGGGATAGTCGCTAGTTTTCTTGTCTCCAAGGATGCAAAATCTGCTTACATGAGAACATTGGTTTCAGCTCATTTACCGCCGACATGGCTTCAATTAAACTCGGTTTCTTACTCGGCTTTAGATTAATTAGCACTAACATGTCGAACTGCCTGTTCATCGCGACGGACTGTTCCTTTCGCTGAGAATTACTCTTTAAAACCGCGCTTTAAAAATGATGACAAAGTGTGCATTTATATCGATATTCCTTTTGCAGAAGGGAAGGTGGCATTGTGGCCTCCCTCTTAATATCTCCCTATTGTAGGCATAATGGCCCCTCTTAACATCTCCGCTATCAGGTGGCGTATCCCACCCCTGTTCACTCCAAGCCACATTACCACCCCTGTGCCTCTTCGACCCATTGTGCGGTGTCGCCACGTTTTTATAAGCAACGCCCTAAGTAATAAACATGATATAACTTTGAGTTTACAATTGATTAAACATCACTCTGATAAATGTGTATATATATATATATATATATATATATATATATAATCGTTAATTTTAAATATTGATTGTCGACAAAGTATATTGTACAAATTGTAGATGGACGGCCATAACACCAGCTTCTAAATTATCTAAATCATCATATCGTCATCATACAATAATTTTTTACACGTAAACAAGAAAAAAGCACAGTCGTATTTTACATTTTTAATGTTTGTCGTATGATTCGCCATCGGTAAAACGTACGGTCGTTTCAAATAGAAACGAGCCGATGCATACTAATATAGGCGTAGATCTCAAAGCTCTCTCTCGTACAGCGCATCAATCAGTGGATCGTTTACGCTCTCTGGCGGGGGAGTTTACCTTGAAAGACTATCTCGACTTTGGCACTTCTTGTCCAAAGGGAATCGACAGAAACGTCGTCGTTCTCAGCACGTGCCGAAATCTCAAGAGCCAAAGCTCCCGACGGTAACTTATAAAGGAACGAACCCGCACCCTCTCCGCCACCGCGGAAGACCCGCAAGTCGGATACCTTGATTACTTAGGCGCTGGGGAGTATTGATTTCATCGGATAGCGCGATTCACGGGTTTCCGTGCCATTAAGCGACCGACCTAATAATTCTTGTAGAGATCTCGAGACAAACGATTTGCGATCGCGACAATATCGTCGCCGACGATTGTAGTCTCGATATTGCGACTACTTTAGATATTAATTTCTTTGTTACTCCCAGAGCGAGAGCACGTTTCTACAAGTCCTTGTATTTAAAGACTACAGTCTTTATAGATAATGAATTCTGAGCGTCAAGACGGAAATAAAGGATTGTTGCCCCATAACAAATATAATAACTACTAATCATCGATTACATAAAAGTATATATTCGTATAAAAGAAAAAATTCGTATAAAAGTATATATTCAAATATATATATATCCGTTACGTTTCAATTTCAATATTACATCCTCTATTGCTGATATATTTTTTCACCATCAACGACCCGGGATATCTCGGTTTTCAGGATTGGTGAAGTTACGGGAACTCGTGAGATCACCGAAGATCCGTGACATCGAAGTCAATCTCAGACAGGCGGATCCCGACTCGTACAGGCAGGTCCTTTCGGAAATGAAAAGCAAGGAAATTCGAAATCTAATCGTGGACACAAGACCCGAGCACATGCATCATTTTCTACGAATGGTGAGTTCTCCAAAACTACTTTTCATCACCCTCCACGCAGCTTACGAATCTTCTTTCAATTATCTGTGCGAGAAATCATTATAGATTCAATAAAATTTTAATCTGAACTGTTTGCGAAGATCGCGTCAGGTATTATGGCGGAATGCCGTTTCGGCAAATTTTCACCGAGGCAATATGAACTTGCCTTGTTGATTAGAGAGACATATATACGTGATATATGTAGCGCTATATATTCGAAAAGCGAACGCGATCGATTACGTATCGCCTTTCTCAGCAATATATAATCCAGAATGTTTCGAGTTCGAAAAGTCAAAAATTACCGCCTCGCGATGTTCCATTTCGCGAAAGCTATCTCGACTGACCATACGTATCGCTCTGCATACATTGCAGATCCTACAGCTGCAGATGAATGATTACAAGTACCACTACCTCTTCACGACATTCGTAAGTACCCTAGGGATATTGAAACGCATGTGGAGATCCACTTGGTCCGCGACTCGAATCGCTCGCTCGCTTTTCCACAGGATATCGAAACCTTCGACCTGGAGGATTTCAAGTACAATTTTGTCAATATCACTGCCTTTCGTTTGGTCGACGCGGACGACCTCAGCGTACGCAGTATCCTGAGGGACATGGAACGCTATCAGCCTGCGGGGAATACGATCCTCAATAAATCGAGAATCATCCAGGTAAGCACACACAAGCTCTCTGTTTATGGAAATATATCGCGTTATGAAATACACTCGAAGATACGCTCGCGTAGTCGTGCTTTTATAACTGCTGAGAATCAAGAACTTTGTGTGTGCGCGTGTGTATGCATATATACTCGACGTTTCCTTAATATTCCCATACGAACAACGACTTCAAGATGTAATCCGTATCTGCGCGACTATTGAAAGATATACATTTTGCATTTGTTAAAAAATCCTGAATGTTTTTCTGGCGAATAGTTATTTTCTATCGATATGACGAGCTCGCATTTACGACTACTCATTTACATTGTATGGATATACGAGTATATAACAAATACGCACGCCGAAACGACGCATTTTTATTTCGCAGTAACGTTTTATCGGTTATCATTTCTCGCGAGACGACGTCCGTTGATAACGCGCTTTTGAAATATTGGGAGCGCGATGAGGGATGTAAACAATTTATCGTCGCGCTGCATATTTGCTCTGTCGCCCTGCAGCTACGACGTCGGTGCATCGGCACGCCAACGAACATATTTTACGGATCCGTAAAATCAATTAAAAGCTACGCGGCAAACTATGCGCCACACCACGTCGCGAATAACGAGAGCCGCATTATGAGGATATCACAGGAATAACGAGCTGTTTCTCGGCAAAAACAACGGAAATCCATTTTCTTCCATTATACCGCGACAAACTAGTTTTTCAACAACTGTAAATATAAAGATAGTCCGTTGATTGCTCAATAACAATGCCCTTGAATACCTTGAGTTGATGATAATTGATATTTTATTTTTGCATTAATCCTACGTACGTAAATTCCGTTGAACTTGCAAGATCAAAGAAAAATCTTGCGGGAGATAACACCATTGTATCCTATTATACATTATATTGCTTTTTAATGCTACAAATAATTCATTACCCTTCACCTTGTTGGAGTTTAAGGCAGAGTTTCTTCCAGAGTTATTTAATATTCGCTCATCTCCATCTATTTACGCTTAAACTTTTCTTTAATTTCTAATGTTAAAATCAACAGCGTATTTATTGGGTAACCCAATAAAATATTGGGATAAACAAGTGTTACATAATCTAATAAAAATACTAAAGTAAGTGGGAAAATAAAAATGCTATACTCTAAGATTCTCCATTGATTTCTCAAGTTCGACGGTCTTTGCGGGATTAATGTGAAACATAAATTTCGACTTGCGATACATTGCTAAATAACGATGAGATAAAGATGCAGTGAGATTATTCCGATTCTATTATCTCAGCTTTCTGTTTTATCAATAATAAAATAAAGCACGAATACGGTCTCGTAACATCTACGTAAAACACTTGACAATTGCAATATCGAAAAATCGAAATTCGGCGCACCGCGTTTGAATTTCGTACACATGCATTCCTTTACTCATACCGACGATAATATCAAATTATATAACACACGCAATTTCATCGTATATTTGTACACGGAAAAAGAAACGGATTTTTCATTGAAGTTACATAACGTTTCGTCTGCAAAAAGAACGCAGGTATAAATCCCGTTAATTACACACATTCACAAACATTCAGATAAATGTATATATATTTATGTGCTTATCTAATAATATGATTCACTTTATTAGCACATAGTATTGCATTAATAAAGAGAAAATGGGAAATATTGCTTATGACATAATAACAAAATGGATATTTTGATACAACGTTTGCGATGGAAATTAATAATTGTCTGAACGATTTGTGTCAATACTTATTTTCAAGATGAGTCACTGAATATTTAGACGAGCAAGTTGTATCTGTTTTACTTTTTGTCACTTACTCCTTGTGTCCATATTCCATGCCTGGGAGTCTCGCGACTTTTACAATCGACAATGATAGATTTGCACGCGGGGAACGAGATGGTAGACGGCGGCTTCTTCCCGCTCGATAACGTGTAACTGTATTACGCGAATATAACATCCGATATGTACGTTAAAATACACGAATGGCCGCGAACAACGTCCGCGTCCGCGGACGCAACGCGCTCACGACGCGTGAAGCTTAACGCTTTTTTTCCAATTTAGATGCAGATCAGAACGCCGTCGCGACGACTTCGTGAAACTCCACCGGTGCCGTCGTCGCGACGACGACGTCCCGTAATCGCGTTTCGTATCACGCATATGCGTGCAGGCGTGAATGCGCTGAATGGCATGCCAACGAAGCACCGTCCTGCCGTACAGGGGAAAAAATCGCGCGTCGTGCGCATTTAATCGAGCTTCCGCGACCCATCGGTCTCTCCCGAGCTTGCTATATATATATATATATATATATTTTTTTTTTTTTCATTTATTAATACACATTGATTCTTTGCTTTTTGTGTAAAAACTTGGTCGACGTTACAAATCCCCGACTCTCCGCATAACTGAAGTATCTAGATTACGATCAGCAACTTTTAAGTTGCTGCATATTCTCGCTTGCTGGAGATTCTTGGGCATTCAGATGAAAGTCCTCGAGTCATCGACTCCTTGAATTTTCGAGAATTAGGGCCAACAGGGTTCTTAAATCTTTCGTTTTCGTCTTTCCTAAAACGCACGAAACGCACGAAAGTGTAGCGCTTTTGTTAATAAAATAGCCCACGAGCGTTAATTATTACGCAATCATTACGCAATTTTGTCTACATTTTCATGATATGTAACGCAAGAAAGAGAGAGATACCTAAAATGCATTAAAATCATAAAATAATATTCTTGCCTAAGGTGAAATTTCATAAAATGCGAGGCAGATTATACGAATCCATAATACGCGAGACTCCCTGTGCTTGCTTTGTTTTTACTTTACAGCGGTCGGCGCAATGCAAATAATCCCAGCCTCCATCGAGATCCGAATGAATAAATCGATTTCTCAAACGCGTGATCTCGCGCCGGATTTCCACAAACATGTAGACGATTCGCGTCGCGGAACCGCCGAACTTTTTCTCTTTTTCTCTCCGCCAACGACAACTCCACCTCGATTTTCAATCAAAATATGCGATGTTTACGATAAGTGAAAGAAACGTTTCCGCTCACAATGCGCGAAGGACGTTTTGGCAGGGTGCGTCTCTTCGAAATCGCGGCCAATAATTCAAATAAGATTGTATTATTCCGGCAACGTCTGCGTTGCCTCCGGCCGCCCTTTGCAGTTATTATTATTTCTCGCCAATCTCCCTCCAATCTCGTTTGTTTGTTCAGAGAGGGTGACGGCATTTCAGCAACTTCGAAGAGTTACTTGCGCGTATAATAAAACCGAAAGCGCTCGACGAGTCGGAGAGGAAAGCGTGATCTTTTGTCCGAACGAGTACCAGCCGAAAGAGTACAGTGACATTCCCTTGGAAGTGCATATCTTCCAGAAACGATACGATGCGCATTTGAAGGGAGTGTTACTATTTCGCTACCATTTCGTTGCCTCAGCACGCGAGCAGGCGAGAATGAAGAAAGAGGTCTTTTATTCAGTGAGCATTTGATGTTGCTCTTAAAGGCGTGCCCCGTTCAGCATCGCGTTTAAGCCTGACATTTTCTCACCCTTCATTCCGTATTGTGCTTCTAACTTCTCTCTCTCCTTAAAACTTTTTGTTAATTTTATGGCTTCTGCTACAGCCTTTTATTCGTATGCGTACGAACGATAAAGGGCTACAGTAATACTTTGCCTAAGGGCGATAATTTACGATGAAATTCAACCACGATGCGTGGTCATGCGACAGAAGAGAGAACTATACTAATCCGAGCAAATCGCTGAATATTTAATTTACGAGATAATCGAAATATTCTCCGTTCGCGGCGCGTCCACGCCAGAAAGCGAATTGTAAATAGACAATCTGAAATTCCGGATGCGATACTGAGATTAAAAAACTTGGCCGCATTTACAATTCATGAGGAAATACCCGGGTTCGGGTCCACAAGAAGAAGAGTTCTCTAATTACTTCCGCTACAGCCGTTAAACTTCTCGAAGCGGCACAATGCGGAAGCATCATATTCGACTGTAATATACACTTGAAGCGGCTGCGCAGCGCTTGCTTACTTCAAAATATTCGAAGAGAAACATCTTGAAGAGAGAGAGCCGATAAGTTACTCTCATATTTGACCATTGTCGATACTACAATGTCGAAGAGAAATCCAAGATTTCTCCCATTTTTCCTCGTTCGATGTTTAATTCAACGCAGATTTTAATTGAACAGAATTTTGCTCCGAACTTTACTCAGATAGGTACGGAAATTCAAAGATGTGAAAAAAGGTTATATAGAAATATTCATTTTTCTTTTTGCCGCTGCGCCTTGGAAAGTTAATTCTAAATTTTACAAGTACAATGTTCGGTACGCAAAATTCTTATTCAATTGAGAAATTTTCTGCGTTTATTGTTCGTCGGAATTCCGTTCACACAGGCAGCGGTATTACGAGCGATTTCGGGACGGTTTAGTTGCTCGCAAAAATGTTATCGCGCGGCCGTATCTGCGTACATCAACGAAACAAGCTGGGTTAATGCCTACTCGTCTGGAATGAACGTCTACGGGATTCCCCGGGAATAGCGTTAGAGATAAGGCAGAATAAGATGTAGAACGTGTTCGCGAAAAGTTCGAGCCGAAAGCAAAGCCGAGAAATTCGTATGTCTCTCTTGAAATATTAAAGCACCCTTGAGTATATCATAAATAAGCCGTTTCTCGTTCTAATGAAGAAGCAACGGGGACATATTTTCTCATACAGCGGTGCGTGTATGTGTGTGAAAAATACGCGTCTGCATGAAATATTTTTATATTCCAATAGTACAGATCTTTTCTACACTTTCTTCGCTAAACGTAAGACTACGGTAAATTAGAACGCACGACTATCCCGATTTTCTAATCCGACGACAGAGCGCTTAGAAAGGTGTCAAAGGAAGCACAGAGGCTGGTCGCCCATGATTATTAGCTTTATCTTATTAGCGAAATGAGCGTAGGTGACTTTTCTAAGACTTCCTTTCGCTTTTATGAGCGATTATCTTCATGCAGTGTCACCGCGCCGGCGACAACGCGCCCCTCAAGGTTTCGCCCAGCTGAATCTCGTATGTGCAGTACGTAAGTAATTCAAGTACGCGACTCTGCATAAATTTCAATTATTCCTCTGACGGCGCGAGCAACCTAGGCCCTTTATCGCCTTCCAACGGTGAAGAACGAACGAAGAGAACGCGAGGATAAGGCGAGCGTTCAAGTTAAATAACATCGGCGTAATTAGTTGCGGGCCGCCCGGCGATTAAAAGCGTTACGCGAAGTACGCGCGAAGTTACAGCCGAGGTTACGAAGAACGCGCGCGATCGACCGGTGCGCGTCGCGAGTTTAAGAGCTCGCCGGCAATCTTCTCTCGAGCGTTCCCCAGATAATAACACACACCCTATCCCCCCCCCTACCCCCCTCCGCCGTCTTCGGAGCGTAATTTTCATGCGCCAGCGTATTATCGGGGACAATCTGTTCGCGCCGGCCGCGGCCGCCCGTCGCGTCTCGTACGCAGACCGCGGTGAAATTACCCTCGCGCTGTTCTTTTGTCTCGACATCACCCCGGGCGTGCAGAGTCCGCTGCCTCCCCCGCTCGCTTGTCATCCTCCGAGTGAGCCAAGTGGCATCGCTGTCGCCGCCGCCGCCGCCTCCGAAGCCTTCGGCCGTCAGCCGCCACCTTCCTTTTCCGCGTCGCTAAACGGCCGAGTTAGCTCCGGCGGAGCCGCACAAAAAGCTCGGTCACAATCAACGCTCGGCGGAGGCGGAAGGCAAAGGAAGAAAAAAGGAGAAAGCAGTTAGGCGTCGGAAGTCGAGAGAAAGAAGTAGGCGGTTCCAGCCGAGGGTGCCTCTTGCGGCTCGCAAGCGAGCAACCGCCGAGATAAGTGGAGGGCATACCTGTTAGCCCCCCGGACTTCCGCGCAAGCTTCGCCGGGGAAAATATAGACGTAGATGGTTGCGCAAGAAGCGCGAGGTAAGTAGGACAGATAGAGCGAGAAAGGAGTGGAGGAGGAACGGGGCAAGGAAAGAGAAGGAAGAAGAGGGGGAGAGAGAGGGAGAGGGGGAGAGAGAGAGAGAGAGAGAGAGAGAGAGAGAGAGAGAGAGAGAGAGAGAGAGAGAGACTCTTACATAACAGGAATGAGTGAGAGGAAAACAGGGCCGGATAAGAAGAAGCTTGTTACACCAACGTGGAAACTACAGTTGCATACTGAGCACGCTTACCGGCAGCTTCCTCGTCCGTGCCGCCCTTTCCTTCTCACTGCTCTCTCGACGCGAGAGGCAACAACCCCGCCGAGGTAAGATGAACTTTTTCGTTCTCGTCGACTGGGAAACGCGAAGCGAGCGCGTGAGCGAATGCGCGAGAGCCGCCGCTGATGTAATGGCGTAATGAGAAGGAACCATGTCGGAGCGAGGGTGATGAAGAAACCATGAGCTCCGGTGGCTTGTGGATATCAGCGCACCTAATTGCGCGATTCTCTAAGCTCGAACGACTTTGCCGGCGCAAAAGAGTTAAGGATATACGTTTTATGGCTCTTAATAACGCGGCTCCGCGAGCTTACGAGTCCGCGAGTTGTACGATCTCGAGCTAGTTCCGCGCTGGACGCTTCCAGCGCGGAACTATTTCGTTCAAAATATCCGCACATGCCAGTACTCTTGTCTTTACAAGTAGCTTACCAATAATTGAACGTTGATCTCAGATGATACGGAGGTATTTCCGATCGCGGCGATACGTCGGATCGTAATGTCGGATCGCCATATTGTAATTCTCTATTTTACATTGTGCTCAATGATGAATGGAATTCGTTGCAGCGTAATATGACACCGCTTCGAAATACGTAATTCATAGAATTAATTAATTAACATTTCCCCGCGGTGTTATACATTGCCCGATTCAGCTGGAAAATTCATTCGGATACAAAAGATCTGTATCATGTAGAATTAATTGCGTTAAATAGAAACATCTTCCTTTGCTCCGCCGAACGGGAAAGCTTTACATTTGTGAGCTGTCGTCGAGAAATTTATATAACGGGCGGGTCCATTAATTACGAATTTTCACTTAATGCGCAGATTAATGAGAAAGGGAAGGAAGAACCCGGTATCACAAGATTTCTCTGTCTCTGCCTCTCTCTGTCTCATATTTCTCTTAACTCTTCTCCGATCCGCTCGGCCAATGAATCACTGAATCCTCCGCGCCGCGGTGGATAACCTTTACTGTTAGCGCCATAAATCAGACTATCTCGCACTCGAAAGGTTTTATTATTTTATTTGCCAACCGGGTGGTCATGCCAGGAAGGTAGTTTCCTCAGCGGCGCGGTGGTGATTGCCCAAAAATATGACTGGAACTATATCGGTCTGGCTGGACGCACCCTTTGCGGAAAGTTTGCACCGGGGAAACCAAAAAGCCGATCCGTATTTCATTAATCGTATGCATATATGCGCCTCTGTTTCTTTCCCTCTTATTTTCGATTTTCTTTATTTATTTTGTTTATTTATTAACACTGTGAAGCCTACATAATGGTGAATTTACATCCCCAATGAATTATGCGCACGCGCTCAAATACCGCGGACGGCTTCGAAGCCGCGGTATTAAGTTTCCTGAAGCATGAAAAATAACAGCTCGCAGAAGCACGAGACTGTGGAAATACTCGCCGTCGGCGTTTCCTTAAAAATTGTTTTACGGCGCAATTGCCCGCGGAGAGGACCACTATCGCGGATAAATTGAGTTGCATTCGGCTGTCGTAAATCATATCCACGGGTTGCTAAACTGTCAATACCAGGCCTCTCGCAAACAGCCAATTTACAGCAAACCCCGCGAAAAGTTCGCCGTATTATTACGAATCATTGCGGAATACGCTCCGGCAAATGCGAATTTGCTGTGCATAAAATACAGATGCTCATTACCGTGCATTACCGATCCAGCTAATTCCTCGTGCCAAATTGGTTGTAATTTTGCAGTTGCACAACGCTCACTCAACTAATGATCATCGAATTTTAACTTGCCAGCTATTTACCACGGCGGATGCGGCACATTTGGCGGCGTTCAAATTGCGGCCGACACGCACAGAATATAAAGTAGTAACGAAATAAAATATAAATTCAGAAATAACTCAAAATAAAAGAATTGCATTACAACGATAGACGCAAAGCGCACTTAAGATTATCGATTTAAAAATAAGAACGCTGTTCGCCCGACGTTTGCAAAGTTTCATTTAGGGAGTACATGAAATATTGAACGTTGAAACAAATAGATATGGAAATAGTGCGATGGTTTTTGATTTTTTCAGAATTTTGTCATGTGGAAAGTAAAGAAAAACGATATATCGAATTTTGTGGCAAATATCCGTTACATTTGTTGACAGCGGGACAAACATAGTCGGCGTTGCCTATTGTCACAAATATAATATTACATATATCGTGAATTCTTTTCCATCAAAAAAGCAATGCATCAGGTACAACTTTTGATTTACGTTGTCTCGCTTGCCGTGCTTTTACAGGATTACAATATGAAATTGAAAAATCCCCATTCGAAATCGAAAGTGTCGTATATCCATTCGTCTGTAACATGTCATGCACAATGTATTAGATTTTATTGGAGAAAGAATGTTGTGTTCCAAAATTCTATCTCTCTATCGAAAGAAAGAGGACTTGAAACTTTAGCTTGAGAACTTGAGATCTCGACAGAGAAGAGAATTACAGGTTTAATAAAAAGTATAAAGCTTTCCGTAACACAATCGCATATTCTGTATAATCAACGATTGAATTAAAAAAGTTTCACAAACTCACAATACGCGGAGAGAGAGAGAGAGAGAGAGAGAGAGAGAGTTCTACGCTTACAAATTCATAGGATATCATCAGAGTGTAGGAGTCAAGATTCAAAGACTCTCTCGGCGTTAATGGAAAAGTATGCGAAAATCCTGGGATCTGAGAACCGAGAGAAATTTGATACACCGAAGCTTAATACGCTTAATGCCCAGGACTAAAAGCGGATTCAAATGGTCCAAGCTTCAAGCTTCAAGCAGAAGAGTCAAGGAAAAATTCCCGCGGTGGAGAGTTCAGGGATGCATACAACGGTTAACGCGCAATAACTTTATATTCGTAGTTGCTGCAGCCTTACGACGACGACAAGTCCTTCGTAACAGGATGACAACTTGTACGTAGTGTCGTACACGTTGACGGGCGCGTTACTACAGCAACAAGTTACGATAAACCATGTCCGTTAAGATCCTGATCGAGGATCAGCCGCAGGAACGTTGCGGACATTCTTGGATTTAAACAGATCGGTTCGCGGCTTCACGCTCGGCGGCAGATAGGATAAGGACCATAACCGTTTCTCTCGCCGTTATCCAGCCGCGAGAGCGGCTCTTACGGCGTCGATTGTTTAAGCTAACGGCTTCATGAAGAAATTTCTATTTGCCGAACGGGTCGGCGGGAAGAAGGAAGAAACATGAGATCGCGCAATCCCGAACATAAAACAAGATTTGTTTCGGAAGATCCACCGGTGCGAGCAGCGTTGTATTTATTTCAATTACCTGCTGCGACTAAAAGGCCAAGCATTCATCTTCATGACAACGTAAAATGTTCGAGATGGCGGGGAGGGGAGAGGGGCATCCATAAATGGACGCTTATCTAAGAGGAGGAATTCCGCCCCAGGTCGAAATTTACGAAGAGTGAAAATACGTGTAGCCCGGGAAACATCCATTCGTTCACTTCTCACCCGCGCGACGTGTCCTTACGATTCCTCCTACACTTATTCTCATCGCGCGAGCTGCACCGCCGTTACGTAAGCCAGCCGTTACGTAATCCGAATATGACAGATTGTTCTTGACTCTAGCGGACACAACGAGACCACGACGACAAGCACGACGACAAGCAACTGATCTTTAAATCATCTCGATCAATCATAGCGACCCGGGTTCGCCGAGCCGGGAGCGTTTCACTTGCGCCGAGTCGCTCGTGTCTCATTCGTGAGCTATCCAAATTTCTCGGCTGAAATTCGTAGTGTTACCCTGACCTGACTCCGGCACTAGACAGCAAGTAGTTCGACGAGACATTTCCATTTCGTTTTAAATGCTAATGAAAAGGCTGATCCGCGGTGAGCCGCGGCGGAGGAAGTCGCAGGTCGAGCTCGTTCGTCGCGAAGTTAAATCGCGTTCGAAGAAAGGAGCGGCCGGGACACGCTGCCGGACAAATGACAGATCTTCTCGGATTAATTCCGCGGGCCGATTATCGGCAGCGGAAGCGCGCGGATTAAGCGGCGCCGCCGCCGCAGCCGCCGCCGCCCCGACGACGACGAAGTTCTTCGCCGCGACGCCGTGATCCGCACAATTCCAGTCGGCGTCGGGAACTTACAAAAGCCGCCGCGGCTGCACTATGGACAAACGTCCGGCGACTAACCGCCGATCCATCCAACTCCGGCCAGGCTTAGAGCTGCGGCAGGCATCCGGCACCAGACACTTGGCCGGTGTACGGAAACGCGACTGGCAGTTTCTTCATTATTCACGCGAGATTGGCAATTTCTGGGGTGTCAAGGTGTGCCGATGAAGCAATCCGTATGATCCCGCGCGCTCGTTTGTATCGACCGAACGTGACATTACCGTGCCGAACGTGCGGCGCAACATCACACGCGAGGTAGCATCTCTGGCAAAATCGGCGAGATGCGCGTTTTCCGCTCGATCGACTTGGTCGACTCGACGGTATTTTCGCGGAGAGACCCGCGTAATTATTGAAATGTCTCGCCTACACGAGCGCGCGTGCATTATAGATTATAGCTGCATATCTCTCGACGTGTCCGGGAACCACTTTTGGTCTTTCATTAAAAATTTAATTACACGATTGCAGCGGGAGCACGAGCAGTCGATATGTCGCGGACGAAAGGCGATCGGACGATTGGCACAATCGGATGAAAGCGTCGTAATTAATTCAGAGGCGGAAGTATCGCCGGCACTTCGCCTCCCGCGCGAAAGTTGCGCGTTTGAGCGCGTTGTACCGCGCCGGCGGGTGCGGGACGCGAGGGGTTGGGGCGAGAACAGAGTAGAATTTCTAAAACAGCTTAATCGGAACTTTAAGTAGCATTACGAGAGATGCTCGCGCATATAATACACCGCGATCAGATTATTTCGCGCCGTAACGAAGGCAAGAATATTATGAATCTTGTTAACGCGCTATCGGCCGGCAGTTCGAACAATATACCGCTAAACGACGTCGGCGCTGAAGTTTCGTCTCGAAAGAGCGTTTAAGCGCGAGCGAAAAATGTATAGCTGCAAATTACCTCGATCCGCATTCGAGTCAAGTGCAATTAAGCCCAGTCACACCGCCATTTCTCCGTCCGTTGCGTTAGCTTGAACCCCCGGCTAATTAAAAGCACGCTCCAATTAGCCCCGGATAACTAGAGTATATTCACGATGGTGCAACAACTATCGCAACTTCCATCCGACTAAGAGAGAGAGAGATTTCTGATAATACGCGCGACCCCGTTCACCTCATTTTCGTCTCGACGCTCTGCGTTCACGTGGTGCGGTAAGTGCGGATGAGGGCCTCGATAAGGAACACGGTGAATCGCGCGTCTTGTTTTAATTAAATTAAACGAACTTCTCGATAATCCGCAACCCTGAAATCCGCCCCGAATTGGCCGAGGCTGGCTGCGGAGGGAGTCCTCTCTTTCGCAGCTCTCAAAACGCACCAGCCAAATTTTCCTTCCGCAAACTGCGAACTAAGATTTTCATGTCTAATTTAAGAAATGGATACCTCCATCACGCGCGCGCTTGCTATACTTGACGAGTGCAATTTAGTACACATTGTAGCCACGACATAATCGAGATAATCCAGTCGATTCCGTCCGACGGGAGGAACGGAGGTTGTGTGAGTGTGAGTGTACGAGGTTTCGTCAAGAAGTAACGAGAACTTTGAAATTGCGCGCGCTGTATCTTGTCTATTCAGTTGATTCTTTTTTTGTGTGTTGGTAGCACTGCCAGTGACGTACGTGTCAATTGTCAGGCAGCTACGACGCTTAATTTGTGTTTGGCGAGTGCGAATGAGCAAGACGTACTTCGGTGTGTCAGGCGATTTTTCGTGCGGCGAAATGTTGGATCAGAGAGCATACCGCTTTGCTTATCCGACAGTTCTTGACGAAACACAACACCGTTGTGATGCCGCAATCACCTTATTCTCCGGACATGGCCCCCTGTGACTTTTTCCTATTTCCCAAACTCAGAAGGGCACTCAAAGGACAACGTTTTTCAACAATAGATGAGATAAAGGCGAAATCGCAGATCCAGCTCAAGACGATACCTAAAGAGGCGTTCCACCAGTGTTTCTCAAACTGGAAACTACGTTGGCATAAGTGTATAACATCACAGGGGGACTACTTTGAAGGAGATGGGGGATAAACATTGAAGATTAAGTAAATACTTTCCGAGAAAATTAAAAATCCTCGTTACTTTCTGACCAAACCTCGTATGCGGTGTAGAAGAATTAAAAGAGCAAATTTCGAACACGACGCTCCGCATCGTGTTCGGAATTGGCCGTTGGCGAGTGCTCCGGGCGATCTCACTTGGGACGAAATGTTTTATTGAATCGTCAGATCTCATGAGCTGTGATAAAATATTTTGATATCGACGGTCTCGCGATCGATACAATCGACACGCGCTTTCCTCTCTCTCTCTCTCTCTCTCTCTCTCTTTCCTCTCTCCCGCTCTCTCGATTCATCGAGATGGGGAAAAAAGTGATAACCGCATCGTCTATCGCTGGCAATCAATTTCTCCCCCGACTGTCAAATTCACTCGGCGACGCGACGCGTCCCGCGCAATTTTTTTGCGTCCACGTGGGCACACGCAACTACAGCCGCAATTATTGCGGCGGTGTGTCTCGCAACTGTGCGAACGCCAGTTCGAATATGTGAGTCCCCGATATCGGTGGAATCGTCTTGTGAAACCGGAGCTTAATGATATGCAGCGCGATTCAGATTTGCATATAACAAGATAGGACGAGAAATAATTTTAGGCGTATAAATAATAAACAAGTTAGAAATCGAGAGAGAGAGAGAGAGAGAGAGAGAGAGAAAGGAGTTATAATTGAACTATATATTATATAACAATATAATAAGATTATATAATATAATAGGATTTGTTACGTCCTGCGGACTCCGCGCACTCTAGACTTCTTTTATAAATAAGGAAAATTGAATTTATTATTACTTATTATATGGCCGGATGCCGGATGTTACCACACGACGCGATGCTCTGGAAATATTAACAATCTTGAACCAACTCTGATCTTGCTTCCCACGCGCTTAGTCAACGATAACAGTATCGCGACATCCTTCTTAGAAATATCAATATTTCCTTCTTAAGATTGCTGCCACGTTTTTTCAAACAAGAGACTCTCTCAGAAACCTCTTATTGCCATATGCATCCCATCTCCTACAAAGTTATCTTAAAGACACTGCAACGTATTCTTAACCCCCACCTCTAAAGAAACATTCGAAGCACAGTCTTATGACCATATTTGGGCGTGAAAATTAGATTTCCGAAACAATTCCCTAAAACCCCACTCTCTCAACCGAGCTGACGTTTTGAAAAAAGCCAAAAGGCCAAGACACTTCTCGACCGACCCGCAGCCAGGACAGAAGCTTCTCTTCAACACCCCTTCAGGGTCTCCTAACAACAATCTAGCCTACTAGTGGACAGATCAGTATTTCTCCAGTCGTTAATTATTCTGTGCAACGATCTCGTGCATTTTTGTACCATCGTGAGCAATTCAGCGGAAACCAGCTTCCTATTCTTGGCGCAAAACTTGGGTCCATCCTCACAGACACGCAGCAATTACACTCTTCATTTCCGACAAATAGCATGGATCCAGCAGTAAGTTATTTATACTTTCTCTTACCTGAATGACCCCTTTCTTTTCATTTTTCTTCTTTCCTTCTCTTTCTTTCCTTTTCCTTTCCTTTTTCTTCCTTTTCTCTATCCCCCTTGGCATTCCTCCTTAATTGTGAAATAATTAATTGTGTCAGTGGGCCAATCTTTTCGATCACAGTCGGACATAACGAACACGGAATTTTGCTCAAACCGCGATTGTTTATACACATATGTATACGTACACATTATAAAATCTTGCAAATTTTATTTCATTGTGAACTTCCGTCTAATCATCAATAACACAAGTTATTTGTAATTGTAAGCCAATCACGTTTTCCAACTGATTATTCTCAATAAAAAGTTCTCCCTTCCCTCAACTGTCGCTCACGGTCCTATCCCAGGTAAAAGGATTCAGTTCCTTGACCTAAATGAAGGACCACCGACGTACGTCCGCGCCAAATAAAGGGGTCATTCCGATCCTTGATCTGCACCGCAGACTTGCGAGTACGTCGGAACTTGTGAAAGCAAGCGTCAAGCATTGCGTTCCTCCTCCAGGACGTAACAGATTATTCGGTGTCATTAATGATTTAAGTTCTATCTCACTCTATCATTTTAAATCAATATCACCGTGTCGTTGTGTCGTTTATTTTAAATATTAAAAGGATGTTCAACACGTGCTGTTAGAGCAAGAGAGAAAGAGGGTGGGGGAAAGGCGTATTTGTACTGTCTAAGCAGACAGAATGATGGCATGCGGAGAATTTAACTTTTCTTATCAAATACTAGAATTTTACGTGCGACAACAGAGCGACCATATCGTGGTTATTGCGATGGCCGACTTGCCTGTCGTTGGTTTACGAATTTCCGTCCCGCCAATACGTTCGACCTCGCCGATGAACAGAGCTGGTCACGTGCCATCAATTAAAACTTGCCGTTTCCGGTCGAATATGCGATTTCATTATTTCCGCCGATCACGATTTGAAAATAACGGTACATGCGCCATGTACAATCGCGCCGCGCGTGCGTTGTTATTCTGTTTGCACGTCATCGCACTTGGGTCGTGTGTGTGTCCGGCGACGAGTGCAACGACTGGGAAAATGTACGTACATCAATTGGCGTGGATGTGCGGAACGTACGTGCGTGATTTCGTTATCCACCGGCACTTGCTCCTATTTTCTCTTTCTCGCTCTCTCCCTTTGTATGATCGTCACGGCAACGAAATGCAAATTCAATAACAAGATATTTCATGCATGCCAGTCAATTAAGGATATGACGTGAAGCGGGCTGCAAATGCCAGGCATAAAAGTTTCGAAAAGCGGCCAATCCAATATTTATTTACTACGTGTGCGAAAGATGTAAAAATGTTTCGTGTGTCATGAAAAAGCTCCCGCCGTTGAATAAATCACCACAACGATTATTCCGATAAAAAATGCAAGAAATAGAGTACTAGATTTTTAAATTCCATATTGTTGTCGCGTTCATCGTGGATTTGTTAACGACGTTCCGCGAATATTCCAGTTCACATCTTCAAGGGAGAAGGGAGGGGGGGGGGGCAACTTGAAACTCCGAGGGGATGTTGCCAAAATGACCAAAAACCGGTCCTGTAATGTGTAATGTATAAACGGACAAACATTTTCGACGTAACGCGTACTTAATCGATCGCGCGCGCATCGACGCGTCGCGCCGCTCGATCAATGAATGAGCGCAGCGATCGGAAAAGTTGGGAAATTTATTCGGTCATATATAACGATCGTTTTATTGACGGCTGCATTATTCCACGCGCGCCCTTTGTTTTGTCTCTTCGTGCTGTTTACATGCGGCGCCGGCGTCGCCGTTACAACTGGAGATCGTGCATCGCATATTATTTTCATACATACGAGCATTTACCTTCCGCGCGCGCTTGCATCGTATTGTCTAACGACGCGATTTTATTGCGACCATCGCGAATCGTGATCGCCGATTGGAATTTTCGCGCGCCGCGCCGCTACAACGCCGTGCGCGATAATAAATCGGGCGTATCGCGAAGCAACGGGCGTTAATTGATTGATACGCGTGTAATGATCCCCGGTTGCCGGCGAAGTCATCAATTCGCATCCGTGTTGACCCACCGAAATTGATATTACCTAACATAGACGTCGACGCGCGATAGCATGCGATAGCATTATCGTCCTATTATCGCCGGACATCTTAGTCGATAAGAGCGTCTCTACGCTTCGGAGCGCGCACGCTTCGACGCAGCCGCCGCGTAACGTTAATTAGCGAAAGTTACGCGCGATGACGATATTATCTCATCTCTCGTCTTCGACTGTGACTAATGAACTTCTCTTTGTTAGCTCGAGCAACTTTTGCCCTCCGGCGGTGTTCGCGCCGAGAAACGAAATTTCACAAAATATGGCAGAGCCATACGAACGAGCCATTGTGCTCCACGGACTGACGGACCATTAAACATTCAATCGCAATTCCTTGTCAAACCGCGGAGAGAAGCGTGAAAAACGCGAACCATACACGCGTCGTATAATTTTTACATCAAATATCAGAGTTTTATGCGATAACAGACTGACGTCGGTCATAGTGGTGGCCGACACTATCGTCGTTGCTTTACGAGTTTCCGTCTCTCGTCAATAAATTCGGCCTCGCCGATAAACACTAGTGCCAGTCACATATATCTTATGTTGCATGTTAATTATTACTAAAAAAGTATCGCGCGCGTGGCGGAGAGAAAAATATATTTACGTGTGATATTCACACTCGTCGTCTCATTTTATCGTGACGTCCTTGCGTCCTTGTATCACTGCGCATTGTGTGTCCCCGCAGTAGTTCCTCCAGCACTCTTTATTAGCGATGAACGCGGGAATATTAAACAAGAGGATACGAGAGTGAGAACGATCGCGTTCCGATACCGTCCGACGCCGCGGACGTCACGCCGAAAGACTCTCACGAATTCCCACCACTGCTCTGCGCGATGTAACGGATTGGTCCCGGCACTAGCCATTTCTCACGCAAATCCGCTCTTTACTCTCTTATTATCATCATAACTCCTATAGTGTCGCGTCCTAGCTCATAGTGTCGCAAGAAACGACGAAAAAAAAACGCTCATAGGAGACAAAGGAAGGGAGGCGAGGATGTAACCAGCCGCAGTTGGCACGTAAGCTATTCCAGGGCAGATTTCAAGTTCGCCGACGAGATTCTCACCTACAAATAGTTCGCCGAGCTTTATTGTTTGCCTCAGGCAAAGGTAAGACACGGCAGGATGTGCTCGCACGCCCTGAGCCACTCTCTCGCTTCATCCTGTCGCGGCTTTTGCGTTTGCGTCCTGCCGCATAAATTACGTTAGCGCCAGTTCATCAACTTTCGTGCGAGCAAACTTTCCAGCGGATTCTCGTTTCGGATTATTACTGCCCCGCAGCAGGGGGTTTTAGCGTAATTGTGAAACCGCAAGCGCTTGACGTCGATAATTTATAAACTAATATTGAACGAAATTGTGTGCGCGCGCGCGCGTACTTTTTGCAACTCGTCTCGCGTAATAGACGAGTTTGCGAGAGAGATTATTGTGCATTTTTGTTTCTCTTTTAATTCAATTACTACGTCCGGGCTATGAATATCCCGTAATTAGTGACGTCGACGGCACGTCGTTGCGCATGACAGCGCGAGAGGAAATTCGGGACGAAGAGAAAATTGACGGCCATAAAACGCGCGATCGCGCGTTACTGTGCAATGTTCCGTGGGACAAAGATCCCGGTCGACGGTAAATGGTGCTGTTACTCAGCTTCTTCGATATACTACTTTTTCGACTTTTTCACATAAATTGCTCGATCTTGTGCTGATCCTCTTTTGATCAAGTTTGAGGAAATCGCCGCGATACCGAGTAGGTATGGAATCAGCGTTGAGCAAATCAAATCCTGACTTTCCAATTTTCTATCGGATTAAGGATCTCGATCTCCTTTGTGCGGATGTCACGATCGCGCGATAGAGAGAGGGAGAGAGAGAACGAGAGAGAGAGAGAGAGAGAGAGAAAGTCTCTTGATATTCGAAACCGCGGACACACCGGTCGCAATATTCATCGCGATGCGTTATCGAACACGTCGCGCCTAAACACGCTACGATAACGACGTGGAAATTACAACAGGTGCATTCCCGTCGAGACGGTCACGTTTATTATCGGCGTTTATCTCCAGAGACTCATGAAAGAGACGACACGAGTGCGACGCGGAATCGCAGAGCCGGCGGGGGAAAAAAGCGCGCCGGCAGAAGTGATTAATCGCACCAACGAAATTTACGTGTCGTCAACAGAGGCGCAATATCGAATCGAAAGTGGGGGCGACGCGGGGGCGGCCAGGCGCGGGAAACACGTCGCGCTTTAGTCAAGGGTAAACATTAAAGCTCCACAAATTGCTCGCGGCAGGGTGACGGCACTCGCAAGCCGAGTCAGGAGACGCGCAAGACTAAGCGCAGCTTCGGTCGTTTCCTGGTTGCTTCCGCATGTTTGTCCGCCTCAAATACGTGCCTCCCACGACGCGCTGCCACGAGGGGGTGCCAGGGAAAGGAAAGGAAAGGAAATGAAGACGAGAAGCGATCGCGGACCGGGTGGAGCGGGCCGCGTCGTGCTTAGCATCGTTTCACGGCTCTGAAATGCGAGCGGAATCAATTCGCGACGTGACCGCCCCCTTCGATCGCGCCGGAAGCTACCGCTAAAAACACCCCTCGGCAGATAATAGGGCTACGCGCGATCCTAGGGGAGAGAGAGAGAGAGAGAGAGAGACCTCCTCTTCGTCTGCTTCACGGCGGTGTACAATTAGCGATTCCTCGCGGACCGCGCAATCTGGGTCGAACAAATCGACAAAGAAACTGGAAATCGCTGGAAATCATGTGGGAATCAAATTGAAATTAACAATTGACTTGATATTTTTAAGATCTCATCGCGATATCTGCAAGATAATGTATAAAATGTCAATATATCCATATATCGACTCGATATACCATAGATATAACAACACCATCATCGATAATTGGCCAAAACAATATTGGCAAACGTCAGTAGCAAATCCGACAGTATCAATCAAGAATCCAGTCTAAACAAAAATTGCACGGCATATAAAATCGTAGAAGTTTTGTTTAAAAATTCTTTCCAATAATTCTCTGCAATAATTGTCGAGATAGCATAAAGAGAATGAAATCTTGAAGAGCAGTTTCACTCCTTAAACCTGAGCCATTGCCGATAAAAAAAATATGGGATAAAAGAAATATATCTCTCATTATTGGCTATTCTACATATATGCCAAGTCTCGTCGAAATCGGAGACACTCACTTCGCAGATGTTTCTTGTTAATCAAATCGAACGGTCCGAACCTAACCGAGTAATCGATTCGATTGTTGCTTTCAAAGCAACGACCGGCAAGCATGTCGAGATATTTTTATTTCAACCGAACGTGGAATCACTTTTCGCATCGCCAGCATCGCGCCAGCAGCATCGCGTGGGTAGTCTGATTATGTTGATCTCCATTTTGTCCGTTCACTCGTTAATGAGCAAAATTTGAATATTACTCAATCTATAGTTTTCATCAACCGTGCTAAATGAAACGCAACAATCCCCGTGCCGGCGGCACCTCAATACGAGATATAACGAGAAGCAGCGTCAATATCGGCATGCATGCACGAATTCAATTTTTGGCCTGGTAAATATAATACCTCTCGTAAATATAATATCTCTCGGCTCGCGCGCATAGTAGCAAATCGCGTAGCGGGTCGCAGGGACTTTTACCGCGACGGTAAGGGAGCAGTCGGGACAGATAACGAAAAATCAATAAGCGCAACGCACACTACACTTTGTTTATCTCTGCGTTAAACATTCCGCTCATTCGCATTTAATGAACACGCTTACCGTGGAATTAATAAAGCGGGCGCGCGTGGAATGGCCAAGTCCAAATGGCATCCACCTCTGGTTTTGTTTCCCATCGATCCTCACGCTTTGTCGAAATCGCGCGTTTCCGCACGGCGCGGAACGCGCGCGCGCGCGAAAAGAAACAGCGTTTCGTGTCTCGTCAGCGAGCTCTCTGACGGCACGGGGGATAAATAGCATAATGAATGGAGTTAATTCGCGCGATGTCACCGTCGAATTCTCTATAATCCGCTCTCGCTGAATATTACATTTTCCATCAGCGTTTCCGGCGAGAACGCGACGTTGTCCTCCTCCTTGCCCTCGTCCTTGTCGTTGTCGTTGTCGTCGTCGTCGTCGTCGTCGTCGTCGTCGTGACGGGCAGATTAGAAGCGGCGCGTAACTTCGACATAGCGTACCGTGAATTTCATAATTCATGGAAATAAACGCGCACACGCGACTAACGGCGTTACAATTAATATCTGGCGGGCTTCGCTACGTGCTCGCATGCTCGCGTGCTCGCACCCGCGCGTTCGCGTCTTCCCGAGACTGCAGCCTGCGCCGTCGCGCGTTCTCGCCGCGCCACATTTTCACGGCGCGCGCTTACTTTCGCATTTAATCTCGTTGAAATCGCAATTCCGCGCAATTCATGTGTTCATTAATACACCTATGTTTTAGCGAACACAATTTGGCACTGCCATTTGTCATGTTAAATCCGATCCGGGGTTTTCACGATACCTGCACTCCGGAAGAGTCGCGGGAATATGGGCGAGGATAAATGAAAAGCAGGCTTGCAGGACGATTATTATAACGGTTCTTCTTCTTCTCTCCGCGATTTTCAGAAACGGTCACATTCTATTTTAATGATTCTTAGTCGCGCCAGAACGGTAATCACGAGCCGTCTCGCGGAGCGGAGCGCTAATTAGTCCCGACGGAATCACGGCGAACGTCGCCCGGGATATTCGGTATTCTGCGATATGGAGTCTTTCGACCAACAACGTGACGATATAGACGACATTGAACAAAGTCGAAAATTCTATTCTTGCAGGCCGAGCCGGCGTTGATGTACGACAGCGTACAGGTGTTCGCAGTGGGATTACGCACCCTGGAGCAATCCCATGCTTTAAGACCCGCCAATATCTCCTGCGAGCTCGAGCACCCCTGGGACGGCGGATTATCCCTCACCAACTACATCAACTCGGTGAGTTTTCGCCGCTGCGTCTTCCCCGGCGCTGATTTAGATCGCTCGCGGTACAATGCGCGAGGCTATTCGGTACGACTCGCTCGGGTCGTATGATAAACGATACGCAAATCTCAATTTGGCGCAGCCCATTCATTGCGGCGTATCACGCTCACGGCGAGACGTAACAGCGGGATGTCGTCTCGCTATTAACGGCCGAGGAAGAGAGCGCGAATCGATCGGGCGCATTCGGGAGAAGTTGTCATTTCCATAAATGCACCCGCTCGGGAAATATCCTCGGGACCACCACCACCGAGGGGAGTCTATCTGTATTCGTCCTTAACGCGGCGACTCGCTTATCCGCACGTCGAGGCCGCGACGTTCGCGCCGTAAATACACCCGCGGGATGTATTTTAATTTTTCATAACACCGTCCGCATACATTCTCGACAATATCACTGAGTCATCCCTCGCCAGCTACCTTCCTCGTGCCCACCTCTCCCGCTGCCCAGCTACTCACACAACTTCTCGCGAGAATACGTTGAAAGGGAGAAAATCTGCGCCAAGGACCCCTTCCTCCGCCCCTCCTCCGCCATCGCTCTTTAAAAGCAGCACTCGCCAGATCCGCCCGGAGGAGGCACCTCGAGGGGCAAGAAACGTGCTGCGGTGGCTTACCGTAAATTACCGACGGTAAGATCTGGCCGGTGTTCAAAACAAACGATATCCGATATAGCGGCACATCCTCGTTTCCGCTCCGTTCGTGCAAATATTTAACGCGACGCGAGGGAAACACATCGCGTATATCCCGCGCCGGCTACGTGCCAGGCACGTGGAATCTGGAAAGTAGCTTCTCGGCCGGGAAGACTTTCATTCACGAGCAGAAAATTTTAGAATCGCGACGCGAAGTGGTGAAGAGGTTATCTTGAGATCGTTCGATTTCCCCGTTTCGATCAAAACCCGCCCTGGTGGCTTCGTGTTAAATAATTGATGATGCACTTCGAAGAGGACAAGCGATTATCGTAGGCTGTATATCGGAACACTCGAAATGTTTGAATACCTTGAGACTTGGAATAGAGAAAGAAGAGACCGAATTTGACTCGAGCGTCCGGCTCGATTTGCATGAACGATGCGAGCGCAAGGTCTACGTTCCTAGAATACTCGAACGGCTCTTGAGGTGATGTAGACGGGGCTCGTGACGAGCAATTTCGATTTCGAGAGAACATCTAGACACGCTGGGAGGAACGTGTTTCTATAAATTTCAATCAACGTTTTGCGCGCGCGAGCCCGTGTCGCCCGTACCAGACACACATACAGGCGTAGCGTATAGCAGCGCAGAGGCGGATAAATTGTTTAATACCATGATGGACGATTCCAAAGCTGTCACAGACAGAGGCCACAAATCCTTCCGTGATGCTGTACTTCCCCTTTTCAAGCTGTACGACATTCTTCAACGTTCCCGTGTCCGACAAGGTACGATATCTGGCTGCGGTGTTTCGGGATTGATACTCGCAAGAAGAACGCGGATATTGTTCTTTCATAAAGCATGTCCCGCACGTGCAACGCATTTCACGCGCATTTCGCGCGAACGGCCCTTACAGTTTGCGCGCGAATTATTATTCTCTCGGGAGTAGCGGTATAAATCTGCGAATAGCTTGCTGCGCTCGCTTTCAATTGTCCTCGCTTTTTAATCACGCTCGTCGATTATCTCGAGCATTATCGTATCGGCGATTGAATAAAAGACGTTTACAATTAATACATAGAGAGATTTGTGTCTGTTACGTTTTTTGATGGTTAACGCAGAACCTCGCATCTGCGCGTCACTAAATGATCTCTGATCACTTCCGTTTTTGCGGTAATAAAAAATAGTCGTCGCGCGCAATGGACTTTTCGACGCGCGGCACACTCATCCAATCTCTCTTACACACGTTCGATCCAATTTTCGCGATTTTGATCCGGCGACCTTCGTTAAACCGGAAGTCCGTCGTACCCTCTGAGCCGCCGCATAGAGTTCAATTTTCCCAAATTGTACGGACTTTCGTAACCTGGCGTACGTGACTTTCGCGCTGCTTGTTAGGAAACAAAAAGTTCGCACAGTAAATGCACCGGCACGAGAGACCATTGGAGAATTTGAACGCGGATAAAGCAAAAGGGATGAGAAAAGTGGAGGAAACAGAATTCGATGTTGGAGAACGGAGTGATAAGAGAGAAAAGGCGAGACAGAGAGAGAGAGAGAGAGAGAGAGAGAGGGCGAGAGAGAGAGAGAGAGAGAGAGAGAGAGAGAGAGAGAGAGAGAGAGAGAGAGAGAGAGGAGAAAGCGAAGACGAGCGTTCCCTTTTCTCAAAGAGAGACGAGTAAGACGGAACAATGAAAATTACTCGAATATCTCCTTGCCGGAAAGGAAGATGATAGCTGTTAGTAACTGCGCGTTTTTGCACATCGCGCTGTCTCCTGTAAATTAGTCAAAGCGCTCGTAGATGAAAGGAAACGCGCGGTGAACCCCGGGCACACCGTGCGGAATTAAACCAACTGTCGCATCGTCTTAAGAGCACGGCAAACATCACGTGCTCCGTCTCTCGTTCCGCAAGTGAAATAACATCGCGCGCATCCGCGGCGTACAATGCGACCAACGCCGCGCGCATTTGCGGCGCGACGTCTTTGCTACCTGCATTCATAATTAGTTAAGTTTACCACCACGTCTACTCTCCCTCTCCCCCCTCTCCCCAGCTGCAAGTTCAACCGCTCCGTATCCCAAGTCAGCGAAAGTCGCCTTCTGTCCGTCCAATCTCCCTCGCTCAGACTTCAGACGAGGTAGAGAGAGGGTAGAGGGGGGGGGGGGAGAGAACATGGTTTCTCTCGAATGCGGCCCCCGACCATCGTAGTCCGAACACCGGTACACCTTACGCGCTCGGCCATTAATTTAATAGCGCGGTGGCCACGGAGATTCCAATATCGGAGCTTCTAATCGACCTGAAGATATTTACGCTGGTCCCTCGGTAACGCCGTCGCCGCCGCCGCCGCCGCCGCCGCCGCCGCCGCCGTCGCCCCTGGCGTCGTCGTCGTCGCTGGAATTCCGGCACAACGGCAGCCGTGCCGACGGTGTTAGATTATGACGCCGCCGAATATGTCGAAATTGAATTAGCGACGCAGGCTCGCGCCGACGCGCGTTCGGATACGTGTCCATCTTATGCGCGACGGCGAGACCGATCAATGGACCCACGTGGTGCGCGATACGATTCGCATAAGCGGCCGAGAGCGAGCGAGACCGGCTATGAATACACATTCGCGCGTGAATGCGGCTATCGCGATATGCGCCGCGCGCGCGTTACTGCGATACGGCAGGCGATATAACGCGGCAGACGCGCGCCTTCGAGCCCGCTGAATATTCGCGTGTCTCTCCGGAATTTCCCAAAGATAAGAGCAGATGCTTCGGACTGTACGGCGCCCTTAACTTATTGAATTCCTCAGATACGCCGCGCACGTTTTTACGTCGGGCGTTTCCGCGCCGCCGTACTTCTTTTTTTCATGGCGCTTTCATCGACGCGAGTCTTCGCTGGGGCGAGGATACGTGGGATTTATCATAATCAGGAAAAGAGAGAGAGAGAGAGAGAGAGAGAGAGAGAGAGAGGGAGAGAGAGAAGAAAAGAAAAGGAAAAGAGAAATTTCTCTGCACCGTTGCCTCTCTTCGTCCAGAGTTCGCCAGTTGTTTAAGGTTCAAGCCTCGAAGAGCCGTGCGTTTTGAAAAAGAACGCTCGTATCTTCCCCGGAAACTTCATTCGAGAATTGCTCGCGAGAATTTGAAGTTTGCACGCTCGATTGAACGCTGGAAGGAATTAAAGCATACTGGGGAAACGGAGTTCGCCGTAATACCCGCGTATATCGCACGAAATTCAAGCGACTGCGAACGGCCGAAAGAGTGGCGACTTAACCTTCGATACACCTACAACGTTCCCATGTCTCTGTATAGTCGCGAGAGCGCTATCCGGCAGGGTTAAAGTCGCAAAACTACTTGGTCCTCATCCAACAGCTTTTTACTCGCCGGGTTAGCTGTTTCGCATTGTTTGTCCCCACCCGCCGTCTCTCCCGAGCATCTTTCGTTCGCAGTGAATTTTGGCACGCACGGTGCAATCTCTTGTTTCTTGTCTCGTTGGCATTATCCTACTTCCTTAGCCCGATTTAGCGTAATGTCCCAGCGGCAAGGGCAAATCTAAAGTGGGTCGAATTAAAATCCGTCCACTCGCCAAATCTGCCATAAATAACTCGAACGAATATTACGCGAAACGCAACCTGAATTGTGCCGAGGCGCCAAGTAACGGCGCTCCGAGTTTTCCTAAACTCGTAACAAGCTTTTTACGTATCCCTCTCGGCGGCGAGAAATTTATAGCTAGATGCACAAATATATATATATGTATATATATATACATATATATGTTGTGTGTGTGTGTGTGTGTGTGTATGTGAATATATGCGCATGCTTGCATTCAACTTCGTTTAATTAAATCTTAGGCGAGTACGCGTTCTCCATTTAAACTTAACGCGGCAGCCGTCTCGCGCATCTCTCGTCTTTTATAGACTTCCGAAAGATTGTACATCTCCCCTGTGACTCGTAAAACCGAAGATCAGTGCGCCAGTGAAGCGGACACGATTATTATAACAGTTATGCACGGAGATATAAAAAAATATCGCGTCTCTTGTTTTTTTCTTTTTCTTTCAAGAGGGACCACAGAAACACGGTGTCTCTTACGCGACGGTTTCTAACAACGAAGATTCTTTTTATACTCGGAACAAGTAAATTGGATGTGCCTTGCAGAAAGGACAAAGTCTCCTCAGTGAATTCGACGGTGAGCGCCGACTATTGGAGTCACGTGTGAGATTTTGAAAATAAAGATTCAGAAAAAGTTTCAATGCCGAGAAAAAATATTCAACGAAGAACATACTTTCAGTGTGGGATTTAATGATAATAAAACTGGAAGAGATAGGGGGAGTCGAAGAGAAAACGAACGAACATTTTATATCTTTTATCATGAAATGACAAAGTTGTGCTGTAATATGTACACTCATTTATGTCCTAATTTTATGATGTGTTGTATACGTCGATTTTGTGTAAACCGATATATTGTGCAATATCGCTGCATTTTACTCCTGAAGTGATTATTGTTTTACTGCAAACAACACAGTTATAAAGTAGTTTTGTCGCAATATTATATGCATAAAATTAAAAGATCGCATTTGACTTTGTAAATAAATTGCGATCCCAGATTTGCATCGGAAATACAAATTGCGCTGAAAATCGCGAGCGCAAATTACGGTCGTGACGGTGCTTTATCTTCGCTCTGTTAATACGCCGCGAGGTCGATAGAGGAAACTGCCAGGAACATAACCGTGCGATACGTTCGCAGTAAAAGTATCATACGGGCGGCTATTTACGTCGAGCCTTCTAATGTAAATAAACATTCGCGCTGGCATGCGACGAAAATGGGATCGGAACCACTGCTCGGTAAATTAGCATAAATTTCACGTTGCATCTCGCGCGCCGCTAGCGAGAGGCCAGCCTCTTGTTTGTACCGGCGAACTCGCCAATGATATATACGCTACACAACTAATCTCTGAGCTCGTATAAATAATTATAAAACAACGCGTAAAATGTGGAATGATGGAATTTTTCGTGCCGCTTAATCGGCCGATGGGAGTTTAGAAAAAAAATTGCGGCGTGGTTATTTCGAGACCGCGACCTGGATAAATCGCTAGCGTAAATATCGAGTATGGGAAGTTGATTGCGAGTTTGCGCGTGTCGCATGTGTGTGTGTGTGTGTGTGTATGTTGCGAGTTTTATATGAAATTTTTTCCGCGCTTCCCATGACGAGAAATTTCTTTTCCTGCGTAAAGTGCGTGATGTAATTTCGGCTCCAACGCGAAAATTTTATTAGTGGCCGAAGCCAGTTGTCTATCACGCCGTTGTCTCCCTGCGACTAATTAAAGCAGCATACGATCTATGGAAACGAAATTCTCCATGCACGTACATTCACGCCTTTACGATCCACTAGACAGAAAATTCGTTCATGGAGGCAGCCGGTCCGGCAGGCGTAACAATTGCACACCGGTCGGCCTTTTATTACCTTTCTTCATGCATGTATCCCGGCCCGCATCTCCAACACCACCACCACCACCACCACCACCACTACGATCTCGCCTGGTTACTACTACTGCAAGCCGAACGTTGCGATTGCGTCCGCAACACAGTCCATTCGAAAAATATCCGCCCTCTCTCTCTCTCTCTCTCTCTTTGTAGCGTTTGTTCTTTTACACACCTTGAGAAATCTACTTTCGCGTTCATACCTCGCTATATGTCAATTACTCGCTGTTATCCGTGCTACACGTGGGAATTATAAATGACACTTCCAAAACATTTCCATATAATCCATAAATATATTTCTTTGTTCTCACACGGACCATTTACTCGCACTGGGTACAGCTTTGCCGACAAACACGTGTCTCCCATTAATCACGAATTGCTGGACATCCTGCTTTTACAAAACGTTCTTCCTTTCTCGACGATACGGACTAGCGGAACAGTACGTTTGAACGCGTGCGGATTCCATGCGTACAGCTGCCAACAACCTCGAAGTGCACTCGCGCGAGTAATGAACCCGACGGCCGTACAAATCGCCCGTCCTCTCCGCCATTCCAGTTTCATCCGAAGCGCGGCTATATTTTTGCCGAATCTCCGCCGGCGCACTCGCGTTATCCGTTCTTGTTCGGGCGACCGACAAAGCGCGACCGATCGACCGATTCGCCGGAATCGCTAAAAATCTCCGCTCGCGCGCGATCCCCGACGTGTAACGACGGTCGTTCTTAAATCGCCAGGAAACGCGATGGTGAAATTTTCGATAGCCAGCGAACCGTGTTCATTTCGGCGCTTCGTGCCGCTTCCCCGCATCATTTGATATCCCGAGAGCGTCGCGAGCGCGAGCGCTCGCGCTTGTTTAACCAGGCAGCATCCGTGGTTTTAATGAAAATAAAATTCGACGTACGAGCGCGACGCCATATAGCGGCACAGGACATTCGTGGGTACTATCGGCTTGGCGTATGTTAAAATTACGGACGTGTCGCTCTGTCTCGTGTATTCCACATCATACCAATCTCCATTCCTCTTCGCCAAGGCATCCCCGAAGCCTGTACAGTGTTTTGGACGACCGCTTACTGAAATTGCCCTCCGTTATGTTCGCCCGTTATCTACCAGCATCCATGTGCCCTCCGGCTGCTGCTTTTTTCCTCTCCTCTCTCCATGATACTCATCCCCGGTATCTCACTTCCTCCCTCCCTCCTGCCTCCCTCGTTCTTGCCGATCCCCTCGATGGCCGATATGCGAATTTCGATAGACCATCTCATATCTCTCACAATCGAATAACTCGGCGCGTCGAATTCGCGATTATTAATAGAGAACAAGGGGACTCTTCGCCGATATTTTTTTCGCATCACCGTAGATATGTATTTGATCGAGATTCTCTCTCTCTCTCTCTCTCTCTCTCTCTCCTCTCTCTCTCTCTCTCTCTCTCTCTCTCGCACGGATCCTTGAGGTTTACGGCAAAGTAGAGTCTGGGAGGAGCGGAGATATTAAAATTCCCCGACGATGGCTGCGCGATTTCGTTATTAACATCGCGCCATCGGTCTTTCGGAAAATGTCGCGCGACAGGAAGGGTCATAGATTAATGGCGCCTGGCACACCAAAGTGTCAACGTCCCACGGGACACGGATCCATGCTGACAGCTCAATTACTTCCGCATAGAGACAGAGATTTTCCTTAAGTGATTAGAATATCCATTCTTCGCGCCATTGCCTTAATCCGGCTGCGACGGCTCTCGAGGATCCCCCGGGATTTAGATAGCGCTCGGACGCGTCGTAACGCGCCCGGATTTGCAGCGGTGGAGGGGGGGGGGGAGGCGGCGCAGATACGCCGGGCCAAATTACTCTCGTTCTACTTGCTCGCGCGTAACAGGCGCGGTATAACACGATTAATATCGCTCATAAAAGCGCTCGTCGAGTGGTCTGAGAAGATTACACGATGTAACGCGCCGGCTGCGGCGCCGCTCGCGCCTTTGTGTGCCGCGACAGCGAGACATAGTCCGGCGACGCGCGGACATCGCGCTTAACCGTCATAATCGTCATAATCGTCATACAGCGAGATCCTATCGGACGGAACGCCATTCTCAGATACTAATTCCGCGAGAGCGAGAGCGCGAAACCGACGACGCGCGCGCACGCGCGCGCATAACGGGCGCTGACGATTCCGCGCGAATTTTCCGGCCAAACGTTTCACGACATGCGAATAGGCAGGAAGAGGGCGGGAGGGAGGGAGGGAGGGAAGGGGGAAAACTTTCTCACATTCTCACTCGGCGAGAATGTCGCGAGCGAGATTGACGTTATCGCGAAAGCTCGCGCGATTTCGCCGCGTGCTCTCCCACTCGCGAGTCGCGAGTCGACGCTTGGAAGTGAAAGGGGCGAGAGGGAGTGTTTTCATGCGACGCACCTGTGACGATTTTCTCGGCGATTCTTCGGACTCGCGTCGACGCACACGTCTGTTGACGATTGATCGATCCGGCACATCGATCCTTCCCTCGACATCGGCAAAGCAAAGGAAGGACGCTGTTTATTCGGCCGTCGCGCTATTTATGATCTCGCGCGCGCTTTGCAATGCTAATGACAGGCCCGCCGCCGGCATTTAGTTGAACAGCATTTGGAGCCGCGCCAAGATAACCAAGTTTCCCCGCCGCTCGCCCGCGTGCGCGCGATCAGTTGTTCCCCATTGACAATAGCTAGCGCGTGTACAATAGTCGATATTCAATTCTAGAACGCTCGCGCATGCACCGAGCCGCCACCGTCAACAAAATCCTGCCAGGTATCAGATTTCGCCGGATGCAGCGCGCGAAGCCGCAACGGCACACAATAAACTGTCCCCTTCGCGTTGCGAGGTATCTTTTAATAGATTTTTCGATTCGGCGGCTCTCCTGCCGCTTGCTTTACGGCGCGGCCGACAGCTGAAACTAGCTGATGCGGAACGCCCACGGAACCTGCGGGACGACGCGTTATCCTGAAGAGCATCTATGATGTATCGGCAGGTGCTCGCCGAGAGGACGCGTCGCCAGATCTGGATTGTAAATTTCGCGGGAGGATTTACAGAGTCGCGCCGTCGCGACTGCTAAATTAAAATTCCCACCGTTTGTAATCGGTAATTATTTAAATTAGTGAGCCCAGCTACAATGACTTTGGCCTTGACACATGTTGTCGAGGTCACTGTCGTAACCTTCGGAAAATTTTAGCCATCGTTTATTACTTAATAAACAGTCACCAGCGAAATAAGTTGGAAAATTATAATTCTTCACTTTAGCGAACTCATCTTTCCGCTGGAGATTTAATTAATCCGGACATTCTTAGAAAAAACCGCCCTGAGTAACATTGAAAGGTTCCACCCGTCGCGCACTATTTATTAAAAAAAAATTATCAACAAAAGAAGTTTCACGAATAAGACATACATTTTCGACACTATGTATTATAGATTTCGCGGGTGAGTAGTACAAACATATAAGCGGAAATCCACCCCTTGCACCTCCTCTCCAAAGACTCTCTCTCTCTCTCTCTCTCTCTCTCTCTCTCTCTCTCTCTCTCTCTCGTTTATCTCCGCGAAGAGTACATAATAGTACTCGGGCGTAACATTCCTACAGAGTTCCGTTTCTCTTCATTACCCGCTAACTAACGTTCATGTTATGTTGCATCTGTTTTCTAATTTGATTATCTGCCGATTTAATCGGCAGGCATCACGCGGAAAGAATGCCACGAGGTGTGTGTGTGTGTGTGTGTGTGTGTGTGTGTGTGTGTGTGTGTGTGGCATGTGGAATCGCGGGAGTCGCGGGACGCGGGGAAGAGAGTTTCTTTTGCTCGACGTAAACATTCTTGGTTTGCACAAGCGTTCCCACGAGCGTTGTTCCGCAGGATCCGTTTCTACCGATGGACACCTACCTCGGCACGAGAAATGTCCCACGGCGAAGCTCAGAATTGCCGCGCGGTATAACCGAGTTAGTTTCCGCTCCCTAATAGGACATATCAGCATTCCGCTAAATCCTAGCCGACGATATTATGCTCCCAGCCGAGAGTGGCTTAATTGAACCGAACGAGAAATAATTGCCGTGGCTAAGCTCGTGCGGAATACTGGCGCCGCCAGAGTGCGGAATGTCATGGCGTAACCACCGGTCTGGCTTTCGCCGACCGGTGATTAAAGTCTCGCGAGGGCGAACGCGCGGAAGATGCGACCGCATACTTTTCAGGTCCAGGTGATTGAATCCTGCGGCACACCGCGGCATACCCTCGATGTATGATATGATGCGCAACAAAATTTGCGAAAATTTCCATCCGGAAATTTCCCGTGTACGAACGCAGAGCTTCTTGTTTTTCACACACAATTATTATCCACTTACGATTACATTCGCGACATAATCGTATTGGCCGAGCGCTCGTGTGTGACATTTCGATATCGACGTTCTACCAGTCGACGACATCCTGTCTAGTCTTAATTATACCGTCAATGCAGATGGCATTGCGGTAATCTCTCATCTGGGGATCACAGGCGCGAGATTGACGTTCGCCAATAGCACACAGTCCCGCTAACATCGTGACCAACGTACAAACATTGTCGTTCACGGCGTAATTAGCGACGTAATTAAAGTGCCCTCGCTGCAGCCGAGCGCGGCGAATGCGAAAACTGATTGCGCCGTAAAGCACGTGCAAACGAGCCCCGGCGTTTTTATCCGTACGGAAAACACAACGAGATGTCGCCGCGACGGAGGAACAGCCGCGGCGGCGGAGAAAGCGCTTGATTAATCGCGAGTACACGAGGACAGCGAAAGCGCGGAGACGAGATTACGCGTCGCCACCGAGGAGAACGACTCCCTCGTCGAGTTTGCCCTAATTAAGCGTTCGCAGATAAGCCGCGTCTTTCTGCTTTATACACAGTGACGTTCAGCATCGTCGACGGGACGTCGACACGTCACGCGTCGCGCGAGAAGCGAAAACATGCACGACGGAAGCCTCGCGCTCCGGCCAAGGTCGAGGAGCGTCCATTTTTGTCAAATGATGTAATTATGCATTCACCGCAACTCTGTGCGCGCCGACACAGCGGCTAAGCATTGCGTCGCTCTCGGTAACTATTCCATCGTGCTCGTTAGATAAGCAGTAAACCGCGCGATGCTGACCGCGCGCGCGCTGCCTAATATCGCGTGACGTCTAAACTATAATGATGCATACTCCGCGTGTGTATGTGTATGCATGCATACATACATACATACACGTGCAGATACCTTACAACCTGTTGAATTCGAAATCGCTCGTATCAAAATCTACCGCCGAGGTAGAACCGCGCCGTCGTCGAGTCACCGAATCGACCGTTTTGTAGCGAAGTAGCTGGAAATTCCGGCTCTTACTCCGGTTGACCGAATGGACCAACCTCCACCACCGGGTCTTGATTTAAACTGTGTAAATATGACGGAGCGTGCGCATGCACAGTGAAATTTGCGCAAGGTCTACGACACTTTTCCCAGCGAATTTACGAATATTAATGACATTTACGCTTACTTTCACGGGTTGCGTCTGCTGTACACCTCGTATTTTAACTCTTTGTTACTCGCAATGTCCGATATTCGTAGTTACACGGTCGGGCTACGAGGTGCCGCCGTTACTGTACGTTTCCCCGATGTTTCCTGTCCGTCCTAACATTTATTGGTTTGTTCTCTACTATTTTTTATGTATGTCATTGCCTGGTCTGTTAGCCAAATGTTAATGAAAGAGAAATTGTTTCAAGAAGCGGAGTAAAATAACGGGGAAAATGGCAGGGAAATTAATGTATCTGTGAGATACATTGCGACCATTCGCGAGTGATAAAATATTGCGATTAACGAAGGGTTGAAAATGTAACAGTTCTCAAACGCAACCTCGCGACGCGCAAGCTCGAGTGCTCTCAATGCACCGAGCTTTATAAGCTCGTCAAACGTTGGCGCGTTTATGAACTCGTGAGAGAAAGAACGTGTCGCAAACTTTATGCGAACGACCGTGCATACGCGTCGATAATTTTGTGACTTCTCGGCGATGCGGCTTTCAAATGACGCTCGCCACCCGTCATATTAGCTTCCTGCGGCGCGTTTGAGGATAGTAACGTCGGATATGGCGAACTCGCCTTTTCCTTTATAAGAGCGCGCGTTAAAATTACCGCCGCGGTAATTAGGTGCTCACGTGCGGGCGGTTTACCGCTTAATCCAGCCGCGGCTGTGGTACTTTTTAAGGGTCGTTTATACGGCGCAGGAAAGCAACGGTCGTTCCCGTCAGGAACACCGCGAGTTGTCCTTCGTTGTTTCACGACTTGGTCCAAGTTGGTCGAGGCCTTAACTGGGACAAGGAACGTTCATTAATTTACGGCCGTACTTTGCTATCCCTGATTCCATTTCGAGTTCCATGTTTTACTCGTCTTGGAACAAACTGATATCTACCGCGAAGGACGTTCCTATTAGTTCGTTCTTCTTGGAGATTGTCCAAACTCGATCGATATCTCGCCCAGTGACGAACGACGTATAACGCGAGGAAACTCTGTGTTTCTTTCAAGATTCCCGAAGTCACAGAGATTTGCGAAACGCCACAAAGGCATTAAACTACATTTATTGAAAAAATAATTTGGGGCTCTTTAAGGTGTCAATCAAAATGTTACAAACAAATCTATAAGAGGCAAGTGCTACGTCAAGATGCATAATAAAACGGTTGTAAATATGTATCGTTACTGAACAAGAAAAAGTCAGAATAGAATGAACTTTGATCGTTTCGAACACAACATCGGACCTCTCTCGATGTTAAAAAACGCAATACTAAATAACACAATAATTCAATGTGATGCGATGGCCGATGGTGATGTAAGAAGGATAAGAGAATAAAAGCAACAGCATCATGTCGATAATTCGCGATCAACTGTTAGAAATAAATCCATTTTGCCCACAGTCCGTTTAATCGAGGACTCGTTTATTGAGGGAAAACGGAAATTGCGGAGCTTCGATTGAATCGATGCTAATAGCGAACATATAATATTCGTGTTTTTACGTTACGAAGATGTGTGTGTATAGCTACGTGCACACGCGGAATAGTTATTGGAGCAAGAGGGGAGGCGGAGAGGGGGGGTGGGGGAGCTATAAACAAAATTGCACATTCAACTAAAGCCTAAAATACAACGCGGCACGCTCGCCAAAACCATTATGTGAAACTAGAATTTATGGTGTATCGGGAACGGACACGGAATCAATATTTATATGTGCCATCAAATACTGACATGCGCGATTTTATTGTTTTACGATTAAAAATTGTTCAATCTCGATAACATGTAACTTGCACCGTGCTTCAGCACTTTCAGCTTTATCGCGCAACTATATTTTCTCGCGGTATATACTCCGAATCATTATTATTACAAATTTCACGCTGCAGCGAGACCGGGAAGAAAAAGCCGCTTTATTTATTATTGAATCTGCTCAGTCATGGTTTGCGCCGCGCGCGAATGGAATTTTGGCTTTTCAGCCGCGTGACAAAGGATTCACTTACAGAGATAAAACGATCGGCTCTCCCATTTTTGTTCGTTTCCGCGAGGACTCGTTCAATTTTATACAGTCAAGCTCGATTGATTCCGTCTGCAGCAGCGAAGTGATTCCATCGTGTCTGTCGTCCCATCGATCTTATTTAATTTTCAAATGGATCTGCTGGGAATCTTAAATCGCTCAAGGGGATTGAAAGTAATCCTTACAAGATCAACTCGCGTTCTCGCAACTCTCGCGAGCTCTCGGGCTATTTGAATGATTTGAATCTGGGAAATCCAAAGGGAAGTCCGAAGTGTTGAGGGGAATTCTCATTGTAGTAATTATTTTCAGCGCGATACACAATTCGACATTATTGCGATGTCGCGCGAAGCAACGTAAATTCGCGTTATCGAAATTCCGTTTCGTTATCCGATCGCTTCCGATTTAACGGCAATGAAAATTATTCAATAAATCGCAAATTTTCCGTGAAGCGTAAGTGTTCGGTATACTAAGAGGATATATCGAAATGCAAGCAAAGAGAGAGGCGGGGAGAGAGAGTGTACGAGAAACGGCGTATGTATCGAATGAACCATGAATATTATATCATACAACAAAATATAATTATTAAAAAATATTTTCCAAACGTACTAGAGAACGTGTTCGATTCGTAAATAATGTTTAAAGCGAATTGTGTGATAAATTATGTATCGTTATATAAATATTTTACACGTACGTCACTAAAGAAACATTTATAGGTTATTTAAAATTGTATGTTTCATTCACGAAAAAGTTACGATCATTCAAATGGGTTTTTATTCGTTTTTATTAATAATAAACGTTGTAAAATTAAACATCACGATTTAATAACAAAGTTACGACGTAATCCTTTGTGGTCGATGAAATAAAACATCGAATGAAAATAAATAATATTTGTTCAATAATAGCACACAAAAATCTCTCTTCTCAATGATTTTTTTCTAAATAATAATATTTAGAATTATATTTAGAATAATAATATTTAACATTTTCCGAGAGAGTGCGAAATGTACCTAAAATAATGTTCCATTGAACATTATTTTAAATATTGTCTTTTTCTGTTTTCTTTTTTTAATATTTTGAACCTCGCGAGGTTGCATGCGTCTATCATGAGTATTTGCGTGCCCTTTCATGTAGCACGCGCTTTTTGCGACTGCAAATATGCGCTTCGTATACAGAATAAAGTTTTATGGAAGGGACACTATCTCTGCATGTACGCAATTGAGGCACAAGTGCTTAAATTCAGCGATACGGTGACTCTCCTGGTGAGAGACTCCAGTTTCTCTCGCTACGTATGTACTTACCCGCTACTTTCCGTGTATCTCCGTGTAACGCCAGTTTCTTTCTTAAAGGTGAACATTTTCTTCAGAATGTACGAGCAACGGAAACGTGAGCGGCGTGATTTATAATGAAACATTGCAAAACATGTAAACTCCTGCGACATGTTGCATTTCTTTTTAAAGCACGCATTGTTGTGTGTTTTTTAATGTATCCCGCAGCCATTCTCTTGCAGGATATAAATTTTTACAGAAAGGCTTATAAATGGAGCCGAGGGATGCGTTGTGTGTGAATAATGAACGTCCCGACAAAATCTCTTTCAAGCGAGAGGACGTGTAATATCGGCAAATTCTCGGTATTCGCAATAAAGCGAGATGCGCGTAACGTTCATAGAGCTAAATAATCAAAATCGCCCTACAATCAAGCCGTGCAAACTAATCTTCCCCGTGGTCGGTGTAAATCATGCCGAGCCGCAACGTACCGTTTTGCTCGCGCACACCTTGTATTATCTCCCGTACACGATGTTTCATCTTCGACCTCCGGCCAGGAGAAAAAAATCTCATCACGTGCTCACGTACGGCGTACGGAAGAAAAATAAACGATCTTTCTGCAGGGTCGTGACTTTTTTACGACACCAGCGAGAAAGCTCAACCTGTCGGCGCCAGCGCGACACGAGGGAGAAAGAGCATCGGATCGCATATACTGGGTGTTTAGTAACATTCGCTGATCCAGACAGTTTTTTCACTCGCTGGGGAAAAGTGGAAAGATGACTCGCTGTCGAGCGACTCGAATCCACACGATCGAGTTTGCGGGCTCAGAGTTCGCGTTTATATAATTTTTAGCGAAAGCGCTTCGCGTCTCTCGAGCCCTCCGTTGATTTATCGCGAACAGCGAGACACGTAAATCTTGAATGAAGTTAAGTATAGTATCGAATGCAGTGTGTCTACTTCGGGAACATGCATATGTAGGGTAACCTCTGTTATTGATTGCTTCGGAAATGCAACGCGCAGCTCGCTCCGGCTCGAGAGTAACTTGGTTGCGGGACAATAAAGTTCTGCTCAAAATAATTCACTAATGGATTTGTCTCTCTCTTTCTCTTTCTCTCGCGCGCGCTCTCCCCCTCTTTCCCGACGCTGGTCATTCGTGCGAGTCTGCGCGATCGGTCAGCGAGCGAGATACGCCGTACCATAAAAAGGAGATGAAAAAACGTACAGATGTACATCGGTGATTTTCCGCATGGATTCGGTATATACGCGACGCACACGATAATTAATTGCATTGTCGTACTCGTGGATTGATTAACACCGGTAAATTGCCCGCGTGTGTTATATCGTTGTCGAGCAAAAGGAAAGAAATCGAGGCAAGCAGTCGTCTCGAACGACTTATCGGGACACGGCGCGTTAAACTCGAAGCACCGATCGGTCGCTAAAACATGAAATTTCGAGGCAAGTTTTTTCCATTACGAGAACCTTCATTTCGCCCGAATCGCCGAATTACGCTTCTGTCACGCGATAAGGTGTCACATGTTTGCCAGTTGTGTCATCACTCGTGCTCCACGTGTGTGAAACAAAAGTGTTCTCGCACGCGAGGCTCCTTTTAAGTCGCTTTTAAGACGGCTTCTCATATTCCGGCCGCGTGTCCCATATATACGCGGCACGACGCAGGACTCGCGAAAAGGACATCGTTATTATTATTATTATTAATTTCGATGGGATTTAAAGGAAAGAAATGGCGAGACAAAGAAGCGCGTAGATGGTCGCGTTCAAGAGATGAGATTTTTATCCCAAAAAGAAGTGAACATGATAAATTGCGACGTTCCGAGAATGTATACGTGAGACGCGATTCGCGCAGAATCAATCGCGAATGAAAATTACGACGTTTAGACAAGAGAGAAAGAACGAAAATCTTTTGTTTCGCGAACGGTAATTCGAAAGAAACGCACGTCTTGTTTCGTAAGGACTAAGTTGTGATATAAATAAACGCGCATACCGAATTTATCGGTAATTTCAAATGAAATATTATCGCTTCTGACACGCGTGAAAACTGTAGAAAATTGATAAACTCGACAAACATAAAATTTATCAAGCCAAATAAGATAAATAATGGAGAATTTCACGTGCGATGGCGCAATTCTGATCAAATTTTAACATTACACGCTACTCGAAGCAGGAGTTATATTGATTGAATCGCAGCAAATAATTCCATATCTTGGTTTCAATATAATAACAAACTAAAGCATTCATATCTGTATCTTCTAATGATTCAGAGTAAATATAAAAGAGAGAAATATATATTATATCTCAAAGATTCTGTTGTGTAATACGGTATATTATATCTCAAAGATTCTGTTGTGTAATACGGTCATTGAAAGACACGATCTCCTGATTATTTCGAGTAATGTGTGAAAAAAGTACAATTAAATCGCATTGATTTTCTCGAGACACCCATCACCATAAAAATGTCTTTTCTTCTCTGACTCACCGATACACAGTAGCCAGAGTCAGCCGCGTTCTGCTGCGGATCTGTAACAAAAAATATAGTTTCGTTAGTTAAACCGTTAGGTTAAATGTTAGATTAGGTTGAGTTCAATTCGCGGAAGCGCGCGCGCGCAGATACAAACAAAATTGACCCTTTGCCATTGTAATTCAACGGATTTTATTTCAATCGCTCGGTTTTCGTTCGTAATAAATCACAAAGAAATGTACAAACAATCGGTGAACCTCACCTTCAAGCCAACTCTGCTCGGCCCGAACCGGATCCTCCGGTGCGGCATCGGCGTCCGTCGAAACTACGTCCCGATAACCGCAGCTATCGCGTGGCTGCAAACTTCAGCAGATCTGTAACAAAAACGGAGTTTCCTCATTAATATTACAGCGACAAATGCGCCCCGCATCAAGAGTACGAAAACTCGAGACTACAAATTATCTTCTTCAACTTAACCAAGTTAACCAATAAAAGTTTACCTTTAAAGACCATGAAATACTGCTATTGCTCAAGATGCTCCGGATCGTCACGCACACACACACACGCACGAATATTACACGTTACACGCGCGCGTACACTGTGATCGAGCGTGAAAATTCGGAAATTATTACGCACGGCGATCCGCCGATCCGTCCGCCGCCGCGGCGTAAACAATAATGGAAGCGGTCGCGGCAATTGCGTACTTATGAACATGTTTTCAAAGTCGCGCGACCTTGTCCCGCCAGGACGCGGGTCTCAGAGAGCCCGTAACGTTGTATATTTACCTTTTTAACCAAGTACACGTATTGTGTTATTTTTAGAAATTTCAAATTATTTTTTTTTCAAGTTATATATGTAACGTAAAATTTTACAAGTAAAATTTATAACTATAATAAAACTCTACAACACTACTTTACCAAAGAAATGATATAAACGGCAATGTTTACGTTTTTAGTACTGTGCATCGTACCGCACCTGAGCGTGTATCTTTGGGCAATGTAATTTATTATTTTTGTTATACAAGTAATAAGTTTGTACAAGTAAAACTTATATCTCTAACAATAAATTCTTCTATTGAATACTATAAATAAAACTCTACAAAACTGTTCTACAAAAAAATGATATAACAAAACAATAGCATCAACTGATAAACTCTACTCAACATCAACTCTGCAAATGAGAGCGATTTGCAATCTGAAGATAAATGTATCGAAAACTCCCAATGATACACAGTCCGGTATTTCAAAAACAGTGTCTTCATTATTTACTAGAACACTGAGTTTTATGGTCATTTTATTTGTTATTATAATAAATTAGTTATTATAACAATGCAATAAAAAATGTTTAATGCAAAAAGTCTTGGCTTCTCTCTCTCTCTCTCTCTCTCTCTCTCGCTCTCTCGCTCGCTCTCTCTCTCTCTCTCTCTCTCTCTCTCTCTCTCTCTCTCTCTCTCTCTCTCTCTCTCTCTCTCTCTCTCTCTCTCGCTCTCTCGCTCTCTTTCTCGCACATTTCTACTCCTGTATTCTAGCAATATTCTTCTCTCTCTTACTCTCTATCGCTTGCTCACTCGCACTTGCTGCTTCTTCAGCATGTAACGTTTCTAGTATCGGAAAAGTGAGATGCACAAATCCTCTCTCCTCTGCAGTCTAGCGTTTCTTACTTTCTTACTGAAGCGAAATTTTCCGTGATTTGGACTTTATTTTAAAATATCTACATTTAGAGTCAACGTACACCGAAAACACAAGGACACTTTTCTTCCTATTTTTTAAGACCGAATCGATTGGCACTGAAAAAACCTCGATCGGTTTAGCCATTGCTGAGATATGAATATCTCACCTCGTTTCAATTCGTAGTTTCGCGTAATACAGGCACGTAATATGCCTCGCATCGTTCGGGCGCAACTTCGCAACTTGGCGCGGGGCCTCTTAATAATGATAGAAGCCGTCGCGTTCACGCGTCCGTATATGAAAGGGGATTTGTCCGCAGACAAAAGAAGTGTCCTGATAATAACAATTTACAATTATCCTCCGGCGAGCCTCGTCGGCGGACGTAACGCCGCGGCGATCGCGATGGCTGCGTAGCGAGGGACGCGATTTTGGAGTTAAGTCACGTCCGACAATCCGAGCGGTAACTTCCGTTTCCGCTCTAATTAGAGCCCCGGCGCAGCTGCTGAAACGAAGATAGCGGCCGGAGATATCGCGAAAATTCGTCGTCCATTTCGATCGTCCTTGTCGCGAGGAAGGAGATAAATGAGATTTCTCGGTGAGAGAAATTTTGTGCGTGCATTAATCGCTAAAACGCGATAATTATGCGAATGGGCGACAGCTCAATATTTGTAAAAAGTTGATCACTTGCTTATGTTTAAAAACTAACTAGTTTGACAATTGTTGCTTGGCCGCTAGAGAGGTCCCGCCGAAATATGGAGATCCTGTTGCTGCCGGGACGAATTAACGCGGTGAATCCGAGCCGCGTCGGCTCGAAAATGCAATCGAAAATCTCTCGCGATACGCCTTCAGATTTTTATTAATTTGATCATGCGCGTTTTACACGTAATCTCCGTGTTTTTCAATTTCACGCGAATTTCCCTTTTAGTCCTGCCTGCACTTCCCAAGCGTTTGTTCCGACAGCAGAAACGGCCGATATCGTAGCGCGAATTCCATTGCGGCGAGGATTAAGTGCTCATCCGAGGCACGTGATCTTCGCGGAAAGTAAAGAGATTCCCATCGCAATTGTTTCGAATGCTTGCGCAATTAGACGGTAAGTAGATAACTCACGACGTCTCCTTCCGTCTTCTCCCGATTCTCCGCCAACACCAATCTTGTACCGACGTAGAATAGGATCTCTCCGAGTGTCGCTTGTCACGGGGAGAGAAGTCTCGCTGCCAAGCCGTGTAAGAGTGCTCAAGCAAATAAGCGATAAATCGGATTCAGCGACGGACGGCCGCGTGAAATTTCGATTCGAAAACTGACGATTCCAAATTCAATCCCGAAGGATAGTGCGACGAAAAAGCGGACGTGCACGCACGGTGTATTATTTATTTTATTATTTTAAATTATTAACTTAAATTAGATGTACATGTCGCGCGTGACGTAATGTTAATATTCGCGGTCTGCGAGCTGTCATGACATTACATTTCCATTCATTCCCCTGCAATAGCATAATTTACATTTTATGAATATTTCACGCGGACATCGGTGTGATGTATTTAAAACATGCGACGTTGCTCATTCAGTACAACGTAGCTCTTATACATTAATTTCACACTGGCTGGCTACGCGGTAACGAAAAATCTGGCGGAAAGTCGGCTCGCGGTTGTGCAGCCGCGGAAAAATATAGGACTATAATGCGATGGGATACAGGAGACGGATAAATTCGGCGCGGCCGAATAATATGTATTATACAGTTGCGCCGTCTACCGTGATCGTCGCTATATTATACCTCGTTGAAACGTCCCGCACGCCACATAACAAAGTCTTCATTTTTCACGCAATTCGCCGTAATTCCGCCGACTGCACGAAATCTTGGGATTTATACGGAATCACAGACAGTTACGCATACACACAGACGAGTTCCCCGGAGTGTTAGTTCGGACGTGGAAACTTCGTATTACAATCGAGAATGAGAAATCATAGATTCTCTCTCTCTCTCTCTCTCTCTCTCTCTCTCCCGGTGAAGGGGCCGCTGCAAAATGAAGTAATCAAACTTTAGGTCGCATTCACTCCACATCGCTTTATTTTCGCATCCTTCTCTGGCATCTCGAAGAGTTCTTGCGGATAATCTCGCAAAAAGCGAAACACCGGCGAGAGAAACTTCTGGCTCCTCGAAACTCCCGTATTTTCATCCGCGCGCAAGGCGTGTTCGCCCGAGCCGCGTGTTAATCGTAATCGCATCGTGGTTTCTTCGCGTGCGAACGCTCGAATTTACGCCGCCGGCTTTATGCTTCCGTCGTTTCACTCGACGAATTGAAAATCATGAGAAGCGCGAGCCGCCGCGCCGTTCCGATCGCGTTGACGATCCCGAAGAATGATTTTTACGGTCGAGCGTCGCAATAAGCCCCGTAAATTCTTTTACGTTCGGTATTATTTGCGATCTCCCTGGGTTTTATTACGTGGCGCACTGCCATATACGGGCGAGCACGTCGGCGCGCGCGTGCTTCGTTACACGTCGTAACTCCCGCGTGCGGAACTTCAGCCCTTAAATACTTAACTGCGCGCTACGCTTCTCCACGGTCCCCCTCTTCCTTTTGTACTGCGGATAAGAAGGGAATAACGAAAGAAATGGAGTGTCCTCCAACGATTCATCTTGCAGAGCTCGGCCTCTTAAATTTTCTATGGAGTTTAATAAATGTCAGCCGGTACTTTAAGGCGTCTCTCTTAACTTACCAAAGACAGATGCGATAAATGTGTCGATCTCAAACATTCGCCACTATCTATGTCAAGAATTATTTCTCTCAAGCTGTTTACTACATTTTTCTTCCTCTCTCTCTCTCTCTCTCTCTCTCTCTCTCTCTCTCTCTCTCTCTCTCTCTCTCTCTCTCTCTCTCTCTCGGTTCTCGTCAGTTCAAAATAAATTTCTCTTTTAATAAATTCATAGAAATTTTAGCAGATTAATAAATGCTGTAAGTTCATATTATCCATACGTCATTTTCCATTCCGCTGCTTTTAAATCTAAATCCTTTATATTTTAATGCTTTTTATAATCTGACAAATACTCCGACTCTCAACTGAGCGAAAACGCAGCAGTAACAGGTGCATGAAAACATAAAAACATAAAAAATATAAAAATTAGTTTACTAAAATTGATTCACTGCTATGGTATTGTTGTGAAAAGAGTAACGTCTCATAGCGAGATTCTATGAAACAGGAATTCATTGTACCGTACTGCAGACGCACGGAAGTGCATTTTACAAAGAACGTATTTTGGAAATTAAAAATTAATAGTGGAGAGTGAACAGAGTGCAGCTTTTCATACTGATACGCAGATTGTACGATCTGTCCTTGTCACATGAATATACCAGAGAGCTTCCGATCAATCCATCGCACCAATACACGCGGTAATCCTTGCTATTTCGCGAAAATCTCTCTTTGACGACCGTTGAATCGTTATTACGCATTTGCGTCTGCTATCTCCTGCTCGTCTCGCGGAAAAGCGGAGAGGAACCGGAGGCTTAAAACTCCCCCGCTGTGTCCCTCCTCTTCTCCCAGGCGAAACCGCCGGTATGGAAGATGTTCGACTTTGAAGATGTTTCTCAAATTTATGCGTTCCACGATCCCGCGGAGGCGGGCTACGCATATCCATTCGCCTTCCTCTTTTTTCACCCTCGCCCTTTCTGCTGCTGCCTCTCGCTCTTTTCCTTTTTTCCTCTCCTCCCTCTTCCTCTATCTTAATATCGTTCAACGTCGATGGCTCTGTAGATTTCCGTGATATTTTAACGGAAACGACAGGAAAGCCGGCGTACGCGACCCGGCAAAGCGCGACCCGCGAGGAAGAGCTTTAACGACTTTCGCGAGATTCGCGCGGACGGACGGTAACGACTTTCTAAGTGCGAAAATTTTTAAGGCGACCGAGGAAATTTCTGAGCCGATAATACGGCCCGGTTAGCCGTCGCCGTGCGAGAGCACAGCGCGCGAGCTTCTTGTCTCCGCGCTGCGGAGGACGCGCCGATGCGCGACGAAATTGAGAGATTTACGCTGGCCTCGCAAGTCGATGCGCGCATTCGTCTTGCATTGCATTTTAATGCAGTTGACAGTTTACGTGCGCTGCAACAGCGCAGCAGAGGATCTCGTTCCCGCGCCCGCGAGTGAACTCGCGACTGTACGAGCCTCGCTGGAACACGAGGTAGTCTTTCATCCAAGCCCGGATATATATTTTATCTCATCGCGGCGTTCCGGCGAGACGAGCGTCTCTCTGACAATTGTTTCCAGCGTGTCCCCCCCTCAGTGTCATTAAGTGGGTGAACTTTTGAATTGAATGAATAACATAAGATATGCATATTGACAGAAAGTACCAAGCGAATGAACGTTTCACACCGCTAATGGGGCTGAGTCGCAAACTTCTTGTTCGCCGACAACGGGAGTTCTACGAGCGACGGTGATTGTTAATCTTATCCGGAAAAAGAAATATGCGTGCACGCTCGCGCATGGCGGATCTCGCTTCTTCCTTCAAGTTTCAAGTTCACCTGATCACCCTCGCTCGGCCAAACGAATAAATACAGCCGGCGGACTCGCGCACGCGCGCACCACAAAGCGCTCTCTCACGAACGAACGCGAAATGGCTTCTGTTGCAGGTCGAGATGAAGGGAATCTCTGGGCCCATTGAATTTAAAGAAGGCCGCAGGATTCAATTTAAATTGGATCTGCTGAAGCTGAAGCAACACTCGCTCGTCAAGGTACGTCGCGGCTTACCGAGCCAAACAGCAAGTGTATGTACGTCAGGACCGAATAACAGTGAATAACAGATAGGTATATAAAATTATATGTGGAACTAGGTCGGCGAGTGGCGTCCCGGCGCCGGCGTCAACGTCACAGACACCGCAGCCTTCTTCGAGCCCAGCATCGGCAACGTAACTTTGGTCGTGATCACTATACTGGTGAGTCGCCGTCGAGATCCGCGCGTCAACTGCGAACATTGCACTCGCGCGCTATTGAGTCGAGATATTAACCGAATTTTAAAAAATCGTTCGTCGACAACGGGGCTCGATGAGTGAGGAAGATATTGGACATCTTCTCTTCTGGGAACAAGTAGCTTCGTCGCGTGCGAGGGCGAGGTCTAAAAGTTACAAGAAAGATATTTCACGTTCGAGAAGAGAAGTATTATTTTCTCATTCCTTATCTTACCTCGAGGGATGACGAGAGAGCGCACGAGGCCGAAAAAAGAACACTCGGGCGACGGCCGAGCGTTTGCGTAGCATTCAGATGCATCTCGGGCAAATGTGTGTATGTGTGTGTGTGTGTGTGTGTGTGTGTCGCCTCGAATGTTGTGTCGACGATCAAGTTGCCGCTAAAGAGAAATGACAGTGTCGCGCGAAAGCGAACGCGAGCTGCCGCGGCGACTTTCGTTGTTTCGCAACTCTGGCACGGTCCGGTACCTCCCATTTTGCTAGAGCGAGGGCGAACGAGAGGAACGCGACGGCTGAGTTGCGAGTTTCTCGATATGGTCGGCGCCAATATGGTCGGTGTCCCGTCGTGGATACCCGCGTTACGGCGCGCGGTCTCAAAGCGTTATTCGTTATTCTTGCATGAATCCCGCCCCCGTTCACGGACAGGAGATGCCGTACGTGATGATGCACCAAGAAAAGAACTACACCGGCAATTCGCGGTTTTACGGTTTTTGCGTGGACCTCCTGGCGGCGGTGGCGAAGGAGGTGGGCTTCTCGTACCGGTTGGAGCTGGTGCCGGACAGGAAGTACGGTGCACGAGACCCGGAAACCGGCGAGTGGAACGGCATCGTCCGAGAGCTCATGCGACATGTACGATTCGGTTTGTTTTTATTTCTCACCTCTCTACTCGACTCACCTCCCCCTCCCTCCTCTCTCTCCCCGAGCACGTACAATCCCTCCCTCTCTCCTCTCGCCCGCTCTCATGTAATCGCTAGATATAATCGTTGGCTATCTCGAGTTAGGGACTTCTCGACGGACTTGTTAAGTGGCCGAGGAAGAGTTTTATTTTCTTCATGCCTTTTTTACAGCTCTCCTAAAAGTTCCTGTCTCTCCTTGTCTCTTTGTACACTTTGGGTTCACCGCTCGAGATCGCAGACTCACACGCGCACACGGACTATGTCTATGACGAGACCAAAGCACGGCAAGTGTGATGTTCCCCCGTAATAGCTTGACGGCCGGATGTACAGCCGCGGCGACGGTATCGATATATCGACATTAGCACGCGCAGCGACGTCCGTACAGCCCGCTTCTCAGCGGGTAAAATAAGAACGAGCACGATTAGAGAGTCTGTCTGTCCTCCCCTTGTCGCTTGTGTCCGTATCCCCCGGTTTCGAAGCCAACATTTCAGACCCAATTATCATCTTCGTTTGTGTATCAAGGCACGTTTCCGTTATGCTGACCCGCCGTTTGCCGAAACTATCCTCCTAGTAACTCATTGTGATCAATTACTCCGGTATCTACCATATCGTAGGACGAGGAGCCGCACCGTGCAAAGATAAATCACAAGCGGCGCGCACGTCGCAGTGTGCGACATCGGTAGAACGGCCGGCAGAACTCGCGAACGTCAATCGGCGTGTAATAAGACCGTAAATCAGTGAGCGGGCGAGTTAATGACCGATTACGCCGCTTAACGTAATGCCGCGGGATTAGCGAGGTCTGCTAGCGACACCGTTCGGCCGTGTTCCGGTTCGCGCGATTGGAATTGTCTTCGTAAGGATTTTACGAGACAACCGCCGCGATGACAGCGCGCTAATCTGCGTGTGAATCTGGAACTCGATGTGAATATTTTACCGCGACTGCGGTATTTAACAGAAGCGCGGGAACAATGGGGGACTTTTAAATATGTGTTTTGTTTTTTTTTTTTCTTAAAGCGACAGAAATTCTCTCTTATGTTACATGAAACGATTGAAATGTGTGAGTCGACACGGAAAATTTCTGCGCGGTACAGCAAATCGACTCGACTGTCGATGTTACAAAGAGCCATCAACGTCAGATGAGTTATGCCGTTATGCGTTACACAGCGCTTTGCACCACACATGATTCATAACTATTTAATTAAACATCGCTTGTCCTCGGTATGGGCTCAAAAATAAATGTGCGGCCGATATTTTTAGCTGGTCGCGGCGGATGGCTTTTCTCTTGATTAAAAGTAACGGCGGACAGGCGACGGGCGTATTATTAATGATCGCCAATAATATTTTAACGGAATAAAAATAAACGTGGATAAAATATTCTCTCTCTCTCTCTCTCTCTCTCTCTCTCTTTCTCTCTCTCTCTTTCTTGTGGTGCGACACAAACTCGATAAGTCTTGCGATATCGCGGGGCGAGATGAAGAGAGAGTTTCTCGAAACGTTCGCAGTGTTCAGTCAAAGTTTCGCGCAAATTCGCAACAATCGAACACCCATGCGATAGTTATTTATGGTAAATTAAAAAATAAGAAAGATAAGAAGAATGCGCGGAATATCGATCATACGATCGGAAGTTTGGAGAACTTCTCGAAGAATTGATGAACCTCGCCCTTTGAGCTAGACGCTCACTTATTACCCGTTAATACTATGCTCGTTGTAGACGTGAAAGTTAACTTCATGACTGCGAGTCTTCAGCACCGTCTGATCGATGCATGCGTGTCGCTTCGCAGCTACGGGCGTGTTCGGCGTTGAAATTCGCCGGGCTACCCTCTCGTTAAATCTTTCACGCTCTTACGGCTTCACGCTTCACGTGCTTCGCCACTTTATTCAAGATTCATGCATTATTCAACGGTGTGTTAAAAGTGGCCTTACAGCCTCCATTAAGATGGCCTTAAATTAATTTTATATCTCATCTCCTGCCCTTCTTAAATTGGATGTGCAGACTTTAACGCTCAGCGTGCTCCTGCCGTATGCATACGTCGTATCAACTATTCATTTTACGGGAGAGCGCCTGACTAATTTAACCCGACGTGTTTAATCCTCGATCCACGTGACGAAATCGAATATTGTCTCGCCGCGATTCTCGTGTTCTTTACACGTCTCGATAAGTATTCGCTCCCTTCCTCCTACGATCTCGCTCGTAAGAAATTATCATCCCGGGAATTATTTACTTGCGCAACCGCGCGCACCTAATTCACCGTATTCGCATTCCGCGACCGCTCGCTCGTGCGGCTTATTTAAATCTTACGTTTGAATTCTCAAGCTCTTTTCATGCATATGTATACGCGCGTATGCATAACAAATTTTTTCCCAAACGAATGTGAAGTCAAACAACACACACGAGATAAAGCCTGAACGTTATAACGTCTCTTGAATCCAGTCGCGAAGTTAACGAGATATTAGCGTGAAGAATAAAATTAACGGTGTATCGGGTAAACGTTCTGCGCGATGTCGAAAACGAATTCAACTTTCAGCGAATTAATGCGTTCTCCTCCTTTCTGTCTTTTTCCGGGCGTATCACTTTTTCGCACAGTTTAATATATACGTGCTAAATGCATTCTCTCCGTGTGAGTATGTGTGTGTGTGTGTGTGTGTGTGTGTGTGTGTGTGTTGGGTGTGTGTGGGTGTGTGTACTGTGCCATTGCGGTTAATCCGCTTGAGAATTCTCATATGTAACTCGTAAATAGCAAATCTGACGTCGACGTCCTCTCTAATTAAATCCTTTCCGTTTTCGCCGTATAATACAACCACTGTCCCCTTTTCATCCAAAATGGCGGAGGCTTCATGAAGTGAAGTTACTTTATTGCATTTCAAGAAGCCGATTTGAATTTAAATTTAAATCTAGACCGCTAGACCACTTCCAGCTCTAAGCTCTGAATATATGGCGACCGCGTGATAACGCCCGCAGCTGGAAACATCTTTTTGTTCACGCTATTTCCGCTCGTTCGTCGTAAGAATAATATTACCACGGTACAACGGGACATTTTTCTCTGCCCTGCACCCTCTCCCTCTCACTCTCTCTTTTTTCCTCTCTCTCTCTCTCTCTCTCTCTTGTTCTCGCCCTCTCCGATGCGCGTGTTTGTTTGCTCGCCCCGTACGTGCAATTATCGGAATTACTCGAATAATTTATCCGTTCCTTCCCCGTGTATCACCCGGCCCGGCGTAACCGTGCATCTCCAACACGCTCGATTATACAAATCAACGATGCATCAGACGTGCAGTCTGCGACTTCTGCGCGCGCGCGCGGGGAGGATACACGCGCTGAGCGTGATACAGGGTTCCTCTAATTAAAAGCGAACGCACGCGGTGTGCGAAGTTTCTTTATCTTTCTTTTTTTTGTTACCATGCAACCCTTGCACCGTGCGGAGTGCGTTGCGGAACGAGCGGAATCATTCGCAGGCACTTGCCATTGTCAACGCGCAGAATCGCGTCGCGGAGCCATAACAGGGCGGAAGAGCATTCGCGCCGGTTAACACCGGTAAGACGTAAAACAACGAAACGACGCGGTTCGCGACATTACGCAAATGAGGTTGACTCGGTAAGCCGCGCTCTAATTGACGTAATTTCACACGTTAATCGGCATTCTCGCACCTGAGTCTCCGAGGCGATACGAGCTGCATGCCGTGTACGACGACACGTAATTACGTATTCGCAGAGCGCGTCACGCATCGCTCGTGGGAATGTTCAGCGTAATAGTCTGTCGAAGAGTAATCCATTTAGCCGGTAATCAGCATGCCCGCATCTCTCTCTTTCGCGCGCGCGCGCGCTCTCTGGCTCATCCTCCTGATGCTCCGCGCGCCGAAGCGCATCCTCCGACGAGTCTGAACATAGCCGGAGAATGCCATCATAAATACTAATTAAAGCTGTCCGCGCCGTTACGAAGATGCACGGCCCGCTGTCGCTGTTACATTCCAGCATTCCTGAACTCTTCGATGCTGAGCGTATGGCGATGTCACTTTCACATCGGTCTCGCAGACGTCGTTTTGGAGTCGGCCCGAGTCGAGGCTAAACGTCCACGTCGCGTCGCGTCGCGTCGCGTCGCGTCGCGTCACGTCGCTTGCGATGTGACACATTGCGGATTAGGGACTTTCATGTGTCACTTTACTTCTTTTTCTCCTGGAAAATCGTCTTTCTCTCGGTCCCCTGTTCGTTTTATTTATCCGCCGCGCCGCGAGACTGCGACACACGACTGTTAATCTGCACTGAAAAGGAGGGAAGCAACCGTGTCGTGTGTATTTTTTTAACAATGAGTTTGTAGGCTACATCGTTCACTTCGGACTTTTGTACGTATTGTTATTTGTCTGTGTATCGTGAAATATTTTTAACATCGCAAGACCGCGGTGGCCGAACGCGGTGGCTCTTCACTGAGATCACAATACGTTCTGCTCGCGCTCATCATAAACCTTTTCTTACCGAGCGAACCACAGTCGGACCAACCACACCGTCGCTGATCACCGTGAGACAGAATACATCTTTGCAATGTTAATTCCGTGATTATATCACGATTCGCGTCGGACTACTATTTTTTTAGCCAAGCGTATCTACCGTGGTACGGGCGGAGCGCGAAGGATATACCGAAAAATCTCCCTGATCCCGTCAAACCCAGACCGAAGCCGTAAATCTTGATCTCCGCGCACGCGCGTGCGCGAATTTTGCCTCGTGGAGAACGAAAGAGAACAAAGATTTACATCCAGCCCCGTAAAATTGCCACGGCGAAGCCGTGGACGCCTTGATCGTTTCGCGCGACGTCAGTGACCTTGTCGCCGACCATACCGATAGAGAAACCCGGCAAGAGGCTGCAGTGTCCTGCGAGAAAGGACTAACAAAATGGGCGGGAAGACTGGCGGCCAGAGACGGAGATAGAGACGAGGAACGGAGCGGAATCGCGGGAGCGAGGACGCCCACGAGAGGCGAGCGAGAAACGGCAACAGCTCCTTTTTATGATCCCCGTAGGAGCAGCCGTACGTAATGCTGAAGACCGGGGGGAATTTCAGCGGGAACGCGCGCTACGAGGGCTTCTGCATCGACCTGCTGAAGGAGATAGCGCGCGTAGTGGGCTTCACCTACAGGATCGAGCTCGTGCCAGACGGCAAGTATGGCGTTTACGATTACGAGACCGGCGAATGGAACGGGATAGTGCGCCAACTGATGGACAAGGTGAGGTGTATGTGTATGCGTGTGTGTGCATGTGCGTGTGTACATACAGCAATACAGATGCCTGTGAGTTGCGCGAGTGTGTCGGGCGACGGATCGGGATTAGCGCGGAGACGCGCTAGAAAGTGCGCTCTTCTCTAATGCATGTGTTACCTCGACGGAGATTGCGCGATAATGCCGGCGAGTTGTATCCAAAGCTCTGTCGAAATAGTCGACAGTTGATTTCAAGTCAGTCCCCGACACCAGCCGGCGGTTGGCGCCTTTGGCTACCTTGAAGAGCCGCAGCACGCGCTAGACAAGTTGCGGCGATCGAATCGGCGAACTTTCGCAGAAACAGCACGCCATCGGCAACGCACAGCGATACGATTTATGCGACACATGCTGCGGGAACGACGTGTGCACGATCTACTGCGCGTCGTCCTGGGATTGTTGACTTGAGGCCACCACCGTGGCGTAGTTTGATAGACGTAACAAAAGGTAGTTAAGTGAGCTTGCGACGCTGGCGTTTTATCGCCGCTCAGGAAACGTAGCTCGTCCTCTAGGGGAGCATATTGGTAATCCGCACGGAGAACACCGTCGACTCCCGCGGTGAAATCTATGAAACCTTATTATCCGAAATTTAGGTGAAGTTATCTACACTCGCGCCGCGTAATCGGACGTTAGTACGCAGCCGCCGACTAGATCGGCAGATGGATGTACGATTGAAGTCGCCGGCGGGAATTGGGAAATATCTGCTGCAGCGACGTATCGACCGCGCGAATCAATGACAGGATTTCTCCTTCGAATGATGCAAACATATCCGCATGTTAAAGTTTGCCTCGATTTGTCATGTTTGTTGGAAACAGCGTAGGATGATTATGGTTATGGAAAATATTCCCCGTTGAATAAGCGACGAGGGAATTAACTTGAAGAATTCGATCAATTTCGCAGAAGATGACTTTAAATCACTCCTCCGCTATGTCTTACAACAATAATGCTAATCTCGTTGTTGTTGCAACACAAGACACGTAGAACGGAGCGAATTTCAGCGACCTCGTCGCGAATGAATGAGATGTGTCGCGTGGAGATTATTTTTTTCAAAATTGAATCTATCGCGATATTTATTTGCGATTGTTGCCTGAATCGGTGAATGAAGGAGTAACACGCGTGCCGAAAAGGTCGAGTCCTGCGTCTTCTTGTACCTGCGTCGACTCACTCGCGCGAGTCGCGTCGCGGCTCTTTACAGCTGCAGCGCGCATGCGTGAGCGACCACGTGGCCGAGCGACCGCGTGCTCGGCCGATCAGCTGACATGGCACGGAAGTGGGGAGGCTAGGCTGCGTTCCAGCCGCGTGAGGTTTGTAATCGCGCGTCATAGGATTGCCATGTGAACTTGCCCCCACTCATATGCGACTTAACACTTGCTTAACACGTGCTTAACATAGCACGTGCTGTGGACTTTGCCTCGATAGCGCCGAATCGATCCAGGATGGTAAAAAACGGCTCGATATAATAATTAATGTCTTCACGAAAACCATCGTGATATCAAATGAGATCTCAAATGGTATAATGAGGAAAAGAAAAGGGTGACAACATTCCCAAAACCACGCTCCATTGCCATGAATTTTGCTGGAATATCTCAATTGATCTTAAATGGACTTTCACCAACAAAAGATTTTAATGCCAGAAAAGTTTCAGAAATGATCGCTGATAACCTTGCTGTACCTTCTCAGTTAAGTCGATGTATTACTATATAATCATATATTTGTTTTAAATTGAAAGATAAAACAGCCGTATTTTTTACAGTGATTTCAGTTAGATTAGAACAAATATTTATTTGTCTTCGTATAAACATGTGACAGTGCGTAGATAAACCTGGGAAAATGATATAATACCAAAAGCGATCGTAATGTTATTTGATTACTTTTGACATTAAAGTTGCAGCAATTACCAGAGAGAGACGTGGACAGTTTTCGCAAGTTTACCCAAAGAAAATAGCAATCCAACGCGCAAAGGTTAGGTTGCGCGTAATAACCGCAAATAGGAAAGAAATGATGAAACATAAAAGTGATGGCGGAAGAGATACGTTTTCATATTAAACTCCGCATATTGCGCTTTATCAGGCCACAGCGCGAGGATTTTCTGCCTTCCACCGCAACTTCCCTCCTTTTTCCTTTTCTTTCGCTCTCCTCTCACCGCGTCCAGTTTCACAAACTTTGAGAGGAAGGCGCGCGTCGCGCGAAGTTTAATAGCTCGTGCAGCTTTCGGCAAATTAGGACCGCGCGCTTCGCGCGAAAAAAGGACACGGTTTCAGGAGGGCGTTTCGCTAGCGCGAAGCTAGCCGTGCGTGGCGAAATCGTAGCGCACGGCGCTCGGCAATTGGCGCGAATCGCCAGCCCGTTGCCGGCACTTGCCGGCGCTAAATGCGTAGGCTTAGACGCGCGGCGGATGCTACTCGCTTTTGCAATTCAAATCACGGACAGATGCGCCGGGATGCTCGGATACGCGAGCGACACGTTTCTAGCGGGAAAGCGTGAAACTGGCTCCTCCTCGCATCGCCTATTGCTGCGTCTACATTTCAAGTAGGCAACATGCGCGCGAGCACGCGGCCTAGGACTGATTAAGCGCCACCGGTTCTACCGGATTTCAATATCCCGCTGACATTTCTAGCAGATGCAATAACAAGCATAGCCGGCAACGGCGCGATAACAATGTCGGTCGCGTCACCTGAGGCATCCCGGGGGGGACGCATACGTGACTTCGCCGCTAATCCGTCGAATGTCGCGCGCTGATACCGTTTAATTTTTCGAAATAACTTAGCCGCGGAGATTGCGCATGCGGCGACACGCGCTGGGCCAACGCGATTATCGGCACGCGCTCTCGTTATCTCGTTTAATCGGCTTGCCGTCACCGATCCGTATAACTTTTCAAACGTGTTTGGTCTCGTTTCGAATGTAAATTAATGAGACACGACGGTGTCACCATCGGCCACTGTTACCGCCGCTAATGGAAACAGAGGGACGCTAACGAGATTATCTCGAGTCGGTTACTTTTACCGAAACGTTAATACATGTACGCATGTGCATTTGTGCAACGTCCCGCGGCGATTTGCAATCTCCGCGCAGCAGGAAGCTCGAGAGTCTCCCAGGTAATCGACTCTGCATCTGGATGGTCTTGTAGCATCCTCCGCTGTAAATACACGCGACGACGTCCAAACGTTGCAGCCAAACACAGTAGTTAAGTTGCATTAGTTGCATTATTAAAAGTCGTAGAGCTCGAGCATTATCTTTCTGTAGTCGTTTTCTATTGTCTCACGTACATTCGTCAGCGAGAGCGGTAAAAAGCGATGGTGGTGGAAATTCGTTCGAACGCTTCGCACAATCGCTTGATGAATTCCCGAATTTTTTATTCCGCGAGTCTCCCCCTCGTAGGAAAATGTGTATAAACGGCTGTTTTCCCCCCGCGCATCGTGCAGCGCGCGTTTCACTCGTTCTCTCTTTTCTTTTTCTCCCCACTTTCTTTTAACGCGTTTAAAAGCGCCCTCGTTTCCGGGGCGGGGGGGAGGGGGGAGGGGACTAAGTAGGATATAACTAGTCGTGTATCTCGGAGCGATATCTACATTCCAAAAGTACTTTCGCAGTAAATCCCAAAGTTCGGGATTGGGCTTAGTATCCGGCGGTCCCAGAGCCCAAGGGCGCACTTTTATCACGATGAATAATGCATAACCCGGTATGTAACAGAAACTGCGCCCCTGTATGGAAAATAATTAATTCCATCCCCTTCAATGTAATGCGATGGAGGTATCCGCTAATCTACCAACGACTCCGCTAAATGGATAACGTTAAGTAAATATGCGGCTTATTTAACTCGCGAGCGCGTTTGAAACGTTCGTGCTTAATCTAGCGTTGCAATATTTCCAGACAGTATTTTGAAGGAATTCTGCTCTGAGCTGCAGCGTCGATTATAGGCTGAAGCTTGCTTTAATCTCCACACTCGCAATATTCTCGTTTGGGGAAAATATTTTCCGCGACTCTCCGCACTCTGCGGATCATTGAACGCGTTTAAATGACGTGATTTGAGACGACGTATGAAAAACGTATGAAAAACGCTTCAGCCAATTGCACGCTTATGCGCGCGTAAATGAAACATTTTCGGGCGCGGGTCGATCATATAATCGCGAATGCAACCGAATGACCAAAGCCTATCGTTTACTCAGTCTCTGTCGCTCGTGAGGAAAGGGCCTGAAATTGTTGAATAAAAATTTGCCGATAAAGTTCGAAGGTAACCCGTTTCCCCCCGGCGCACATTTCCTCGGGGCAAGAGCTGAGTGTGCTTACATTTTAACTCGACGACAATGGAAGCCATCCGTCGCCGACCAGATCCATCTCGCGGCAAGGAAGGCGCGAGCGCTCGGCCGGACGGAATAATCGTGTTAAAATTTGGAGACGAAGCGAGCGACGCACGGAAACAACGGTTATTAATCGTCTAATATCTGCCGATCCGCGGATAGCATTGAGCGCTCGCCAGCGGTTAGTGGCGCGATCGCCGATATAACAAACGTGCATACATACAAACGGCGCGCGCACATATGGGGCGGCATGAAACGATGAGAAATCGCGCGATACGACTCCGCAAAATTTCTCATTTTCGTCGCTCCCGCGGACTGGCGCGTTACAAAGCGCCCGGCACTATGTTATCCGGACGGCAGTATTAATTTTGTCAGATGATCATTAATAATGCTCGCCTCGTCGCGCAGCCGCGGAGCGCCGAGGGCCGGAGCCGGTAAAACCCTCGGACGGAAAAGTGACGATAAAAAAGTGACCGCGTAATATGGCTAGAAGCGCGTCGTATTTTAACGACTTATATACTAACATGGTTAAGAGGTTCTCGACGAGAGACGTCCGCGGCACGTCAAAGCGTAGAGCGGTCGAGCGTGGCCGGTGACTAGTTAGCGACATGTTAATTAACATACATGTCTTTTCAACTGCCCTCGCCCTAAGCGCGGCCCGGTTCATCTTCAACTGGTTCATCTCCAACATTTCTTGCGCTTGTGCAATTTCTTTCCTTCCCGGCGGAAAGCATGTCAGCAGCAAAGTGTTCCGCGCCGTGAGAAGCATCGCAACACGGGGCGATGAAAATGGCGGCGAATGATAAGTCTCTTGAGAGGAAAGAGAGGGAGAAATTTCAACGAAAGATTAACGCAACGAATTTCCCAATATTTGCGCAGTCGAATTATCGAAATATCTTTCGTCACTCGAAGACGGGAACACGTATGAGGCTGCGTCGATATTGTGTCTTTAACTGGATATTCTTTCGCCTGGACTCTCGATGGAGTATTATTTGTCGGATGTGACAAAGTACTCGAAAACGAGTTAACACGACATTGTGGAAATGATTAGCTGGCGGAGACAATTTCCGGACGCCAAAGTGACGCGGGGGAAAGTGAATGTGTACATGACGGTGCGTGTAAGAGTAACAATTATTTTCATATCCCACATTTACATACCGACAGTCCCGCGCGAAATTGATATCCGCGCATCATTTTTTCCGGCGCACTATCATTCGAAAGCGGCCTCTGGCTTTCGCGCTGGTCGCGACACGTCGATGTGTGAAAACAACGGCCGGTCGTACATTCATAAACGATTGACGGCAACGATGCATCGCGACTCCGCAATGGCGCCATGCTGTCATCGTGCGAGAGCGCGCGCAACAAATTATTGCGACCGTCATGCAGGCTTGCACGTAAAAGCGTAGCATAAATCACGCGCGAATTAGCGCGACGTCGAGTCCGAAATATCTTTCCGGATGAACCGCTGCCGTTTTACACGACGTCGATGTCGGATATTTCAGCTGTCCGTCGTACGAGAGATCAGTCGCGATTCTCGATTATTCCATTGATGGCTTCGCCGTCGACGGTCACAATGTAGTGGCGGCCGGTATCTATGAAGTATCGACTTTTTCGCGCGAAGGAATGAGAGAGAGAGAGAGAGAGAGAGAGAGAGAGAGAGAGAGAGAGAGAGAGAGAGAGAGAGAAAGCGTGTGACCGCGCTCTCCGGATGGATTATTGCACGCGGATATTCCAGCGGGCAGAAGCGATAGGCGCGAGTGCAACAGTCCGCGATAAATTACGCCTAAACGATATCTAATCGCGACACGCGGGGATAAATATTCGCGGGTCCCCGCCACGCCGCGGTCGCGGAGATCGCCGGAGGGTGCGACGAGACCTTGATTACGAGGGATTTCGTTCTCGAGCGAGACGAACGTGAGAATAAATCGTCGTGAGAAACGGCGCCTTCGTGCCTCGCGATGCGCCTCGCGATTGAAATTTACCGCTAGTCTAGTCGCAATTTCCTGACGATGTAGCGGCGTAGATACATACGTGTAAAACATAAAACGCGAATGTTGTACAACGTAACAACATCCCGGGACGAGAATTGGCATTCGCGCGAGGTGCCGCGCGGCTGCCAGGAGCGAGTGTATAAATTATGTCCCGCCGACAAAGACGCGCGCGACGTTTACGGGAAACATGTAAACGCCGCCGCAGCAGCCGTTGGCTTTGAACATTCACGCGAGAGAGCGCGCGCGCGCGTGCGCGCTATCGCCGGCGGACGCGAAGGAAAGGACAAGGGATCTTCCCCCCGGTAGCTCCTATCTGGGCGGCGTTCCCAGCGCAGAGATGATACGCGCGCGTTCTCCGCGTGTGCAGCGCAAGCCGGGCATAAATCCAGCCGGGCTGCCGGCGAGCGCGCTCGCAGACGCTGAAAAAGCAGTTAGATATCGCGAGGCGGAAGAGTGCGTATGCACGACGTGAAAGGTCTTTCGCCCCAGACGCGGCTCCGTTCAATCGCCGGCAACATTTCGCTCAGCCGCGTCAGCTATTCCGCGGTCCGCGTGTCTAAATAATTTTCCGCACCTGCCGCGACGCGAGCCGCGACGCCGTTCGCGAGCGACACTCGCGAGACACGTGTATCACGTGTATGATATTTTGATTAAATCCGGCCGAAAAGCGCCGATCAACGGAACTCGCTCGGGAATATTTCATATTCAGTTGGATTTGGGGTGTGACGAGCGCCGTCCGTCCTTCTTCCCCTACCTCTCGCAGAGAGCTGATCTCGCGGGCGGCTCGGTGACGATTATGATTCAATCTGGCCGGGGGTGTCGATTGAGGGGACTCTCGGAAACGCTTCATGTTCGGTTGGGTATTTAGTGTGATGATTTTTGCCTCGCAGAGAATTGATCTGGCGATCGATTCAATGACGATTACGACTAAATCTGAGCGGGGATATCAATCGAAGGAACTCTTGGCGATGTTTCACATTGAATTGGAGTTTGAACGTTTTTCCGCTTTTCTTTCCCCACTTTGCGAGAAACTGTTCTCGCGGTCGGCTGAATGACGATTATGATTGAATCCGACCGAAGATATCGATCGAAAGAATTCTTCAGGATGTTTCACGCTCGATCCGAGTCTCAATGTGACGAATTTATGCCTATCCTCCTTCCCTGCTTCGCTAAAAGCTGATCTCGCAGTCGGCTCGACGAGGGCCGTAATAAAATTCGGCCGGAGGTATCGATCGAGGGAACTCTCAGAGACACTTCGTGTTTAATTGAACCTTTAATGCGACGAATTGCAACGCTGTCCTTCTCTTTCCTGCTTGGCGGAAAGCTGCCGTCGCGGTCGGCTCGATGACGATTACGATTAAATCCGGCCGGAAATATCAACCGCAGGTACTCTCGGCAGCGCTTCATGTTGAAATGAATGTTGAATGTGACGAATTATATCCGGTTTTTCTTTCCTGCTTCGCAGAAAGCTGATCTCGCAGTCGGCTCGATGACGATCAACTATGCGCGCGAGAGCGTCATCGACTTCACGAAGCCGTTCATGAACCTGGGCATTTCGATCCTCTTCAAGGTAAGAACCGTCTCGCCCGATTCGCGGCTCCACCGAGCCGGAGAGGCCGCTATAAACGGCCGAAATTTATCCCGTTACAAGGCAGCAATTATCCGGCGGCCGTTTGGGATGGCGCTGAAACGGGCCATTCTGTATAAGCCACCCCCTTAATCCCGACCCGCTCGAAATGCCTTCACTCCGATAGCTCATATTTTTATTTCGTCCACATCCCGGCGGTTGTTGCCGGCGGGTCTTGATTCTTTCATCCGTCCCCCTTTGTTGGTCTTTCTCCTCATCCTGTGTATTTTTCTACGCCGTGCATCTGTTATTCTTATTTGCCTCTTCCCCCCCCCCTCCTCTCCGTCCCCGTTGTTGCCGCGCGCATTGTTCGGGTTATTTTTATTCGACAACCGACGAGCTCGCTCGCGCTCAAGAATCAACGCGACGTCCATAAGGGTTTCGCAGCGTTGAATAATAACATCTCCGTCGATATCTCTCGCGTTCCCCCGTCATAACACGTATCCCCCCTTTCTCCGGATCCGTCGGATGTGCGTCCGGTCATGTGAGAGAAGCGATACTTTGATATCCGATAAAGATGATCTTCCCAGGGCGCGCGCACGTTTTTCCAGCTTTCGTCGACTCGATATAGCGGCTTTGCCGAAGGGATAATTTTATCCGAGATAACGCCGTCTCGCGAGTGAGGGACCGCTATTCACGTGGCTGTAATTTCGTCCGACTTCGACGCTGTCTGACCATAACTAGCGCTTATCTACTTACCCATGAAACGACCACGATGCTTGATAACGCCCGCGTGTCCGGATAAACCCTCCGCCACTTGACTAGAAGCCAGTTAATAGTTCTACGTAAATACCGTGCGCATAGAAGAGGTTCGCAGTAGTTACTGACCGTGCATGGCCAGACGAGCCATGAGTCCATCGTCCGCGCGTCCGACCGACGCACAGTGAGGCTAGATGACATTTTTTGGTTGAAAATTCTCTAGAGACCTGAATTTCCAATCGATCATCGACACCGATGGATGATTGGTTGATCCTGAATAAATTCCAAAGAGATCTGTCCAGCCGAAATTATGAAAACATTATCGGCTCAGGGTTCACGGATTTAGGGTTTGTCTTAAAAGTTTATCGTTTAAAATACAGTGTCTTGGGTTCGACCTCAATGGGCTCGAGCCTATGGATACTAAATGCGAGACCTCAGAACCCTTTATAATCACCATTTAGAAAACTCAGAATTTCAAAACTCATCATTTCAGCCCATATTGAGAAAAAATTAAGGATTAAAATCCCTCGGTTTTGTGCTCAACGGATTTATATTTGACATTTTTGTAATTTTGGGTTAAAGGATTTCTGATTCAAGATCGAGGTGTCTGCTGATTGATTTCATAGTTTCAATCCTCTGAATACGCTATCGGATAGAAATAAGTGTCGAATAATGAGTATTTCACAAGTTTCTCGCGTTTAACGATAATTTTTCCTCTTTTGGGGCTAGTAATTCGAGAAAAAAATTTCATTTTTAATTTTCTCTTCGGAATTTATTCAAGATCAACCTCATCCATTGGTGTCGACGATCGCTTGGAAATTCAGGTCTCTAAAGAATTATCAACCAAAGAACGTCATCTGGCCCCACACGCGCGACGGCGCGTTATATCTCGTTAGATATCTCGCGCGTTCCACGATATTTTTCGACCGACACCCGAAACGGTACGGTGGCCTATTTGTCGAAACGCGCTGTGAGAAAGAATCGTGAGTTAAACAACATTTAACACAAGACTTTAATTGCACGACGGCAATGTGATATGACAGTCATTAGCGGAAACACTCGCAAATATTGAACGCTGCATATTTCACGTCATCAAAATAACGCATTTCCAATTAAAGTTATGCATTACAGTTCTATTACCGCGTCATAATATACGTCATAATCATTACGGTTTATCAAATCACTCTGAAATAATTACCGCGAAATTCGCGTTTACGCGCAGTTATCTCTGCGAGAGCCTCCTCGCGCCGCACAGCACAGCTCTGCCAGCACGGCGGGCTCATTTAACCCTCCGTTAGTCGCGCGCAATATTTTTCACCCATGAATGGTCGCGATGTGTCTCGCAGATATTAATTCTTCCGTTATTTTCCTCCGCTTCTCGAGACAATTTCTCTTTCAATCACACTTGGCTACCAGACGCTACCAAAGCATGATACAAAATATTGAGAAATAAAATAAAATTGACGAGCGGATCCGGGCGGATAAAAAACAAGTGCAGCAACGGCGGCATTCGTCGCAGCCCGAACGTGTACCTATTGGAGGATATTGCGACTGCTAACGAAGGGTTAAAAGGTCTCGCACATTGCACGTACAACAGACATAGCTCTCCGCCGTGGGCGCTGCAAATTTGAATTCTCCCGAGAGCTCGTTCCACGGTTGTAAGATAAGGCAGACGCGCGACGGCAATACTCCGCCGCGCTGCGATGCATTCGCATCAGCGTGCACACGTGCGCGTTTTCGCTTATAATGGCGCAGCACGTGTCGCAGCGGCGTCGAAAGGGCGCGAGACGAGCGGGCGGACTAATTAGAGCGAGTCGCAAGTGATGGCGCGTAGATGATTTAATAATCTCTACGTATCGTCGATCGGCTTGCTCGCCGAATTAGCGAGCCGATTAATTTGATATTTGTTCGACGGCCTGTTTTCCCGTCGACTCCTCCTCCATCTATCCACTCAACCGGCTATCCTTCTACCTCTACACTCAACTTCTCTTTGCACTTCCACGTCGCTGTTCGACACCTCCGCTCTCCCTTTCTTTCTGTTCCTCTCGATTCTGTCCCATCGCTGGCGAAACTTTAATTATTCTCACGATGACGTATCCGGTTGTCTTTCCCTCCGGACTCGCGGATCTCAGCGGCGATCGATTCGCGGCGTGACAGCGCAGAGGAGTCCCCGAAGTTTCAGCTCGCGCTAAATAATTCGGGATGCCGAGATCCTGCTTGGAGTTAGCTTCTCTCGGGCAGCTGCACTTTATGCACCGTAACGACGTAGTAGGATTCGCTTGCTCCGAAGTTAATAATGGCACTGGCTGACAGTGGTAGTAGCGCCGGGCGGGGCGGAGATGATACCGCCGGAGAAGTTAATTCGTCGAGCTTTCGTAATAAAATTTTCGCGACGACGATCGGCGGAGGGGGGGAAGGGCGGCTCGCTCCGGCTCGCCGGGGTCGCTTCCGCCCTCTCGTCTCTAATTTCTCGGCTTTCCACGGGAAACCCGATCGGACGTTGGGACCGGCGAAATTTACGGGAGCGGTAGTTTCTATTCGATCTCACTGCGCCTTCGTTATCTATCCTGTTCTCTTTTGTGCCGTTTTCTTTCCCTACTCCTTTCTTTTTGTCGCGCTCGCGCTCTCTCGATCCGCCGCCGGGACGGAAGTGTAATTTTTCACCGTTGTATATACGTCGAAGCGCCGTTCAACGAGTCATTTTCTTCTCTATTCCTGACTCATCGAGGTGCCGTATTGATAATGAAGTCAAGGAATCAGCGCTATTAAAGCCGACGTCGTTGGAGCAACTGCGAAGTACCAGAGGGCTCTTGGCGCACTGGCAATGCAATTTCTGCGTGATAAGTCGCTGAAATTAATTGTCCCGCCTTCGCGACAATTAATAACCCGATGGACTTTTCGATTAATACCGCCGCGACGTTCTCTCCAACGGCAGCTTTGACATCGTGACGTGTCATTTTTTATCGATCCAGCCAGCGAACATCCTTTTCGGACATAAGCTGTACAAAAAAAAAAAAAGAAACACAGAGTTTATCGTGCCGGCGAGTTTTCGTGTTGTCGAATGGAAATCTGCAAACCGTGTGTGCAAGTTTCATCGTCCGCTTTTTACGGATTATCCGCTCAAGCTGCATTACGCGCGTTTCCGTTGCGTGCGATCACCTTTCGGCCTCCCATCGCTCGGCGGCCCTTTTCCGCCGTGATCCGCAACGGATGCGCGTGTACGCGCAATTACGATAATAATAGCAGATTCAGAAGCAATTACGTACGTATTGTCTAACCGAACATTCACCGCGACCGTTAATGCGCAAAGTTCGCGCGCGAAATTGTTCGCGTCCCGGCCCACCGTGGCGCGAGTCGACTGCTTAATGAAGATAATTGAGCGAATCACCGTTACCAAGTGAAGCGGCAGTGACGCGGTAATCTCCCGTCGCGAATGACTGGCGGATTAATTGTAGATTACGTGTCGCACTCGACGGGATCCTCGAAAGACGCTCCCCCGTGCGTCGTCGCGCAATCGTCGCTCCGTTGTCGCGCCGGAATCCGATCGATCGCGGCGAAGCAAACCGATCAATTTGCCGAATAATCCTATCAACCGAGATCGATCGTCCGGCCAGATGGCGACGCCGTACTTGCGCCGCGTGACGTAACTCCGCTACAATTGCGTTCCCCGCGCGGACTGATCGGGCGCGAAAACTCGTTAAGTGGATCTCTCATGAATTGATTAAAACGATGGGAGCTTTTTCACCGCGCCGATGATAAGTTGCCCTCCGATGCGGATTGAAGACCCGCTTCTCCGCTGCAGAGGGAGAGAAAGAGGGTGGCGGGCGAGAAGAGGGGGAGAGATTTCCTCTCCGATACTTGGGGAGAAGGCGCAGTCTCTTTTCGCTGATTGCACCAATCGACGTCGACCAGCGAGCACGCTCTCTAATTAATGTAAGGCGATCATTTAATGCTGCAATTAATGCTGCAGCCGGTAGCCGTTCCCACTCAAAGCATCCTTTAATCATCCCCCCCGGCCGTCCTATCCGTCCGCCGTGATCCCACACCGTGATCGTCATGTACTCGCGTATACCCGGCGCGAATATACGCGAAATAAAGCCGCTCGCCGCGTTAAACGCCGCGTTAATATCGCGAATTCTTCGGATGCGGTATTTTCACGGATCGATCGAGCGACCGCTTTTTTCCCGCCATCTCTCTTCACGCCGCCGGCGTGGCCGAGGCGACGGTATTTTCGACTCGATTTCTCTTAGCGCGAATCGACGTCCGCTTTATCGCGTGAACAGGCGTTAAATGTTACATCGGCTAATTTTATCCGCGCCGAAATGATCGACAACCGCCGATAGCATCCGGCGATACGATATAAATAAAAAATCAGCGAGCTCGATATTTCCTCTCCGTTTTATTACCTCCCTTCCGCTGCCTTCTCTCAATAATGCAAATTCATCGAGTTCACCGTTAAACTCAGCGTCTTATAAATGTACGCCTTGTGTAACTCGCCGGTGTATGAGTAAATATTTACGCGAGACAATATGTATGCGGACGAAATGTAGACATTATGAGAAAATCGCGTGACACGCGGGGAATAAAATTTACAAATTTTACAGCGACGTGCAACGTAATGCAACAATATCGGAAATATTTTCCGCGGCGCGCGTATGGATGGATGAATTCTGCAAGAAATATGTGCACTTTGTTGGATTTTCATGCGGAGAGCTCCGACATGCGCGCGCACGTGGTCGTGCAAAAACGGCCGGCCGGACGTACGAATTGCGTTGAATTGTAATTTGAGCCCGGAGCAAATTCAATCGCTATATCGTTCGCGCTAATCGATTTCGATATTGTCACGCGCTCAATTAAGATCGAATTAACCGGTTAAATTAACCGTACCGTTAGAAATTTCTCTCCTTCCACGCGTCGACACGCGCATCACTTCGTTGCGCGTTACGGTCAGATTAATTAAGCCACTTTAACGAACCCCCTCTCTTTTATACGAGTGTAATAACGAGATGTCCGAATAATTGAAACAAACCTAGCGTAGAAATTCGCAATGTTGTACTTCGCGCGATGAAAGCGCGCTTGAACGCTCCTTCGTAAAAAGCCAAGTTGGCTTTCAAAAGGCCGCAATTACGCGAGATTTTTAATCTCGCGACGTCAAGTGACGTCGTCGAGGCGTTTCACGCACGCGCGTTAGAATCCCGCGCTAAAACGATGTAACAATAGATTGCGTAAAAGTTACGTTGTGTAAAAATAGACAGTTCGCGCGCGAGAGTGCGGCGGGAGTAAGGGAACCGATTTCCAACCGAGTTTCCAACTGCGAGAGTGTCGGCCGTGAAGTATCTCTGCCTCGAATATCAAACTCCCTCGTTCTCCGTCGCACGGCGAGCCGCGACGACGGCAAACGATGTTTACCTGAAATTCCTTTACAGGTGCCGACCAGCCATCCGGCGCGGCTCTTCTCCTTTATGAATCCACTGGCGATCGAGATCTGGCTGTGCGTCTTGGGGGCGTATGTTTTGGTGTCGGTGACGATGTTTATCGTGGCCCGGTTCAGCCCGTACGAGTGGAACAATCCGCATCCGTGTCACGCCGGGCAGGAAGTCGTCGAGAACCAATTCTCCTTGTCGAACAGCTTCTGGTTCACTATCGGGACCCTCATGCAGCAAGGCAGCGATCTGAATCCCAAGGTTTGCGCTCGCAACCATCGCTAATAATTCGTCGCTCGAACAACACGGACTGTAACGGCAACGTCGACAACGCGATACACACGAAACGCGATTGCGCGATAGATGGCCGTTTAGTGTTGCACGCGAACGGAAATTACATCGCAAGTGCGTAATTGCGTTATGTTAATCAACGTCGTAATTAGCCCTCATAAACGGACTTGTCGATGTCGCTTGGAACCATTATCAGGTCGTAATAGCTGCTGTTCAGTCCTCGCTCTCTTCACGCGACAATGGCCAGTCGCGAAACTAAATCGCCGCGCAATTGGAGTCGCTCTGCGGTGAGGCGACGCATACGCGCATTCCCTCAAAATGTTCGCGCTGCATAATTTTCGCGATACACGTCGTTGTACATATTATCGGCGTTTATGTCCGATATACTTAATGCAGTGGCCGGCGCTTACTCATCTGTTAAATCCGACAGGAAATGTTGAGCGATACCTAAAGTCGCTATCGTCGCAGCTGCGTTCTTGCGTGGAAACGAGAGCAAGTCCCCAGTAAGATTAAAAACGACTAATTACATTTCTGCAATTCCCTATTTACGTTAATCTAATTACACGCTTCAAATAGACCGTCTCCACTCGAAGTGACCGGCTGCTTGATGTCTTTAGATATCCTCGCGACGATGCCTCGCAATTTTTCTTAGAGCGACGAACACGAGCACTCCTGTTTGAGGAATCTGCAGTTTTCATTCGCGGACTTTAGCTTTCGAATTAGTTTTCAAACACTGGGATCCCATCCAACGAGATGAAACACGTTAATCCTTGGAATTACTGAAATATATAGAACGGATGAAAGTATTGGGTTTCCAATGTAATGAGAAATTAACGTTGCTGCAATTTTAAAGCCATTTTATTGTGTCCACGCTGTAAAACGATATCACGGTGTTTCGAAGTTATAGTTGTAGAACTATAATAGAAAATTCACAAAGCGGATTATAAAGTCTTAACTAGCGTAAATCTTCGAACTAGCGCACTAGTCGTTCTCGAAATATTCCTTCCATTTTACAGGATGTTATAAACCTGTATTTGATAAAACTCGATCTGTGGATATGTGTGTGTGTGTGTGTGTGTAAGATTATAAAAACTTTGGTAAAAATTGATTTGATGAATTTGACAAACATTGACAACAACGTTCAGAAAAATATTAATTTTCATCAATGATAAAAATTAATACAGAATTATCGGTGACACACATACGTACACACGTATATATACAGACCGAGAGAGAGAGAGAGAGAGAGAGAGAGAGAGAGAGAGAGAGAGAGAGCTAATCGGACAAGCATTTGTATTTCACGTTTTCCTGCCATGAACGCTGAGATGAAACAAATAAAATCCGAACAAATCTGTCCTTCAGGCTACAAGCACGCGCATCGTAGGTGGCATATGGTGGTTCTTCACCTTGATCATCATCTCGTCGTACACTGCGAATCTGGCGGCTTTCCTTACGGTAGAGAGAATGATCACGCCGATTGAGAACGCGGAGGACCTCGCCAGCCAAACGGATATCGCGTACGGGACTCTCGACAGCGGAAGCACTATGACTTTCTTCAGGGTGATTAATGTTCCGTCGTCTACATCACGAACGCGAGAAGAAAAGTATATTTTTAACGATGCGAGCGATCTCTCTTGCGAGTTATAGCATGTTTATCTCACAAGGGGGCTTACCTTCACACAATCGCACGAATTTGCGTTAAATTTACAGTTTGTGCGTACGAGGCAAAGATTGCGCCAGACATTCGCGCGATCGATGTGAAAGCAATTATCTCGCAGTTATTATGATAATCGCTGCCGTTCGCACGAAGGCGAGGCTTTTTACTACGTCTCCCGTCTTCGGCGCTCTGCGACGAAAACTTTCACCGGCGGTTAATTATAAAATAATATTTACCGGTTTCCTGCCTGCCGTAATGACGATATTGATCACTACAACGACGACGAAATCTATTCCCTGTGTACGTGTCGATTTCTCGGTTGAAGGACTCGATGATCGAGACGTACAAGAAAATGTGGCGTTTCATGGAGAACAAGAAGCCGTCGGTGTTCGTCCCGACTTACGAGGAAGGTATCCAGCGGGTGCTACAGGGTGACTACGCCTTTCTGATGGAGTCGACCATGCTGGATTATATCGTTCAGAGAGATTGCAATCTCACGCAAATCGGCGGACTTTTGGACACCAAGGGATATGGAATCGCCACACCTATGGGTGAGTAAAGAATCTGAGTCAGTATTTTCTTTTATTCCGATGCACACGCTTTGCGTGAGATTTGTATACTATATATGCACAGGATGTCCGGGATCTTTTGGAAACGAAAAATTGTGAAGATTAATCGGTGAAAATCAATCGGCTACTGTGCCTAGCGGCAGATTCAAGATTCAGAGTTCAAAGTTCAATATATACTCATATTTATCGCTAGACACAATAGCCGCCATATAATTGTAGATTAGGTCAATCTGAACAGAAAAGTCGTCCTTTACTTTTGCAAATAAGTACGCAAATTTTCAAGTTATTAATTAAAAGAGCCTCTAGATGTGGTCATTTTCAATCAATAATCACTTAATAGCTATTGCGATTTTTGCAAAATGGTACTTTTCTTCTCAGCCTGATCTGATGAATCTTCAGAATTTTTCGTTTCCAAAAGATCCCGGACACCCGCGTACATAACCGCGCATTCTTACCAGGAACTCTATTGGTCTTCGAAGGTAAACCACGCGATATTACTTAAATCGGGCATAAGTAATATGTTTTTTTTCTACTATATTGTAATTGAGACAATACCTGCAAAAAGACCTCCATCTGTTGCAATTTTCACAGTTTTGTTGCTCCAAGTATTCGTACTAGGGGGAGATTGAAGCAGCTGCGTTTGCATGCTCGATGTTTGTATATTTGCGCTACGAATAAGATTGCAGTGCTACGATAAGTTGCTACGATAAGCAGCTACGATAAGTTGCAGTGGTGCACAGAGTAAGAAAAATCGATCTTGTTTGCGATCCAATTGTAAATCGATATGTATACTCGCCCGCCCAAAGTGATTGGTGTATGATTCTCGAAAAATTCCCCACAGGTTCCCCATGGAGGGATAAGATATCTCTGGCGATTTTGGAGCTGCAAGAGAAAGGCGAAATTCAGATGCTGTATGACAAATGGTGGAAAAGTCCCGGGGATACTTGCATGAGAACGGAAAAGGGAAAGGAGAGTAAAGCCAACGCTCTGGGCGTCGACAACATAGGTGAATGCTTTTCCCAGAATAGCTCGTGGTCTAAATTATATGCGCCATAAGTTCCGTCCTAAAGTCGTAATTTACAAATGCCTCATTATAGCCGCAGACATGCTTTACTGTCTTCGTTAACTTATTATTCTTGCGAGAACGACTGTTGTTTCCTTACGCTTCTCTTTTTTACAAGCCTCACCGTTCTATGAAACTTTTCCGAGGTAAAACATAGATTTTGGGGAATCAAACTGCGTAGTTTTTTCCGTGCTGTTCAGCGATCGCTTGCTGGCAGACTAGACGTACCAAAAACTCTCTTCTTATTTTACAAAGTACGGAAGGTCGAGCGTGCATTATATTCCGCAGAAAGTTCATGTTTCGCTGGATAAACTATTTTTCTATTTAAAATTACCTTTATAGATCGTTCGTTCAATTTTTACAGCTTGATGTGTGAATCTAATTGTTTAATTCTCGCTTTAATTAAGTTATTGTGGATTTGAAATCATTTGGAAAATGATTTTAATTTAATTCAAAGCAATCAGCATTCTTTAAACTAAATTGAAATGGTTTTTAATCACAAATTAATTTAACAATGAATAAATTAATTTGTACCGATGATTAAATCGATCATTTGAGTTAACTGTTAAATTAATTTGTACAAATCAAAACTTTCGCACTGCCGTGTTGAAATCTCTCTCGGTAACAGCCCAGTCATAATCGCCGCGATCCTTTTTAGGAGGGGTCTTTGTGGTTTTATTGTGCGGCTTGGCATTCGCCGTGCTCATAGCGATTTTCGAGTTCTGCTACAACTCAAGAAGGAACACGCCGGCGGAACGGGTGAGCGGTTCATCTACTGCAAAAGTCACCATTGAAATACGTTTCAATGAATCGTCAGCACGTTTAAATTGCACGACTTTTACTCGCCGACGTCGCTGTTTGTCGAGCCGAGGCTCTCAAATATACAATCAATCCGCCGCTACAAAAAATTCCAGAGTTATCGATACACTCGCGATCTTTCTTTGCTTCATCGGAGATAGCTTGAAAATCACGCGCCGTCGTAGCGATAAACGGGAATTATATTCCCGATTTCCAAAAGCAGCCCGTCTATGTATCTGAGAAACGAATCGATCGATAGCCGGTAGCTGGCGGATTGGACAAGTACGCATGATCGTAGACGTAAGCGTTGCATGACGTTCTCTTTGTTTCATCGCGACGTCATGGATTTCGCCGCATCAGCATGAGCTCATCGTCCATTGAAGCATGCCGCTCAACTGCAAACATCCCAAGCCCAGTTGCAAAGAAAGGTCCGTTCCGCCATCAAGAGAATTTTTTACGTACTATGCGAGTCCTCTTTTGCCGTTTCTCTTAGCATGACCCCGCGTTTCGTAAAGTATTGATTTTAAGTAATACTTGTTGCGTACAAACGCGTCGCTGATAATTTTTCACCGTACGTCGGAGCGTTTCAGAGTCGGCGGGCAGGTGAAGTCAATTTAGCGTTAGCGAGGAAATGGAAGGAGTTATCAAGCCTTAAATTGCAATACTGTCGCGATAAGGTCATAATAATAACAGCGCTACAATTATTCCACAATGGAACATTATTTTAAATTTTACTTGCGGAACGCGTCACATCGGACGGCTCATAACTATCGATATTTTCGCTAAGAGGGAGAATCGAGCTCGAGTCTCATGTAGAACAATGCTACGTTCGCTTCCGTTGACTCAAAGACGCCTCACACAGCGCAGTGTATCGTGATAAAGCTCCAAGTGTCAAACAACACGCGCAAATAAATCGTCGTTATCCGCTGATACAGCAAAGGCCTCCGATGGCGACGCCTACCACCACCGGTTCTCTGCAGGGAATTTCTCAGGCCGTGCAGCAGCAACAGCAGCAGCAGCAGCAGCAACAGCAACAGCAGCAGCAGCAGCAGCAGCAGCAACAACAATGCCAGCAGCCGCAACAACAGCAGCAACAACCGAATCAACAGCAAGAGTCGCTCTGTTCGGAGATGGCACGCGAGCTCTGCCGTGCCTTACGCTGCCACGCGTCGTCTCGACGACGTCGACGCACCTGCGACAAATGCTCCACGCACGTGATCGGCTATCCGCCGGATAATCCCACTGCCACCCCCATAAACGGGATGAGGTCCCAGGTAATTGTTCCTTGGATTATCCAGTCGCTGTAAAGTCTGTAAAGTCCGCCTCGGGCGATCTACAACTCGCACAACAATTCAGGAAGGCATCTTGTTTGTAATTTTTCGCGCCTCGTGCGATACGGAAAACATTTCGGTATCGCAAGTGATAGAATTATCGCTTTCACACTCTATTTGCTTTATCGACCGATTTTCAATCGACTTCTCCCTGCCGGAAATTTCACCGAATATATCATGTTCCTAAATGTTTTACTTGTTGAGCGTTAAGAATTACACTCTTTTAAAAATTAGTTGAAACGTATTATTTTTTTTTTGTCGTACGGATATCGTGATTTAGGATGTCAGAATGTGTGCGAGTTTCCAAAGTTATTTGAGAAACTCTCTTATTTTCAAGACGGTCCTGAATATAGAAGCTAACTCCCCCTTCCCTCCTCCTCACTCCTCCCTCCCTCTCCCCCTCTCCTCTCTCACTATTTCTCTTCCTCTCCCTCCTCCCTCCTCTCCTCTTTCTCTCTCTCTCTCTCTCTCACTCTCTCTCTCTCTCCCTCTCTCCCCCTGTCTCTCCCTGTCTCTTCCTGTCTCTCCTTGTCTCTTCCTGTCTCTCCCTGTCTCTCCCTGTCTCTTCCTGTCTCTCCCTGTCTCTCCCTGTCTCTATATTCGTAGCAACTTTTTTGTTTGCTTTAATGGAAAAAATATAACAATCTAATTCCGTATATTCCATCGATTTGAAACTCTGTATATTTTTTTACCATCCGTATTGTATATTGCCGCATATTTTTTACTACCTGATATTGATACTACTATCTCTATTACATATCTACCTATCGTGTTGCAGAGAAGCAGCCTGGCCATGCCCGTAGTCGAACTGCCTCCACACATCCATATGCATCATCACGCACCGCCGCACGATTACAACGGCAACTAGAGCCGAGGGACGTCCTCATCGAGACGAAGTAACAGTGTGACACTAGTCGTAGCCCAGAAACAAGTACAAAAAGCGTATCATGCGTCGTGAAGAAGCGGAAAAAAGTCGGATCGGCCCGCACGCCGATTCGCGACCCGTCAAGAAGCACGAGCCTTCACTTTTTAAATCCCGACGAGTTTTGCACAATATCGCGGAATCGCAATCGACGTTTTACAATCATGAAGGGAGCTTAAATACGCATTTGTATGGCGAACGTGCGCGCCGTTTTTCCGCACGTTTGACAAATCCGTCGAAATCGACGCGGTAACAAAACGGCGGTAATCGATGAAACGGTGAAATGACTCCGAAGTGGCCTCTCTCGTTCGTGAATTTTGTACTATTCGTCGACCCGCGGGGCATATTATAATTACAGCGACGCGTGATCGACAGTGTTCTCCGCTTTATTTGTTAAATTTTCGAGTACATCGAGATGACGTGACGCTATCTAGGGGAACGTTAAAAAATTTTAATTAACGAATTACAACGGGATGTATCAAGTTCCGAGAGAAATTTCCTCCATCAATCATGCTATTGGGGTCAATATTCAGTTTAACAACGAGTTCAAGTATTTGATAGATCTACGTTATTCCCCAGGGAGCTTTAATAGATTGCCAATAATCGTAATAGTGTAATTTAGTCGAGCGATTTTTAGCATACGTTGAGATCGACGGCTCTCTGTAAAAAACTGTCGAATTCACGGGAAAATTCAACGATGTACAAAACGAACGTGGGGAGGAATATTTTTTTCTGTACTCCCCCTCCCTCTCTCTCTCTCTCTCTCTCTCTTTCTTTCTCTCTCTCAACGTAGAAATGTCACGTAAGAATTTCTCCGATAAATTGATCCTGCCCCTGAAATTTTCATTTTTAGCTTACACAGGTCTCGCGCTCGAGGCCTGCGTTGTTGCGAAACGATTACTGCGAATTAGCGCGTCCACGACGCCGAGAAACCTAATCTTCCTTCGATTGCTACGGTATCGTTAAGATCATTCAATTAAGAGAGTAGTGCGCTGAACTTAGGGATAGACGATGAAAAATCCTTCCGTCCTACATCCTGAGAATCAGGCCATTCGTTTACGTCCGCGATCGTGAACTCAACGATGGTCCTCCGCCGTCTAGCACGTTCACGCTACTCTCGCACGAAATCCGACGTTCGATCTATGCACAGAACGACGCTCGAACACACACCCTGTTAATAAACGCGTTCTCTCACCGCGAAAGGCGAGACCGTAATGACACAGCGCGTAATGTGTAATAACCGAAGTACTTGCGAGATATTCTGTAAATATCGCTGTGAAAATAAAAACAAAGAGAGAGAAATGGCAGCAGCCAGCTGATCGTAACGGGAATATTTTATGCAAAAGTGGACGAGTGAGTAATCGTTAGCGCTAATCGAGTACAACTTAGACGTTTGGTGTTATGTATATGCGTGTTGTATATGCTGATAGACGGTGAATAAATGTAAGATGAGAGAACGGACGTATGTCGTTGTCCTTTCTTTTGCTCTGTACCTGCTCTGCCCGCGCAATTAAGAGATCGGTGATCTCGCAAGAACTGTGAGGTGTGCGATCTGTACAAGAAGATTGACGATGCGCAATTCTTGCTCTCGAAGCAAGAAAATATCATTCGACGAGAGAGTCGCTTCTCCTGCTTAAATTTCACACACATCAAAAGTTCATCCACTATACCACCCGGTAGAGTAACGAAAGATACAATGAATAACAGATACAAGAATAATGAATCCTTCGCAGGTTGGGTGAGCCGCAGAAAATAGAAACGCTCGAGGTTGCCTTTTTTATATAACATCATTTATTAAGGGATAAAATAAATGACAAATAACATATCACTTATATGAAACTATAATATTTCTTAGTGTTCATTATTCGTTATGATATAAAAGAAATCACATCACATATACAACCCCCCGCGCATACGGCGGCGATCGCTCGGTCGCTCGAATCCTCGCGTACGGCGCGCGACGTACGAAAAGCGAACAGAATCCGTCAGCCAGCCATCGGGGAACACGCGAACGGCCGGGCAACCGCGGGAAGTTCCGCGATATTCCCGGGCGAACCTCCGGAGAAGAGAGGCCGAGCGCGCTCGCACCGGTCCATGATAAGATTAGGCTACGACCGCGACGCTTAATCGAATCAACATGACCGGGATGTTACGGCGAGCTACGCGAGCGAGGAATTCCCCGAGCTGTGCGCCTTTTCGGCAGGACACCCTCGTCGTCGATGAAATCGTAAACTCTCAGCAGAACGTCGCGCCGGCCGTATCGACGGTTCGAGCGAGAACGACCGCGCTGGCTCCACTCGCCTACATACAGGATATTTCTCTAATCGCACGCTAATCGAACCAGGACGAGACGAATGAGAGGAGGAACGCTTCCCCCTCGCGTGAATCGTGTGTCGCAGACGTGCGATCAAGAAGCACCTGCAATAGCAATCCACTCGATCGTCGCGGGGGTGGCCTGGTCAAATCACTTGTAATTATCACACAATCATTCTCGACACGGTGGCATGTACTATTTTAATATGCTTTTGTGACTTTCGGAGGTGGACTCTCTCAGTTGTGCACGGCTCCCATGTGTGCCCTCGAAATCTCTCCTTCCCTCTGTCTCACCTCCTTCCTCCTCCTCTTCCTCCTTCTCTTCCTCCTTTTCCTCCTTCCTCCCTTTCCTCCCTACATCACGGGAGCTGAAACTCCCTCGAGACGGTTACACAACGAGCTTTAGAGCCGATTCACAACGTCTATATATATATATATATTATTTTTTTGTTTTTTTTCTGCTTTTTAAATGCTTCACTCCGCCGCGCGCGTGCACCTTCTTACACTTTTCTCCCTCACCGCCTCCCTTTCTCTCTCCCCCTCTCTCTCTCTCTCTCTCTCTCTTCTCCATTACCATTACTTATCCACCTCCAAGGGTTTCGCTAAACGCTTTACCAAGACGCTTTACCTAAACGCTTTACCAAGACGTCGACTCGAAAGTCGAACGTCGACCGACGCGCCCTGCCTCGCGTGTTCAAGAGAGAAACAGAGCAGTAAGGAAAGGTGCGGCGTGATCGGACGTGAGAGGGCCGCCAGAGTAACTACCTGCGCTCTTTCGAAACAAGTAGCTATCATACGAACTGTAAGAACGCGGAAGATGCTGGAAGATATCACGAGGACGTATCTCGGCATCTTGTCGCGAAGCTGACTCTTGCGAAATGACTTGGCGTCTCTGCCCCTCGGTGCCGTCGATCGCGCCGCAACGTTTTCCCCGCCGGAGAAGAAGCGTCCGCCTAAAACGCATCGTGCAACTCTCAGTCTCTCCCTTTCTTCTTCGCTATCCTGGTCTCTCTTCTACCTCGTCCTCCCGCCGTACCGCTATTCCGCTCTTAAGAGTATCGCGGAAATATGATTCGGCCCAGTGTGACTCGCCGCAGCGGCATTCGCGCACAGCTTCTCAACGAGGATGCCGTTTACAGAATATAAAAAAAAAAAAAGAGAGGAAACGTGAACAATAAAAAATATGTGGAGCAAGACGCTTTGTATAGTCGCCGCAGCGTCCTCTCTGTTACAACGACGATTCTCTTTCTCTCTACAAGCCTCGTGCGCATATTCCTCTTTTCCTTTGTTATTTCTTTCTTCCTCTCCTCCCTTCCCTCTTTCTTTCTCTTTCTCTCCTGATTACTATATTATGAGATCAATCTGCGCACGGTTACCGCAAACACCACTTTTACAGCTTCCAGTCGGATCGCCTCACCGATGAGCATCGATTAATTTGTCGCGAAGCCGATTCCGCTCATCATAAAGCGAATGAAGCGAATGATGATGAAGAAGAAATGAGGATAGAGAACGAATAAAATAAAATGGAACGCAGAATAAGGATTAGTCTAAACAATGGTGTCCGTGAGAGAAGCATAATAAAATAGATAAAATAGATAATGAATGGGATATACGATAGAATAAATAAAGTTTAACAAATATATACGGAATGAGAGAAAGAGAGAAAGAGGAGGAGGGGGGGGGGGTAGAAAAGCAGATTTAAGAGAAGTGTGAAGATGAGAAACTAGTCGAAAGATAAAAAGGAATGAAAAGGAGACGAGACTGCAAAAAGTTCTAGAATTCACGTCATACCTCGTCGCTCGTTTGAAACATGTTAAATTAGTAAAATTTCACGTAAAGTCTAATTTATTCTTATAAAATTGGATTTGCGAACAGACGACAGATGTGTCAGTACGCACGTTCACGTGCGTGTGCTATTATTTTTTTAAATCAGGAAAGCTGAGACACGTCTTGATGCCGATACGATTTTCGCCGGAATAACGTTGTTACAACCTACGTCGCTACGTAATCGCATTAAACGCGCTATGTCACGCCGGTGATACGTATCGAGATTTGCATTACCATTCCTTCGAGGCAAACTAAAACAGTGTTTCGAATAAAATTATATAGCGGACGCTGCGAATCGTGACGATTAAAAGCTATATGATGCGCGGAGAAAAATTGGGTCGCGCAAACGTCTGAACGTAAAGCGATTAAATAAAATATCCATGAGCACACACGTGAGAACGTACGCGATTGGACGCTCGCGATTATTGGAGAGCCGAGTATCGGATGTCGTTTGTTCTGATCCTGTGCGGATGCGAATCTCGTCTAAATCAATTTATGCGTTCACACGTGCGGTGATAAAACAAAAAAAAAAGAGAAAAGTTCAAGCGGTCGCAACGTTGTTGTCACATGCATCTCTTTGGTTTCGACTTCGTATACCAGCAAGCTTTCGCATTGCGAACATGTAAACACACCGGTCGAGAATCTAATTAGAAATAATCTATTGTAAGATCCAATGATCGATATCGCGTTTTCCTCGTACGGACGACTCGACAGCGGCATACGCGCGCTCGCGATTCACGAATATTCGAACATACAAGAAAAAAAAGAAAGACAATGCGACCTCCCCAGGCACCACGTCGTCGATCGCGAACGGTGTCTTTGTCGTGGGAGAAAAAAAAAGGCACGCCGTAATTGTGAGCAGAGAAATGTGCTCGGCAAATAATACATCAATCGAGAAGACGAAAGGCGAAGGAAGAGGTGTACGTATAAAAAAAGAGAAAAGCGAAAGCAAAGAGAGAAGAAGCAGAGACAGATGGTGGGAAAATTGAGAAAAAGGAGAAACACAGAGAAAAGAGAGTATGTGAGAAAGACAAGTAACAACCGACAGGAAATAATTCCAAAGAGGAAAAAAGCAAAACTGAAAATACTGTCGTTCGTTCGCGCGCGCGCGACGAACTGCGGGCGTTCGCCGTGTCGGATCGCAATTGTCCCTCCCTGCTTCCCTCCCGCCCTTCCATCCTCTTTTACATCTTCTCTCACTCCCCTCGACGCTGCTCGACGGGCGAACGGCAAGACACGGTGCACAAAGCAAAGAGAGAAAAAGTTCGATCGCCAGGTGTTGGTTCCGCCGACTCGGCTCCTCCGGCGAGACGAGATAAGCGAGACGCGTTTCTATTTAAACTCTCGGACTGATATGTAGAGACATCATCTAAGGAAAGAAAAACGCGCCGCTGTTGGTCGAAGGGTCTCGCTGTTACTGCTTATTCATTGGTTCCGCATCGTTCAGACGATCCGTGCGTGCACGCGTGTATGTGTTTGCGTCGGAACCGGCGTTCTGAAACGCGACTTCGCACCGCGGAATAAATCTCCGTCTCCGGATGTTGCAAGGAGAACATATCGCTCGCGTCCGCGAGGGGGAAACGGTTATAAGGGGGGTATTATTCTGGCGTCGCTTCCCGATAGACTAGATAGATAACGATCGAGGATCGGGACGCGAAGGTGGTCGCGATAAATATTTCCCGTGCAAGATTCAAGACCGCGTATCGAATTTCTGCAACATTTTGTAAGAATTTACCCGCTACGATTTTCATTGCGACAGTTTTAAATCTTCCGTCTAGAGAATCGTATCCACGACTCATCGGGATTACATCGAGAGTCAGTTCTCCTGCTTATATCGCGGCAAGTTTCAGATAGATAGAGGCAAGATCGCGACAAGTGTCAGCGTCGTGTCATTCATCGTCGATCGTCGTTTGAATTGAGATCGAGAAACCGTCCGTGAGAGAACGAATTCGCACTCCAGAATGCCAATTCTCCTCGTCGAGATCACACTTGCAAATAAATCAGTTATACGCGGCGCACGCGCGCACGCATAGCATACATACACACCCCACGCACGGTTACATAATAAAGAGACACCGTAATTACAAACTCTACACGTAGAATTGTCAATCTTCCGGTTACGCGCGTACTCACACGCGCGCAACGACGTCACATACACACTCTCTCTCTCTCTCTCTCTTTCTCTCTCTCTCTCTCTCTCTCTCTCTCTCTCTCTCTCTCTCTCTCTCTCTCTCTTCCTCTCGTCGAGTTAATCGTAAATATGCGTATATATGTATCTATATATATACATATATATATTCGCTTTATGTGTGTGTGTTATACATATATATAGATATATGCGATCACAGAACACGTATAATTCGCGTGTAACAGTTTGTGCCACGTTCTTCGTGTGTGTAACCTTAACGATCTATATAAGGATTTGATTTTTTTAAACAGCCTCTCCGTCCTCGCCGCGCGCACTCCGACGTCGCAGAAGCGGCGTCCCCGCTATTAACGACCGTCAATTACCGAAGAAGAGACGGGGCTCCGTCAGTCGTGCGTCGCGCCCCTCGCGATCTACTTAAAAGCTGTCACCCTCCTCTTTTTCCTCTTTTCCTTGCTACCTTTCATCCCTTTAGTGTTTTAACGCTACGCCAAAGGCATGGAAATTCGTTGATAAGCGCCCGCACGCGCGGAAAGTCGCGCGTCAAGAGATTGGTGTTCTCCGGCGTTCCGATCTCGGCCGGTCGCGATTCTCTCGCGAGTTTGTTGGCTCGCGCGCACGACTCGGACAATCCGTGTCCGTCGTCTCTCTGAACCACCTCGCCCACAGCGCTTTCTCTCGGAAGGGACAGAGAGGAGCGGAACGATTTTTTTCCTCTGGCGCTTGTATTCCGCCAGGACAGCAGCCGAATTCGCTTCTTCGTGTGCAGCTTGACGCGCACGCGACACTCGCGATGCGCGTCGCTTCTCGTAGACTGTCGTCAAGCACGCATGTACGCGACCACGCATCACCCTACAGTCTAAGATTCACTCGACGTACGCGTGTGACAAAAGGTAGGTACGATTTGATGATAGCTTTCATGGGTTACGAGACAAAGTCGCGTCGGAAATCAAAAATGAAACGCGTATATATATATATATATATATACACACATATATATATATGTGTGTGTATATATGTGTGTATATATATGTGTGTGTGTGTGTGTGTGTGTGTATATATGTGCACATCGCGAACGCGGCGCGAAAGACCATTTCTCGGTCCTCCCTCCGTTCGTCGAGTATCGTCAAATATCGACGCGATCCGCGATGATTTCGAGTCGGCGTGCGCGCGACGGAAACGGAAACTCGAAACTCGGAACCCGAGATGCCGGGGCGCGAGTCCGAGCGAAAACCGCAGCGATGATCGCGCGTACAATTACGGATTCAGCGTAAACCGATGTTCCTTAATTTAACCTTAACGAGTAATTTTCCATCCCTGGACAAGACATCCGACAAAAAGGAAAAATGAAAAATCGCGAAAAAATGGAGCTACGCATGCTTTTGTCTCGCTTGACGCGTGTGTGTACGCGCGTGTGCGGTAACGCGTCCACCTGCGACAAGCGAAGGTGCGAACGCACCTGCGAAACGCACGGAAGATCGAAACCTAAACGCGAAGGATGTTGTGTGTGTTTATGTGTGTGTTTCCGTCTGTGTTTGTGTGTATGTGTGTGTGTATCTACGTTGTAACGTTACAAGCGCGACGCGAAAGCTTCTAACAGGCGAGAGCAAACTTTAACAGATCTGAAACATAAACGATACGCACAAATAACAGTCTGCTACGATGTCGAACGTAGAAAAATACAAGTGTCTATGTACAAAACGAATTATAAATCTCTCCTCCTCGTCATCCCCCGTCTTCCTATCTCTGTTCGATATATCCTTTTCTCTCTTTTTCCTCCCTCTCTGTTTCTTCCTCTCTTCTTTCCCTCCTCCTCCTCCTCTTTCTCCTTTGCCTTGCATTTCATTTTTCTCATCCGCTCTCGAAACACGTAGAAAAAACTCTCTTGCCCACCACGGATGATGTTTGACGCGAATCGACGGAACTGGAGCTGCGCGATCGACGCGATCGTTGAGTAGTCGCTCGGAGAATGGAGATGCGCCGAGTTCGTCGAGTTAGATGGACGAGAGCGAACGGCTGGACGAGGAATCGCGCCGAGGGCGCAGCCGAAAGAAATGATCAAACAGCGAGTTATCCAACGCGGCTGCTCCCACAATCTACGTCGACGCTGCTGCTGCTCTCTGCTGTTCTCTCTTTCCTCCTTCCTCCTCTTTGCTCTTCCGTTATCGCCTTTTCAGCGCTTACCGAAGAGCCGCGATTGCCGTCTATCGCCGGCGGCACACCAATCGAACCATGAAGTGACGGCCCTACGCGAAGGACGGCGCCGCACACGCCCGAGCAAAAGCGGGCCCCAATCTCCATGCCTCTCCCCCCAAGTCGCGTGCGTGTGTGTTTCGTATGGGACTCGATGATACCGTGTGCTCGCTCGCTCGATGCTCCTTCCGTGCCGTGTGCAGAACCCCGCGGAAACATCGCGCGAATTCGCGCGGGAAAACAAATCGACAAACTGACTGACAGACAGCAGACAGGCGAAGGGGCGACGTGGAACTCCGCTTTACGTCATATACCGCATCACGGCACGAAGAGCGTATAGCAGTTCCGCTTGCATGCGAGCCTCTAGGATCATCAGGCACACGTGGACCTAGAGAGAACAGAAAGAGAAAACGGTATTTAGCGGCATGCTCGAGACTGTCGACACGCGGAGATTCTTTTCTCTTCGATACTCCGACGGTTTCGGCGATCGTTACTTGGAAAAGTTAAAAAGGGAATTATTATTGGCACATACTTCACCGCTTAAAACTTGTCCTTGTTCTTGCTGACGAAATTAAATTACCGCTAATTCCGAATGCGCGCAATGTGCAACTTGCGTGGCTTAATGTTAATTTTCTATCTTCTGCGACTATTTTCAGCCGGGCTGTGAACGACACTTCGTACGTTTAGCATGTTTAACTTTTAAACTTGTTTACGATGTCGGTGCCGCTTGCCTCATGTTAATTTCGATGGTACTTGATATTCAAAGCGAGACCGTACGCGCAAACTTATCATTTGTTTTTCAAATGGATCCCGGATAACATACAGAGACGGAACAGAATTGAAACCGAGAGCTCGAGAGCTCGAACGTTTCAATCGAGCAAACTAATTATTCCCGAGTGCATTTTCATTCCTTCCCTCCCCCCATCCCTCCCTCTCTGCGTACCTTTTCGCTGTGTTTGAACTCCCTCATAACGCGATCGTAGTCCCTCTTGGTGACGCGCTCTGGATAACAAACGGCGCTCTTGATGAAGGTCTTCAAGCTTCGTTCGAGCAATTGATTGACCTCATTGTAATCGTAATCGTCGTGCCTTATGCCGAACATGCACTGTATGTAGTTCCAGATCGCCCGTCTGAAGCGCGACGTGTCGACCTTGTTGTGCGTGCCCATTGTGTAGTACGTCAGATTGTACGCGGTCTTGAACTTGTCATCGAGGAGATTGCCGACGTCGTTGTACAGACGGTTTACCAGGGAGTAGCCGTGATCGTCCCAAGAGCAATCCTGGACGCGGAAGGTCGGTATGTCGTTCAGCTGACCGCGCTAAAGGGCATAGCAGAGAAGAGCGCGTTGAGAGAAAGCGACGCTAAGAGAAGCGAAATCGACGAGCTACTTCGAGGGAAGATCCCGCGTGATTCGGCGGGCCGGAAAAATTATGTTGGAAGAGAAAAAGGAGAGATAACGGCATGTGCAAGCACTCGCGTTATCTGTCTCGGCGAGTGGTTTTATTATCTCGCGCATTAACGGCTGATGCGTAATCGCCGTGCGTGCGTGCGTGCGCGCGCGCGCGCGCGCGCACGCCTCGCCTTCATAGCTACTTTAAGTCACAACACACACAATGCTGTTGCTCGTTGTAAATATTCATAGTAACGCGAGCGCTATCATCGCCGTCGTTCCGTCGCCTCCGCCTCCGCCGCCGCCGCCGCCGCCGTCCGTCGTTGTCGTTGTCGTCGTTGTCGTCGTCGTCGTCATCGTTGCGAGAGAAGCGAGCCGGTTTAAATATTCATGGATGATGCTATACAAGCTACCTTGGAATATCCTTTCGGCTGTAATCCATTGCGCGCTATGCGTGCGAAAGTAACGCAAACCGCCGCTGCCGTTGTAGTCGAGTAACAAATCGGCGAATTGCGTTATCAACGTTAAATGAACTAATTAAGATACGTCACACATCATCGGCGGCGGCGTTTCCGCGACTGCCTGTTTTATCGTAACGAGCGTGTCGCTCGGAACGACGATGAAAGGTGTTGCTGTTTGATCGCCTGTACACACCCACGCGCCTACACGATGCGCGAAGGAGAACCTACCTTGGCGAAATCCTGGTAGATGAAAGTGGGGTCCTCGATGAAAAGACCGATATCCGAGTCAAGGACCGAGCTACTCCTCTGCGGCGCCGCCGCCAGCTCGGCTGATTGCGTCTCGACAGTCTCGAATCTCTTCGACAGCTCCTCCTGTGTGATCTGATAAGACTCGGACTTTTCCGAGAGGCGCTTCATACGTTCCATCAGAGTCTCCACTCCGACCTCCTGCTCGCCGACTATGCTCGGCGATGATGGCGGCGACGGTATATTTTCTGCACGGATCAAGATAACGCGATATTACATGGACTCGTATTACATTCTTTCGCACATTCTAGACGCACGATCGTAAACAGGAGGAACGCGTTTTAGTCGCCTGCGTACGCGTGCACGTGCACGTGCACGTGCACGTGTGTGCGTGGGGAATTTAATTATCATTATGATCGGCGTTGCTCATCATCATAGCTGCGCGCGATTTAGTAACGTACCAGTCTTGCCGTCACTGTTGGGAATCTTCTTAGGGCTGCTGGAAAGTTTATCTTTGGCTGGTGGTACGTTACTACTATTGTCCTGGCTGTTGTCCTTGTAGTGATGGCCGGTCACATTGTCCAGTTCTTCGTTGATTCCGCAGGAAAAGACGAAAGACGACAAAGAATGGAAATGCGCTAATAGAACTATCGCGTGGACGACCTCTGCTATGGTCCAATTGTCGTCGCCCTTAGTCAGTTTCTGGGGACACACACACACACATACATATATATATATATATACACGTAGACACACTTGAGAATCAAGCGCGCTATTCTCGCGAGACAAGGTACACTTCGCGAACAGCTCGCCGCTTACCTCTATGTGCGCCTTGGTCAGGAGCCACGGTCTGTGGGCTAGGATCTTATTGATCTCATAGAGATCTTGCAGCTTCCCTGGAATCGATCTCAGGCCTTGGAGCCACGAGAGGTCACCGCCCTGCAGCAGGAACTCTCCCTTCTGCAGGTTTATAAGGTAGCTACACTGGTGCCTACCCGCGGCCTGAAAGCACACGAGGATGCATCTTTTTAAACTCGTTCTTCTTCTCTCGTCGAATCGTTCCGTCTTATCTCGCGACTTTTCCGAGAATTGTTTTTGCCATCTTCTCACTGTGATCGCGCCACCTCTCTCGTGCGTTCCCAACTTGTTATTATTACTATTATCGTCGAGAGGCGCTTACGCGATTGTCCAAGGTTCTCGAGGAAAAACTGCTTCCCGTGACAGATTAGCGATTAGTTCGAGAGACGAACTCGGTTCACCTCCGCGGATAATCGTACAGATATAGAGATGTTCCCCCATATGCAACGCGCGTTTTACATACTTTTAACATCGAGTCGAGTAATGACATATTATATTACGGCCTAATCAATGCACGCACCATGCCGCCCGATAAATCAACTAATTTATAGTGGTCGTTATACTTCGACGGCCGAGCGGCCCGTAATCTTGATTATCGCGCTAACCTCAGGCTGTACATCATGGGCCAGATATACAGGCACGCAGAATTAGCTTGCAGATAATGCCCGGCGATAAGATACTACCTATAGGGAAATAAGTGCGAATAAAACGACCGAGAGCACGCGAATCGACCGAAAGCAATTTTGCCCCGCGAGGAATTTCTATTTGAGTGCTGCCGCCGTCGCGCATGCATTATTGCCGCCGATGTGTGTGTGTGTGTGTGTGTCTGTGTGTGTATGTACACATGCGCACATGTACGCGCATCGATACCACGCACAATCGCGCGCCGATAAACGGTAGATTTCTCGTTCCACAAATTTTCGAGGACGGCGCCGGGTTATTGGCTCGATTTTGAAGGGCTCGCGCCCGCGTGCCGCGCGTTTTTCAATAACAAATTTCGACCGGCGAGAGAGAGAGAGAGAGAGAGAGAGAGAGAGAGAGAGAGAGAGAGAGAGGCAAATTGACGGTAACGTGACGACGCATCGGAGCGCAAAATTGTGCGAGGTCGCGGCCGGCAATATCGCGCCGTTATCACGCGCAGCATGATTTTCGAACACGCGTCAAATAACACACACGGTAGATTGGGAGAGAACACGCTATGCTTGAACGTCGCGTGTTCCCTCCGAGCGACGCGGTTCACTTGTCTCTCTAATTGTCGTCACGCTTATAATAAGCGGTAAATGGAAAGAAAGTCTCCGTCGTACGCAAAGAGAAGGTTAATCTTGTCGCGTGTGTCCAGAGACTAATAAGCTCGCTACGTTTGTAACGGTCGAATGAAGCAAAAAGTTCGGGGAACGTCAGAAACTGTCGTGAAAGATGCACGACTTGAGACTTGTGAACGGGGTGTACTGTGTGGATATTTATAACTTATTAATTTTATTTCATTCCGACGTCTCATGTGGCGTCTCTCATATGGCGACGCTGTATTACATATCACAGCTGCTTCGTGCAGACTTAACGCAGACGCGGGGATATTCATCGTGAGTGTCTCATCAAAACGAAAGGATCGAAAGGGACAAGTGATATCTCTCCAGCGCGGAGGGAAATTCAGTCGCGACGACGTTTGTACATCTTCTCACGCGAACGGGACGACTGATTTTTGAAAATGCGATTTGAATTTTATGCACGAGGCCGCGCGAATTTCTCCACGGGCTATCCGCGATGGCAGAACGTCAAACGACGCTTTCTCCTTTCTTCCTTTTCTTTTCTTCTCTCTCTCTCTCTCCCTCTCTCTCTGTTTTTTTTTATAGAACCGAAGGTTAAATTGCCTGACGCGAGCTCGGTGGTGATCTATTTATTTCCGCGTGAGCAACTTTGCAAAGCTCGCGAGCATGAAATGCGTCGGTTTAACACCCCTGATTCGTCATTTCGCCAACCGGGAATTTCGCGTGGGCGGGTGCAGCGGGATTCTGACAAGACCGATCGATCATCGCAACACGGGATGGTAATATCACGGTGAGGCAGTCGCGGCGAACGAGAGCGGGAAAATGCGAGATGAAGCGGAAAGGAAAAAGAGGAGATAAAGAAGAGAAAGAAGAAAGATCACGAGGAAGAAAGAGAGAGTGAGAACGTACGCGTGTGAGCGCGCGCGCGCGCGAGAGAAAGAGATAGAGAGAGAGAGAGAGAGAGAGAGAGACAAAGTGCGTAAATAAAGTACTGTGTTTACCACGAGAACTGTCAATCGATCGATTCAAGAGTCGCGATAAGCGCGATAAGAGCAGTCCGCAAATACATCTTCGCTGTTTGAGAATCGTAGCGTCTTTTCCTGGGAGTCGCAAGTCGAGAGACTTGCTACGCGCGTTCGAACGATACACTTTATCAATAATCTCACGCATTCATTCGGCCACGAGCGATTGCGTGTGGGATAATTCGCGACGGTCGGTCGAAATTTCGCGATTTCGCGGGAGAACGGCGGAGAATGAGAAAGCGAAAAAAAACAGAGTCGAGTCGGGTAAGGTACGAGGATAAGATACAATGTTCCGCCAAGTGTCAACGAGAGGAAGTCATTTATTGCACACATAGCGCGCGCGTTATCGATATGTATTTGCGTGCGGATCATGCGGCCGTCGTCGAAAAACACAACGAGTCACGGAGTAAAGGGAAACCAGTTTAATCCGCCATGGATTTATTAACGCCAGTTAATAAATCACTTCCCCCGTACGTGTATCTCTCCTGATTACGTTCTGGTATAGTCAGCTGCACGTGAAACTTTCATTCGTTTCACCGCCATGGATCCTCCGGCGGCGGCTATCTTATCGCCTTATCGATTCACGTGCCGATCCGATCATCCCGAAATTCGTCGATTGCGCCGTTATCATTCTCTCGCGACGATCAAAAGTCGAGGATTAGCGGACGTTTATTACCGTGAGGCACCTCGTGTCTGTCGCGCCCGACGCGAAGGGACTTCGATGCAGCTCGCAGCGCGATACCGATTTTTGTTTTTCATCGCTCGAGCGGTGGAGGAGGAGAGGAGATTACCGCGTACGAATTGGGAAGGCGATAACACTGCAAATAGTACATTATCGCGCCGACGGGAAAACAATACGCGCGATGGCACGATGGACTACTGCCACGCGAGGAGAAAACACAAGCCGCGTCATCGCGATGTTATTTGCGACCCCATCGTCCGAACACGCATGGGCGTCACGAAAAACTCTATTTCCCTTTCTCATGTTTCAAGGAACTGCCTTTCGTCGCCTTCTCCGTTACTCGTCCCGATAACGCAAAATTCGGCCGTAAGGGCGCGTTGCGTTACGCGTGCCCAGCAACAGCAACAAACACGTCAGTATCACGGATTGCTCGCCGCTATTCGGATGACAGTGCAGAGGTTGCCGGAAAAGTCACTCGTTGACTTTATTGATAATGATATTTGCAGTGTTCCCAGTTATGACAAATGCAATTAACTTTGCACCGTGATCGTTGCGACAATTTATCGACCGTTTACCGACAGGAGCCGAGCCTTATTGAATTAAGATGTTTAAAAAATGAAACTGAGAAATAAATATTACGGAATAAAGCAGAATAAACAAGAGTAATACTTGAAATATTTAAAAGTCTTACATACTGTATTTCATCTATGTTTCTACAAAAGATCGCTTCTGCAAAAGTATGAATGGACTAGAAACGCGGTATAAATATTGGTTGCAATTTAATCGAACGCAACTATCAAGCGACATATTTTTGGTACATTGTAGTCTTGTATCGAAGGGCCTGTTTCTCGAAATCTTTTGCAGCTTGATAGTTGCGGCCAATTAAATTGCAACCAACATATATATATATATACATATATTGTGTTTGTAGTCTATTCATACTTTTGCAGAAGCGATTTCTTGTAGAAACATGGATGAAATACAATATATAAGACTTTTGAACATTTCTCTATCGTTTTCTTCCTAATCTCCAATTTCTATCGAACTTTCCAACGTGAGGAAACAATTAAAAAATTATGCGAAACCAGGAAATATGTTGTATTATTTATCGCTTTAAATATTACTCTTATTTATTCTGCTTTATTCCGTAATATTTATTTCTCAGTTGCAGTTTTCTAAACATCTTTTTTAATTCAATGAGGTTCGACTCGTGTCGGTAAACGGTCGATAAACTGTCATAACGAACACGGTGTAAAGTTACTTGCATCTGTCATAACTGGGAACACGACGAAATATCATTATCAACAAAGTCAACGAGTGACTTGTTCGGAAACCTCTGCATTATCATCCGAATAGGGGCAAGCAACCCGTCATACTGACCTGTATGTTGCTGTTACACCCTGTACATCTTTCTTTCACGAAAAGCTGACGCGGAGCATGCGACGGACACGGCCGACCTATTGCCGTCGTTTCGATAACAAGCGTGCCGCTACGGGAACCTAACACCCGTATCAGTTAGCAGCCGTACATTTGAAACGGCGAGATTCACGATAACAAACGACACTTATTTTCGACGCCAGGCCGGCGTGTTCGCGCGCGCGCGCGCGATGCCTGACATCTGATTCGGACACGATTAACGACGATCAGATTATCTGACAACAGGACGAACTAGATAGAAAGCCGGGGAAAATATCGCTAAGCTTCTGCTTCGAATCCAAGTGATTTTTCATCATTTCATCACGTTAACGGTAAGATGTCGCGAAGAGAGGACTCTTGCGCTCAATCATCACTTCCAACGCGAAGATTTCGAACGAATGAACAATACGAGCTGATGGACAGCCGAAAAATCAACACATGCAACGAGCGGGAATATTTATCGGTAGAAAAGCTGTTTTTCAAATACCTTATCATTTTATCGCGCTGATCCGTGTGTATCTAACTAAGAATTTATTTGATTCTCGCCTGCACCTCGCCGCCTCTCGAGATAAAGTGTTTTTCGATCATGCCTGCCTGACGTGTACCTCGTCTATCGCGGACTACCACCAGACTACCAGCTTGTCTCGCGAGTTATCAGGCCGCGATAACTCCTTCTCGAAGAAGATCTCGCCGCGAGATTGAGAAAGGAACGCGCGGAAGGCCCGCGAGAATTAGATTCCCGCTCTCGCGAGCGACGGAGTCGAGGATTGATCATTCCGTCCCAGGATGGACGTGTCTGGGTCGTTGCTGAAGCACACTTTCCATCGATAATTATCAGCGGTCAGATTGATATAAACGATTAATTAAAGCGACGACGATCGTTCGACATAAATGACTCGCGATTTCATCGAAGTGATCTAGCAAATCACGTGATTCCCAATCACGACGGAGAGAACTGTATTTGAATACTTGAACAATATGTGAACAGTTTTGACTCCTGTTGAGGATATATGCGATTGTTTGGTCAAATAATTATTGCAAGAAACGCTAACGAATCTCACCAGTTTTCAACTTGCAAGCGCACGATCAAATTCGCGAGCATTCGCAACGGCTCGCGATGACGGCCGATCGCGACTTGCGTATCTTTCAAATGCGGAAGCGGTAACCTCAATACTGCATCCCGTAAGTTTTACGATCGCAGCCTGGCTTCGAGAGATTTCGCAATAAATAAAGTCAGCTGCGACCGCGCGAATGGCCGTCAAGCAGGCGTTAACTTGACAATTCAGAGTTATAAACCAGTTTGCAGAATCTGCATACCCGCTCTCGCTTATATCGAGTGTCTAACAACACCGGACTCTTCGTCGTCTTTATATACACCCACGGAAATGTATTCAATCGCGAATTATGCATCGACTAATTCCAACTCGCTTCTGGAGAAGAAGCGGGGTTTTAATGGAGAAACGAGTTCTTCGACAAGTGAGTCTTAATTCCGCGAGAGGAGAGAACAAGTCGACGAGAAAGAAGGATATTTCATAGAATTGGTTCGAATTTTATTGAAAGCCGACCGTAAAAAAAAAAAAAAAAGAGAGAGAAAAAACAAGAAAAAAACAAGCGGGTTTATGCTTTGAAGTATCGCGCAACGCCAAAGCGACAGGAACGTTCGTTTAAAATATCCCGGGACTTTATGAAAAATTCCCGGCATTTTCGCTGCCGAGGAGTCTTCACGTGATGCTACAGATGCGCTTGAAGAAAAGATCTGGCGGCCAAGGTTGCTTCAAATCTAAAAAATTGCTTGAAAATCGATGGCTCTATTTTCTTCCCTACGTTATTTAAACGTATCTATCGCACAACCTTGTATTTGGTGAATATTAAACGCGGCTCATGAGTCTCATTTATCGAAAGACATTCTTGCACGCCCAAGTAGTCTCCGATTGTTCGACCGGATATATTCGTCTCTATCTGTTATTTATATATCCCGCTTACGCAACTGGATCAACTTGTCTGCATTATTTAAGGAGGACGCCGCTGACCGAAACCGTGAAAGAAAGAGCTATCTAGACAAAAAATAAGACCGATCTTATTTCGCCGTCAGGCGCTTCTAAAATTCATGTCTTGATTATAACAGCGTGGCGCTATGTAATTACAGAGCGCACGCTGCTCTCAAAACGATTCTCGGACGAGCGCGTTTACGTGTGTGCGAGTGATAAAATTACATAATTTCACATAACAAACGGCGCGTGTTGATACTAAAATAGCTGGATGTTACGCGAATGGCTACATGTTCGTAAACGATCGCCGGATGGTGAAGATCATAAAGGGGAACGGTCAATGTTTAATTTTTTTATACACGTCCGCGCCGACTCCTTCTGAGCGAAACGCGCGTGCGGCGTTACGAAACGCACACACGCCTTGCATTTACTCCTCGGTCGCTCCTCGGTCGCGATAACCTTCGACTCGGTGACCCGTTACCGCTCATCGAGGATGACCGGGGAACTTCAGAGAAGAGGCGAGGACACTGCGCGATCGTCGCGAAGATAAACGAGCAACAATTTTCCACATTCATCGTATACAAGATTCCATCAAACTGGAGATTTTACAAAGAAGAGAAGCCTCCAGAAACGATTCTCAGAAAAGCTAAGAAATATCTATATATACCGTAGGAAAGAAACCTCCTCTAAATTAATAAAACTAAAAGTTTAGTATATTCGTATTATCTATATTAATGGAAAATCAAGAAGAAGAGCAATGTACCGTACGGTGGTTTCCTGGCTTAGCAGCGGCGTAGTTTTTTGTAGGGGATAAAAACGAGAACAGGTACTCACCATAATGGCAATGAGATGCCTGTAGTCATAAGGAAGTGGTCCGTCACCCCTGAGGATGAAATGCTGCGTTCGAAGGAAATGATCCAGATACGTTGGATGCGAGGACATTACCCTCGAGACATGATCCAATCTGTTGTTCTGGAGGAAAGCATCCATCAACAGCATATGCGTCTGTAACAAAAACCAAAAGCGGACCGCCATAAGTGAAAGGCAACGCGACCCGTCATATTATACAGATTTATCACTGGTGCTCTATGAAATTTGTACAAAAACGCTGTAATACTGCTGCGATCTAGTAAGACTCAAGTGTCCTGATGCGAATCCTGCTGTACAATAATTTTATACACACACACACACACACACACACAGTAGCGTTTGGTTTGTAACTTGAAACCGGCTGACATTAAAGATTTCGGGAACGTCACAAAAGATGACCAAAGTTCTCCGAAAAATCATCTCGGGGAGACAACAAATTCAAATTTTTATAGAATTACTTCGTAAAAGTGGTCCTCAGCGTCAATTCGCCACGCTTCTTCTCAAAACGTTGAAAATATTTTTGGCCTTCGAGCATCGCAAAGTTCGTTGATATTTGAGCTGCGATATTTGTGTTTGTAGATTACTTTCGCACTAATACCTATTTGACAATTCTGGTCAGCATAAGGAGTCGCCGTTTTTTGTTTACTCGCGATCTCTCGCGATAAATTTGGACGTTGGACACGTGTTACAGCACAGTTGATACGTATTATTCGCAATAACACTTACATAACCACGCTAAGAAGAGAGAAATGGGTATCCGAAAGTGACCCTCGTAACCAGGTGTTTGCGTTGCATCATTCAACGCGACAGCGGCTCGTCTTTTACGTTAATTAATACATCACGTCGCTACGATTTTGTATACACATTGAAAGACAAAGAGGGGGAGGGGGCACGAACAGGAGAGACACGCACGTATGCACGGCGATAGATATCGGAATAAATTATCGGTATCGCGGACACGCCATATTGTAGTAGCGCATAATAACCATGTTGCATTCCGCGACATGCGATCATTTCTTATTCGAGCGCTAGAGTAAACAGTATATTGATCAGAAATCATTACACGGCGTGCTTATGCACGCGTGCGCGCACGCGCGCGCAGTCCGCTAATAACGCGATGTAAAATTGCAGAGTAGCGCGCATTAATCGCTCTCAAACACGAAATAATTCACGGGTGAAAAACTAGACGAACGTGAGAGATTCGGGAGCGAGGCTTCCTGCGCGTGAGTCACGTTTCACCGCGCGAAACGCAATTCACCGGATACGCGTGTTAACATCTAATAGTTCCTGCACGCGTGCTGGTTTCTCCAGCTACCGATATGGAAATCCATCCGGGGGCCGTCCGCCATAAAGCGACCTAATCAACCGAGTCGAGCGCTGATCGATGCACGCGCGCGCGCGCCCGGAGATTTCGGATCATTTCGAATGCGTACGTATCGGCATGGACGCGCGCGCGCGTTCGCCATTCGCCAGGACGCGCACGTGTTCGCACTCCGAAATGTCGACGCTGACGGCGACGTCTCCAGCGGCGACGGAGGAGAAGCCGCCGCTCGCGGTCGAATCCGGATTTGAAACTTTTTGTCTCTCGCGCCAGCCGGCCGCTCTTCGCGACGCTCCGCACGGCGACCTCTCTCTTCCGCATCGGCGTCGTTGTGGTACGTGGTAGGGACGCTGATCTTAAATCGATTTAATCGAAGACCGATTCATCGGAGCCTAAAGGATCGATTTGAAATCGATCTTTCTGGGACTGAATCGATTCAAGGGTCGATCTGTAAATTCGGAAAATCGCCAACACGACTTTTTCAGTCTCTACTGGTAACATAGTCTTTTCTTTTTTTTTTTACTTCTTTTAGCTGTAACATTTGAACTCACTCAATGGTTGCACAATGCACATTATGTTGCTTTTAGACCGATGTCCCATGGCCGAGAATTTTCAGCGGAACGAAACGCGCGAATCAATCACAGCCACTCCATATAATAGTATATATTATATACATATGTATATGCATATAATAGTAAACGTGATTTCTTATTTAATAACGTTTAAAAACCCTTGATTAATGTTTAATCAAACTAATTAAATCCTTAGCACAAAGATTTAAAGATCTTTTTCTATTTTGTTCTGGCCACACACACATACAGAACACAATCAAAAGAATACCATATGTTTGATTTCTTTAATTCATATTAAACTATACGAATTACACGAGGTACACGAGGTCACTTTAGAGTGTAGAAGTTTGACAGATAATATACTTTGATGAATGGTTCACTCTACATGCATACCGATTCAAATCGATTTTCTCAAATCGATTCTTTATAAACCAATTTTTTAAAGATCGATCTTTTTCTCCGTGATTCAAATCGATCTTCAAATCGATCTGTTTGGAAAAAAATCGGCAAAAAATCCCTAGTACATGGAGTGTCGAGAGATATTCGTCTGATACAAGCGCCTTACCGCAAAGTAAGTCGTAAGTTGCAAATCCGCGAGGATTCGCCTAACAAATTAAAATATTCCTCTCGACACGCAAATTGAGCGGTCAACCGTAATTCGCGCGCGTAAATGAGAAAATGTTTCTCCCGAGCGCAAGTCGCGCGATTTCGCGGCTATCCATAACAAGTTTACCTCACGACTAGCTCTATATCGCTCCTTCGGCCGCTGAGACAACAACTCTCACTTGACGATAGCCGAAATATCACGCGATTCGCGGCAAGTCGCCTGATCGATTCCCCTGGCACTGCTGATCCTGCATTATCCAGCAAATATTTGCATCAACGAGCGTGTCGGGACAGAAGGAATAACAAGCGCTAACGAAGCTATCAAGAGAATTGTAGCGGCGCTACAAAGCGCACTCGGCGCTATTAACGCGAGTTGGCGCTGAAAGTGCAACATTATGATACGAGTGTGTACAAATGCGAGTATGATTTGTTTGCTTGTGGTCGACCTTGTAACAGGTCGCTAACCCATGTGCAGTAACAACGCGCACACAAACCAAGCGCGAAAAGCATTTCACTTTGGCGCCGGCTTTCGTCTCGAGAGGCATATCAAGCCGACATTCGCGCCGGACGCGCGAGAATAAGAAGAAGGATCTCGATGTTTCATATCGTGCACCGCCGACACAGCCCGTTGTAACTGTCGCGGGGAAATCATCGCAGACGTGACAGCGAGACACGGTGTAATGTGACGAATCGCGCGCGCTTCGAACGTATCACCTGCTCGTGCGGCGCACTGCCTTCGCGAATCGTTATCGTTCCTAATCAGATTATAATTGAAAAATACCAGACGTTTATTAGCATACGCTTTTTTCAGACGACGTTGAGATCGACTTCGCCGCGATTCTCGGCGCTAACAAGCGCGAGAAACGAACGCCGCGGATAAACGCGCTCGCTAAGGCGAGGCTGAAATCTCATCGCCGTGAGTGATCGTTTATAATGATCATTAATCATGATTAATCGACGTCTCGCGTGGCGTGTCTGCTGTTTATTATTATTATTATTATTATCGTCATCATCATTATCCTTATTATTATTATTGTTATTATTATTATTATTATTGTTATTGTTATTATTATTATCGTTATCATAATTATCCTTATCATTATTGTTATTATTATTATTATTATTATTATTATTATTATTATTATTGAAGGAAAAGGCTTGGCCGGATTCCGGTTGAAACCGGTGTGTGTAGAGGAACGAGTGCGCGTTTTGAAAAATTCCTACGCCAATATACGAGGTGGTGGTCGGTGAGTTGCGTTCACACCCGACGCACGATCGCGAGAGCCCAATAATAATGTCGCAACCCATCGGGTTCATTCGCGATACCGAGTAAATATCTCGCCTCGACGAGACTCGCCGCCGACCGGCGCCGTAGATGGCCGAATAAAAATTTGTTTTGATAAACAAGAGACTCGCGGCCGCCCCGAATCGGCCGGCTTATTATTAGACGGCCGGCGTTCGTCGGCAGGCCGCGGGTCCACGTGTGGGCGGAAATAACAAATTACTCAGTGTCAGCTAGCTGGCGTGGCAGCCGGAGATTGAGTGGTCCGATCGCGAGGAAATTCACTCGAAACTTCCCGGTGGCTCGAGGCGGAGGGAGAGAAAAAGAGGAGGGGGAGAAAGAGAGAGAGAGAGAGAGAAACGCGTGCATCTAACGGAGGAAAGAGGAAGGCTTTTTAGAAAAATGCCCGTGTCCGATTGATCGGCGACCATAAATCATTCGCTCAACAGTGTTCACTCGGGTATATGTTGCATTTTCGCCGTTCTCGACGCTCGCTATTGACCGCTGGGTCATCGCGCTCCACGTCACGCAGGAAACGTGTGTATACTCACGAACTAATATAAATATTAATACCGACGATTGTCTAACATTTATGAGTGGTTTCAGCGTGTAAACATCCACAGTAATTTACACGGGAGATCATATTTTTCCGCAAGTGCGCATCACTTGTTAATAAAAACGCATGAAGAAAAAAAAAGGGGAGGAAGGAACACGAACGCGACTTATATATAATAAGTTCCATAACGCCGCACGGCGATCGGCGATAATCCTTGATTGCTCTTTAAATGGCGAGCGTACGTGAGAAGCTGCCGGGAGGGTTCTCGTTTCCCAACGTCTGTCCATATTTCTTTTTCTTGCTTGCCGAGCAAGCTGCCGGGATATTCGTCGGGCGAATGTCTTCGCGTAAGCCTCGCGAAATGATATCTCGCTTTGTGCCAACTTCCGCAGAACAATGTTATCAGCAGAAAGCTATTCGCGCGACGGTAAGTCGCGAGAGGCTGCGAGTCTCTATGGTTGCGGCTCTTGGCGACGGAGAGCGTGGCAGATTCGAGGCTCATCGGAATTCGAAACGTCTCAACAGCGGCAAAGGACGATGCGACCGACCGCCGCTGGTGCCGACGATGAACCCTCGAGACTTTAAAGGACCAATCGCACTCTATGAATGCCGAGTAACAGCTCGCGCTAACCCAAGGGCTAGAGGATTCACGATAGCACGATACGGCAGCCGCTCGGCGAAAATAGCCGGCTACGTCACAGACGGCAGGCATTACTCAATTAACTCGTTCATGCGATTTGGCAAGCGGTCTTGCCCCGACGAGGCCCTCGAAAAGCGCAGCCAGCGCGGCAGGGAGCCTCTCTCCTTCCGAGAACCCTTTTTCTCTTGGCGAAGTCTCCTGGCAGTCGGCCCGCGACTCGCTGAGACTTCGTGGCGAGCTCTCCTCTAGGATCCCTTCTTCTCTTCCTCCCTCGCGGTCCCCATCGCGGTCTCCATCTTCGCGGAGGTGCGCGTCGCGACGAGATCGGAAACGACGCAGGTGAGCATATTTTTCCCGATGCGTACGGCCGGAAAAAAGTGTTTACAATTTTTAAAAGAGTTCATGGCCGCGACCTAATCTCCGAGCCTGAAAGGAGTCGCCGTAAACAATGACCCCGAGGAACATTATACCGCGCATTTTATGCGCGAGTGTCGGCGATGTGGCGACGTCAAATTTTTTTCTCGCTTGGGAAATCCAGGGAGAGACGGGAGTATCGGGGGGGGGAGGGGGGAGCGACGGTCGCTATCTTTTTTTCTTCCCCTCGCTCGGCCGATTATCGCTCACGCAACCACGGCCGCATCGACGAAAAGCGCGCCTCCGTTGGCTGGTTCGTGAGTATCGCACCGCCTGCATCTTCGCCCGCGGTAATCGATGGATAACAAACAGGAACACGATTTGCGACGAGAGCATGTGAGACGGATTGCACGCGCGCGCGCGTCTCTCTCGCCTTTCATTGTGTATCGTTACTGCAATATCCATATTTCATAACCGACGTTCCACAAAGCCGCGTCTCGCGGCGGACGACAATGCACGATGGACGAATATTTCTTTTCATAATGATACATTAAACGCGCCATTGTCCATTGTCAGTCGCGACAATAATTACCGGAACAAAGACGCGTAAATTATGTATGCGACACACTAAGGACGTATGTCACGAAAATATGCGGCCGACGGCGTCGCGATAAAAATCCAGCTGAGAATTTCGCTCCGACGCGACATGAAAACGCGAGCGAGGCGGCCCGCAGGTGAGTTTGCTCTTCTCTTCTTTCCACGGGAGCTGTCCGCTTCTGTGTTTGTTTTCCTTTTTTTCGGGAGCTCCGCTCAAAGGGCCCCGGGAAAACGTTGACCGCGCGAGCTTGTCCCCCAAGCATCGATCAGCCGAATGCACCGAAATCGCGCGTGCCATCTTGACGAGTATGCTTGCGCAAGCTTCTAAGTAGCGGTAGCCCTCAATCCGATTCCCTAGCGCCGATGCGAACGAAGATTTACGACGCACTTCGCATATAAACGAAGCCAGGCGGCCTCCCCCGAGGTATTTAAAAGCGGCTGAAAGTTCAAGCGCCGGCGTCGCCCATAAATGGTCCGTTAAATGAAGAAAGTGAAGTACCGAAGTCGTTGAAGTACTACGAGAGTTTCCAGGGACACGGGAGAAACCTCTCCCGTGCGAGCGAACAGCGGAGCGGCTGTGTGCGCATGTGTGCGTGTGTGTGTGTGTGTGTGTTTCACTTATAAAGTCATCCTTACGAATCGAGTTACGAAAGAGTTACTCGACGATGACGATGACGATGACGACGACGACGACGAAAGCCGCGCGACAAATCGATAATCGGCCCACGGCACGTCGCGGATCGATCGCAGCCTGCAGCTCCCAGCGTAATGCATCGTTTCGATGCAGCCCGGGCCGGACCAGACCTCTTTATAATTCCGCGCCGTTCCCGCTGCGACGCGCGCGCGCGCGCGCGTCCGAATCGCCGTGTCGCGTCGGCTCCGCTCGAATCTCTATTGGCGAGAAGTTCGCAACACAAGGTAATATGGAAAATTGTAATACATGCGCCGAGAGTGCGCCGCAATTTACGGGAAGGTACGCGTACGAAGTTACGGTAGCAATCGCACGCGCACATGGAACAATACAACGGTGCTCGGCGAGAAAAACGCCCGCAACTCTCGCAAGCGCGCGCCGTCGATACAAAATCGAGTTGGGCGCACCCCGTCTCGCCCAGCGACCAGGAGAGAAGGACAGAGCTAAAGGGGGAGAGCGGGACCGCGCGCGTTTTCCGCGTACGTAGCCGCCATTAGCCGCGGCATTCAGCGCCGAGTGAGCTCGAGGGAATTTTCGGTCGCGGACTCGCGGATGTCGCTTCTTAGGTGCGCGATATTCTATAATTGAGGTGGCCGGAGAATTGGCGACGTTCTCGACGGCGCATTCGCTCGCTCGCTCGCTCGCTCACACGCAGCCAGCCGACGCGACGCGACGACGGCTTGGACGTTTTGGGCGGAATCTCGCGTTTGCGGTTGCATAGCGCAAACAAGATCGAGACGACAACGACGACGACGATAATAGCATACCGCGGCGGTACGCGAGCGCGTGGGCGCGATCCTCGCGCGACGGCTCGCCGCCGCCGCCGCGCCGCGGGAAAAATGCGAAGCGCGCGTGTGTCGCGCGCGCGTCACGGCGACATTTATCGCGATCGTGCGAATAAACAGCGGCGGCCAGCCGGGATCGTATGTTTGTCGCACTCGGAACGGGATCTTAAAAGAAGACGCGCGAGAGTGACGTGGTCGCGCGTATCTACACAAACACGTCGCCGTGCCAATCGCACGCTATATTTAAGCGGGCTTTTTATTCGCGCGCGCCCCTTCGCGCGCGTTACTTATCGCGCGGCTTTGGCATTTTGATCCGCGACGGCCGCAACGCGCCGACGACGTCCGCGGGGCTCCGTGTCGAGCGTCGTCGAGTCTCATCGGCTCGCTCGCTCGCGACGGCTCCGACCGCGGCGATTTTTCGAGTTCGAGCGCGAACACGACGGCGAGGTCCTCTGGCTTCTCTTCCTGTTTCACCAGCTCGACTATTGGCCAAGAGATGGTAGGGAGGACGCAAACCTCGCGAAACACTCCGCATAATCAATTCAGCGGCACAATGGGCCGGAATTAATGGGCGTCACGTTAATTAAATCGCGAGTTCCGATAACTCTAAAACGCCGCGTATAATACATTACGCGTTGTCACCGTCAGCCGCCCGCCTTTAATTGCCGTCATTACGCCGGCTATTCTGCGCTCCGTTAATCAACCGCGATTGTCGACGTTCGCGATTAAGTGCGCAAATGCGGTTCGATCATTCATACGTACGCGCGCGCGTACGAGAGAAAGAAGCGGTCTCTCCTCTCTCCGTGACAGCCGGACGGGCGTTCTCCTTCGGCGTCGCCAAAGCGGCCGCGGTTCTCGATCGGAACGAACGGCGATTAGCCGGCTCGACCGACGCAATGTGCGAGACGAAAAGATGAAGAAAAGATCAAATCTCCGCGAGGTGCCGCGAGGCGTCGCCCTGAAGTGGACGCATTGTCTCGCCGCGTCTCCGCAATGCACTATCGTGAGTCACACACACACACACACACACACACACACAGTCGCACTCTCTCTAATCAACTTAACCACGCCACGTCGATTATCTTCCGAGGCGCGCGCGCGCACACTCGAGAGCAGAGGAACGGCTATCCCGAAAGCCACGTTTTGGTAATTAGCTGTTTACTCGGGAGAAGATCGATAGCGATAACGCGCGAAGGTCGAGAACGCCCCTTCCTTATTAACGCCCGCCTCGTCGTTGACAGCGCTACTTACATACCCTATTACGATTCAATGGGCGTCGAGTAACTTCGTTAAGTGCGATAAAACGCGCTGCGCCCGTTTATTTTATCGCGAGTTCGCGCGACGGCGGCGGCGGTGGCGGCGGCGGAGGCGCCGCTCCAGATCCAGGTGAACAAAGGGGCTATTAGCTTCGCGATTTATCCACGCTCCGCTTTGTTGGCCGGTAATTGACGCTGTGTGTTCCGAACGCGCGGGAGGAAACCGTTATAGGAAACCCGCGCGCGCGCGCGCGCGCGCGTCGGTTTACGTGCCGTGCTCGGAGGAGCAGAAGGGCTACACACAGAGCCGGCCCTTCGCATTTCGCCGCTAACGAAGTTGCGAAACGGTCGGCAATACGCCTAGAGTTATTCGCAAAATTTCTCGCAAAATTGCCGCGCGCGCGAGTCCCGCACGGGTAAGTGACTTCGCTTTACAAGCTTCGGTCCTCGCACGAGAATACGCGTGCGCGTATTCACTTTGTGCGTTAATGGTCTTGGTCCGGAAATTTCGCGCGAGGTGCGGCTCAATTGCGCATGATTTGCGCGGCATTTTTCGTTGCTTTCGTTATCGTCCTGTGAATGGCGACGTGACTAAATCACGAGGACGTCTTCGCTGCTGCTTGCAGCTGAGAGACGGCAGCGCCGCGGAATTAAGCAATTCTCCATCCACTCACGCTTCTTCTCCCACGCGTAACTCCGATCAGCTTGGGAAGCCCGGCATGTATCAGCGCGATACAACGCGCGAGTATCGCCCCGATCGAAGGGTACCGAGAGAGAAACTTTCCCAATTAGCCGCAACAACCGTGCGCGCGCTTTCGGCTCGCCGAGGTTTCTCGCCTCCCTGCGTCCGATTTCCCTGCGATCGCGCGAAACACAAAACAGATTCATCGCCGGGCTCGCGGCGCGGCGCGCGGCGGTCATACATCGTCTTCTAAATGCGCGGCGATGGAATTAATCGCATCGTGCTGCAAGGCCAATTTCAATTATTACACGCCGCGCGGTAACTAACGAGCCTGTTGCGAAGCGCCAAAGCGTTTCAAACGCGCCTCCTCGTCTCGTTACAGCGGACGCCACGCCGTGGTGAGCCGATCCGTGTTGTTTCGCAATAAAAAAAAAGAAAAAACGGAGGTTTCCGCTGGCGATCAAAGGGAGAAGCCCGTCCAACGACGTTTCCCCGGCTGATGCCTCGGCCGGCCGGGAACGACAGGTCGGCTCGTAAAATCGCGCGCGGCGAGCCCTCTGGCAGTCAAGGCAGTTCGAAAAATGTGACCCAATTTCGGCCGCGAGCGCGTCGCCAATTACCGTCACTCGTGTGCTGCTTGCGAGTTTGCGCTTCGAGCTGAGAACCGAGTCGCGGTCTTCGGGCTAAACGCGCCCAAGTCGTATTCCCGACACGTCTGATCGCCAGATGTAAGGCGACATTACACCGCCGTTTACATCGGACACGCACGGCTGATCGGTCGGTTCGCCGGGAGGACGCGGGATTGCTCGCGCTACCGAGACGATTTCCCCGGGACAATGCGCCCGTTGTCCCCTCCTCGCCGCTCCTCGCCGCTCCTCGCGTCTTCGTACGTCACGTGCAAAAGCGCGGGTCCGCACGTGGGAGACGCATGTGCGGGGCTCGTTAGGAGAAAGAACGCGACGTCTGTCGTAATTATTATTGACGTGCACCGCGCGGTTAATTAACGGCCGATAAACCGCGACGCAGATCGTCGCAGAGAGCGGAGTTGTTTCCGCGAACGGAGCGGATTGAAAATGGGGGGGGGGGGGGGGAGGGAAGTGGCCGATCGGGTAACTGCTTCAAGTCCGCAAAAATCCGAGTTCCCTCGTAAGCAAGCCCGTCAACATGTTTGCAACATGTTTATTACTGAACGTTTCGTTGATTTCGAGATATTTGCGCGATATGCTTATGCGGGCTTAGATAAAGCCGCACGCGATGGTCTTTAAGTATGCATGAGTGCGCGCCAAAGCTGCCACTGTCCAGACAGAACTTGCTAGCAGGTTCCTTTTTCAAACACATTGTGGCCCACTTTCGTAGGCGCGCGCGCGCGCGCGCGCGCGAGCCCCGCGAGAAGAAGCGAGACAGAACCGAAACGCGACAAACAACGTGCGCGCGCGCGCGCGACAGGTCGACGGCACGGGTAGCTGTTTAAAAGTCGATTCGATTGTTCGGTCATGCGTGCTCGGTTTCGCAAGCGGGAGAGATTCTGACGTGGCGGCGTAGGACGCATGAAATGAAAATTTCATCGATCGCGCGCCGCGCGCGAGAGAAGAGTTATCCCGGCTGTGCCAAACGCGCAAACTGCGCAAACTGTGCGACACTGTTTCGCGCGAGGGAGCCGCCTTTCCGCAACTTTGCCGGAGCCAATCAGGCGAGGGCGGGCTGCTTGATATATAAAATTTTCGGCGCAAACGATGCTTTGTGTGTGAGAGAGAGAGAGAGAGAGAGAGAGAGAGAGAGAGAGATATGAGCGGGAATGAAATATAGGCCACGCGCTGCGATGTTGTGGTTTTTCGAGCGAATGTTTCGCGCGAAATAAGGATCGCGTTAATCTATCTCGAGACTTCGGGAGCGTTCCAAAAATAAGAGACCGGGCTCCCCCAGGGCGAACGTCGACGCCACATTCTGTCATCTTTGCTTTCCTAAATTTTTAATAGCGTTGGCGCAACGCCTCGGAATCCATCGCTATGGAAGGAGTAACATAAACAACTCGACTAGAGATGGCTCGATATTCCGAGTAACGCGAGATAAAAATATTTCCGGCGGAACACTCTCCGCGAACGACGAAATTCTGCAAATATCTGGGAAGCTCCTGAAAATGTTCCCTCACTTCGCTACGCGCCACGTTTCACAATAACAGAGTCCGTTTTCTTTGCTCGGCGTTACAGCGCTCGTAAAAACCAGCGCAGCCAGCGGACCGATCGCTGTATTACCGTAATTTTCCTCGGTTTCCTTGCGGGAACACCGAACGCAGCGACTTCCTTCTCCGTGACCGCTCTCGAAACCATCGAATTAATTGTTCGCATCTCGCTCCGCCACGATTCACGGTCGTTTCATTATCCCGCGCACGCCTCAAAACGAGCCGTGTGCGTTATTAGCGGCTGTATAATTGCAAAAACAAATCCCCAGGTCGACGCTACGAGCGATGTAACGTTTTAACCGCGAGCGGTCGAGGCGAGGAGCGTGAAAAAGACGTCCGAGGAGATTTACACGACGTCCACAGCCGAGAAGAGGATTATCGGGAGAGTGGCCTTGTGCTACATTGTGTATCACATATATCACAGCTACACCACACCGCGCCGGCTGTAGCACGAAATTTTCATCTAGCTGCTACTATGAGCGACCATGCTACAAGTCACGAAGATTATTCCCTTCTTCTGCGATAACTAATGCCATTTATCGTATTACCGAATCGTGTTATTAAGCAGCTATATTAACAGACTACAGTTCTGTTCAAAGTGCCCTTAGCGGCCGTTACCTGCCATCTAATAAATTTGTCTGTTTCTTTTTTTATATCTCCAATTCAGAAGTAAAATGTTGAAACTAAATACCTAACTAAAAACCGGATCGGGGAGTCAAAATTGACACGCGGAAATAAAATCGTTCGTTTTATAAGCGTTGTAAAAGTGACGAAGAAACTTTTCTCTTTGTTTTTTTAATGGAAGTTTAACACTCGGACTTGAGCTAAAAGACCTTGAGCTAAAATTACCAGAAATCATAAAAAAAAAAGAAGAAGAAAAAAAACACACACAAACATACAAGGATAAATTATTTTTAGAAAGCATCGCATAAAAAGTAACATGTCACACATTGCTCGTATTAATTAATTTGGCGTGCAAACACTGAAACCTGCGATAGACTCCACTTTAGAAAACAGCTGCTTGTAAAATCAGATTAGGGAACCCAAGTGTTTAATAAGGGAAGCTTGATTAAATCGCGCAGCGATCGGCGGTGCTCTCTTTCCGACGTGGCACGCCCGATTTCATCGGGCACGTACAGGGAGAAATGAGGAGATTCGACGGCGGTTAAATTTATTCGCCGTTTGCGAAATCGAGCACGAGGCGACCGCGCCGATACGCTACGCGAGTGGCATTATCGTAATATCCGAGACGAGTAAGATGTGCGTGCGCGAAGCGCCCTTGAAATTCGATAGGAAGTGAGAGCCGATTGATATTACGAAAAACGACACAGTGTTAACGGCAGTGGCGAATACGTAATCTCGCAAAATGCAAAACGATTGTGTCCGGATGACGTTACTTTTATCGTCGTCGACGGGAATTTACATCGCGTCCGTGATCGGACGCCCCTCTACGGGACGCCTGTGAAATATTTTAGGTAAATGACAGATTGAGTAACTCGATTTTATATTTTGCCGTTACCTGCGACTGGAACTGATTATAATGGCGAATAATTTATTGACCACATCTCATCTCGAAAATAAAAGTGCGAAGAAATAAACTGGCGAATATAAGATCCTGTTTTTTCCCCCCTCGCTATTTTTTATTTAAACGTTTCATCAAAGTGCTACCCAATAGAATCCGGTTTTTCGAAATGTCGGTGATAATTTTTTGCAGCACGCGAAAAGAAATACTTCATAAATTATACCTGCGTGGCCTTTCGAAAAGAGAAAAAAGAAGGAGAAAGAAAAAGAAAAAAAAAAAAAGAACTGCACGCGAAACTGCGACGAGTCGAAAAGCAGCTAATGACGACCGACTCACGAACAGTTTCATGAAATCGGGCGACCGCTAATGACAGTAATGAGCGGTCATCAGTACAGAGAAATAATTCAGTACATCGAAGATACGGCGAGCAACGTGCCAATTACGTGCGGGAGCATAAGCGAGAATTAAAGTGGCATAAAGAAGCGGTGGGTTTTACTGCCGCTACGTGACTAAAGAGGACGACGAGAGTGACGAAGACGAGAGGAGAAGCGGCGGCGAGGAAGAGAAAACATCATAGAATGGGTATGTAACGTAAGAAGCGGGAGGGAACGACAGAATGATGTCGCGCATCGCCACCCACGCGAGAATTAATTGCAATCTACCGCGATGCGGCTTAATTAATATCAACAATTAAGCGGACGGTGTCGCTCGCGCCGCGCCGGCTCGTACACAACAATTGGACGGACGCCGCTTGTTTTCTCTCTGCCTTGTCTTACCATCCACCCGCCGCCGTTTCCCGCAAATGGCCGATTACGCCTGTGTACGCATCTAAACGATGCGGACGCGCGCGTCACAGGGATATGCGTAACAATGCAGCCGCGATACGCACGTGTTATCGTTCGCGAGGATCGCTCGCGATATTAGTTCGCCGATCGCTCGGGGCGAGTTTTACGCATCGCGCGTTGACACTGACTTTTCCTCGCTGTGTCTCGCAATTTCTCATATCTATTCACCTGTGAAATATTAATACCGCCTAATGAACCGTAAAACATGCGCACTAATTCGCCGTCATCAATATCGAACTTTTGCATATGGAGAAAAAGCACGGAGCCAGATAGGACGAAAGAGAGAGAGAGAGAGAGAGAGAAAGAGAGAGAACTGAAGGTTAATTTTAAATGGCCGAAGAATATCTAGATAGGACATAATGGTCGCGCGTTGTACGATCAATGAGAGGTCATGATCGCTGTCTAAATTCGAGCCTTTCGGTGCGCGCACAAGCGTTCCACAAACGTCGCTCGCAATATCCTGTACGGAGAGTGCACGTGCACTCTCGTGAAAAACGAGATTTCGTATCTCACGATTTTACCTGGCTGTACCTGCCTGTCTAATAAACGGCGACACCACACGTGCGCAGCTCCACGATCATCGCCTAAAAATGCTCGATTTTTCATTTTCATTCAATTAATTGAATACGTAGAGCCGCAGAGAGACACACGAGATTGTTTTTATCTCCAGATTTGTTCGTGTCGGGGGTGTTATCACGCAAAACCACTATCAAATGGGACGAATGGATTTATCGGAATTCCGTTTGGCTTTATCGCAATAACACCATTTTAGAACATCAGTATAATCCAGTCATGGTGACCTTATCCGACGGATTTTTAAACTAACGTATTCCATTAACAATGCTTATAACTGGCAAGTCCCGAAATACATATCGTTCGTTGAGAATTATCGAGCAAAAGAGCCCCCTATATGTGTGTGTGTGTGTGTGTGTGTGCGCGCGTGCGCATGAACGCACGCACCGGGACTTCGCGATCAAATTACACGTATTTCATCATCATTTTGTGCGGTCCTACCTCGGAGGAGGTAATTTACGCATTACCGAGGTTATCAGGCTCGTTTATGTAACGATATAAAAAAAGTACACACGGAGATACACGTGCTAAACACTCCAGATACACTCTCCGGTCATCGACACGCTTCTCAAAAATATGTTTGCCGCGATTGTGATAATGTGCTCGCCTTTTCAGCCGGCTTATCGGCGAGAGAGAGGACCTGCTGCTGCGGAGTGATCGCTGATAAAAATTGTACGTCGCGCAGAGTGCGAGTCCTCGCGCGGAGTTCGCGCGTACGAAGAAGCGATTGAACGGTGCGGAACGATGCGACCGCACGTCGTCTTATTACACGTCGGCGTCGTATTACACGTCGCCGGCAACGCGGGACGCCGTCGTCCCGGCGTATAATGCGCAAACATACTTTTCCGCTCCGTCGCGTTTATGAGTGCAGTTTCCTCGGCGAGCGGCGAGGATTTCGCATCCTTTTCAAGCGAAACGATAAACCCCTGCGAGTTGCGCTCGGCCGTAAGACGGCGTTATGCCGAGGTTATGGCACTTTGCTTGGCCTAAAACAACACATCTTGTGCCACTGGTGTGCCTAGAGCGTCGTGTGTGTGCGTGCGTGCGTGCGTGCGTGAACACGCGAGTAAAGTGTGTTACGATACTTCAATCGGAAGAGGCCCATCCGGCCGATTCGTTACTCTTTTGGTCGAGCACGAAATGTGTCTCTCTCTCTCTCTCTCTCTCTCTCGCTCTCTGATAACTTCCCCTATTGCCAAGTAGTAGAGAATCACGTGGTCATCGAATGTTCAAAGTAGCATTCGATAAGGGGAAGAGTGAGATGCAAATGATGCCAACGATGGTACCGACGTCACCATATATATAAGCGGTAAAGATAAATGAGTGCGTAGACGCGCGCTTTGAAGAAGCGAGAAGAGGAGACGCCTTTTTCAAGCACAATTGAAAAGGACAGTCTAATGCATGCGTGCGTACGTGCGTGTGTATGTACGCGTATGGGTGTCACTCGCTACACATTTCAACAGTCTTCCCGACACCCGAGAAAAAGTGCGGCTGCTTCGCACCGAGGAGCAAGCCGGGGATCTCCGCGTAGGTCGCTAGATAGCAAAGGACGTGTGAAAAATACCTCTCTCTCTCTCTCTCTCTCTCTCTCTCTCTCTCTCTCTCTCCTTCTCACCGACGAGAGGAAAACAACGCGGGAACGATAAAGAAATTACTCTCGCGCGCGCGCGAGATTTACTGCGACCGTCGCGGCGCGAAACAACGCGCTAAACCGAGAATAATCGGTGAAAAATGGCGCTGAGAAAGAAAGAGAGAGCATGACGGATGTCCGCGCGATTTAATGCCTCGTAGAATCGACTTCGTTTTTCTTTCTCTCGCGAGACGCGAAAATTAGTCGCGCGGCCGATCAGCCCGCGAATTTTCGTCGCAAGTGTCGCGCGTTCGACAGATTTCGCACGGTTCAATGTAAGTCGGATGTTGACGTTCGCACGGGAAAGTCTTTAGGAAAATGTGTCGGGACCTTTCGTCCGACCAAGAAAATTGTACTCAACCGCCGACTCGCTGATTCGATGAATTCTCGATGATATTCGCGCGAATGTCTTTTCAGTTATTTCCAAACGCGCTCGAGTACGATCACCTGCATTGTCGTTTTCTAATTTTATTTCCGATGTTGCGACTGGATTTCGACAGGAATAACCACCGAATAACCAGCAGAGAAAATGCCTCCCTCCCTCCCTCCCTCCCTCCCACCACACCCGCATACGAAAGCATACCGGTTTTTCTCTCACAACTTGTCCAAACCTGTTCAAAGCTAACGCGAGAGAGTCCCCCTTTTCACGACGAAAGACATCAGCGATCCGGTACAGTGGTGTGAATACGAGTCGTTATCCTCTATGGCTAAAGATAATAAAGCTTACTAATGGGCGACTTTTTTTTATCTTAATGGACACCAAGCTGAGATTAGCGTAGCCTTCGCCATTAATCCAATGTACATCCTAGATGACGTTATACAAGTCAGAGCGGGACCTCCGTTACCAAATCCTTCCTAATAAATATGTAAACCTGAATAAGCATTTACCGGTTGAATTGAACAAACGATTTGTAAGCTCTCCTCCTCCTCTCTCACAAGCAGCCCCTTCGCTTGACGTTTGACTTACACTCGTGGTGAAAAAAACACATAGACCGATTCGACTGTACAAGGCTCATCCAGCACTGAATAATCCGACAGCCCGGCTCTCGACTACATGCGCCGCTGACTAGACGTGTCACGCAATCCTCAAGGACGCTGTGAAATTCTGCCTTCTTGTTTCCTGTACAGCCCCGACGAATACCGACGATTGTTCGATCATTATCGACGCGATACATCTCTTTGGAGGTTTGAAGCCCTGGCGAGCGGTCTCGTGCCAGTTTCTAGTCGCGATGTTAAACACCAAGGTCAGCTTAAGGACCCATTATGCTCCACCTGATATTATTCCGGAAGAGAGCTATTTAAACGACTGCGTGTTGCAAAGATAAAAAGGACAGATGTGTGAGATGGACGTATTTCTTCTCCAACGTGCTAAAAATGCGAAAACACTCAACGAGTGTATTACAATGCAAATATGGTAGTAATATACGATGAGTAAGATACACAAGGATGGAGAGAGAGAGAGAGAGAGAGAGAGAGAGAGAGAGAGAGAGAGAGAGAGAGAGAAGTGAGGGAGAGGAGAGGAGATATTACAACGCGCGCGTCTCGTTCCTCTTGAAATTATTCGAAGGAGAGAAAAACACCTCGGAGCTACCTATCGAAACACGCTTCATTTATATTGAAATAAGAGAGGAGCGATATTTTTCTCCCCCGGGCACGCCAATCAAACAGACAGCATGTGCCCAAGTATTCTTTTGCAATTACGGCACACACAATATTTATACAGTCATACGTTTCACAGCGGCACGTTAAACATTCTGCCGAGAGAAGCAATCCTATCCTTACGATTTTCCTGTCAACTGTGAAAAATTGTGCGAGTGAAGCGAAGCGGATACATCAACGCGCCCATCATCGCGCGCGCGTCCATCCCACGTCTCGTACCGTGCATCGAACATCTTAATTACACGTGCCGCCTGCGAATTTTCGCGAATAATTCAACGCGCGAGCAAACAAATTAATCAGTAGGAAGCCCGGTGGTCTTTCTCGTTCATTAAGCCGAGTCACGCGAGTGATCTCTCCGCGCCTCGAGACGATATCCGCCGATACCGGCGACTCGCGCAGCGGTCCGCAGCGTCCGCGCCTGCCAGGCGAGCCATCAAGGCCGTTCGGATTAAATCCGATAATTTAATTCGAGCGATTCGGAGAGAGAGAGAGAGAGAGAGAGAGAGAGAGAGAGAGAGAGAGAGAGAGAGAGAGAGAAAGAGAGAGTCGACTCCCCCGCTTCTCTGCCCGGCCTGCCTCCTGCGCGCGCTTCGTCATGGATGCCGCGGCACAATCGCCGGCATTTCACCTCCAAGTGCGAAGAAATGAGACCGGTGCGTGCGAGAGAGGCGACACAAAACCTCTCGCGCTTGCGCCTAATTCTGTTAACAAATTCTTGACCCCTCCCTCCCTCCCTCCCTCCCTCCCTCTAGCTAGTACCCACTTTCGCTCTTGGAAATTTCCCCGGAGAAGTCACCGTGGCGAATTCGTCGAAGAGTTCGCTACTGAGATTAAAGTCAGAAGTTCTGGAATACCCTGTAGAGAAAATAAGGTTCAGCGCGAGTGCGGGAGCGGGAGAGGGAGGCAGGAGATGAGGCGAGAGGGAGGGTTCCCACCGCGGAGGGAGGAGAACGCCGGAGGGAAAATAAACTCGGCTGTAAAATACGAGTGCGGAGGAGGAGAGAAGAAGAGGCGGACAGAGGGGGGAGGGGGAGGGAGGGAGGGAGAGCGAGGTCGCGAACAAAGGAAACTCGCGAGTTCGATGCTCCTCTCTTATCAGTAGATGGTACTGTTATAGTCAAGGCGGTGGGGGCGTCGCCTCATTGGTCCGACGGCGAGGTCGACGTCATCGTATCGATTGCCGGGCCGCCACGTGACGGCCAGACGTTCCTCCGTCTCTTTTTCTCCCTGCTTCTTCGCTCTCGCGCCGTCCTTGTCGCTCTCTCGGGGCACCTTGTGTCCCAGTGGCCGATTCGAGGCCGGTGCACGAGAGGCACAAAGACCCGCGTCTCCGATCTCCAACCAGGAAGCCACGCGAGGAATTCCCGTCGCGTCGAATCACGGCGGCCGAGAAGGGACTCGGGAGCGAACATGGGAGTCGTAAGGGGGAGGAAAAAAAGACGAAACAACCCCGTAAAACTACATCCCGATCTCGTAATCTCGCTGTATACGGTCCTTGAGAGAACGATTCCTTGTCCTGATCTGTGGCCGAGTACCGCCACGGAAGAGTAACAGAACCTTTCACCTGGTGCCTCGGGGAACTCACTGGACCTCGAGAGAGAGAGAAGAGAGAGAGAGGGGGAGGAGAGAGGGGGGGGGGAGAGAGAGAGAGAGAGAGAGAGAGAGAGAGAGAGAGAGAATCAGGTTTACCTCGCGCCGAGCCTTCCGTGCACCGAGCCGGCGATAAGGTCCGATGTCTCTTATGCAATCGCGAGACGTTACGCGGCGGAAATGAAATTTATACGACGAGTTTGCTCACTGGTCGCGAGAAAAAAGGGACAAGTGTACACGATAGGTGAGCGCAGCTCGAATCGCTGTGTCCGTGGTCCAGTCGAAGAAAGGACCCTCGTCTTTCATTCAGGAGAGACCCTCCGTAGTCGTGATGACTCAGAAAAAAAGGAGTGGAAAAGAAGGAAAAGGGGAAGAAAGGAACCTGCCGGTACAGTCCCGCGACTGTGATCCTTCTCTCGAGGAGAGCGAAGGCGGCCCATGACCGCGCGTAAACAACGCGCTGGAAACCAGAACCCAGATCTCGGGAACCAGTTTGCGCCTGGAAAACAATTTTACGACGTCGGGGAAGCGCGGCGAGGAGAACGCGATAGCGGTAGGACGGGAAAGAGAGAGAGAAAAAAAGGGGCAAGAGGGGGCGAGGAGAGGAGAATACTGCTTCCCCCGCTCCAGGGAGAGCTTTCTAAAAAAAAAAAAAAAAAATAAAATAAAAAAGGAACATAAGGCGGAGGAAAAATGCCAAAACGCGTGCGTGAAATGGTGCAAAATGAGAAATTCGTGCGTACTTAAGGCCATCGCACACAAACGAACTTAAGCAGTGAGCAAATCGACCAATCACAATCGAAATTTGAGGACGCCATTTTAAAACTTACGAGAATAATTGATTGTGATTGGTCAGTTTCTTTACTGCTTACTGCTGTTCATTTGTGTGATGGCCTTTACGCGCGCGTATTACGAGTAACAAAAAAGCTTGCGCTATGGACTGTTACGTACAGGTTGTTCAATAATACGCACACGAACACATCCGCATACACTTGTGCCGCACGCGAGCTATACAGCTTGTCGAAAACTGGGACCCACTCGACAAACCTCAAGATACAACAGTTTCTAAACCGGTTCCTTAAACCGAGAGGTCAGTTTCTGCCTATCGCGCGCACCTTAGGAATACCATCGGATATAGAAACCTTACCCTTCATCTGATTCGGAAAGTGTTAATTGGCCATCTCCACGATTATCATTCACTTGGTTTAATATTACTCCGTTATGTGTATGTGTGACTCGAGAGGAGTACAGTTCTATAACAATTTTTAGAATTCAACTTCATTCGGATTTTCGAAGATAACACAAAGATATCAAAAGAGATTCGATGTAAACAGAAGAGAGAAGGGATCTGTAAAAAGAATGTAACTATAAACTTTACGGGAAAGAGTACTTTTTAATTCCAACCTTACACATTACGAATTATCGAGACCTTCCGACTCTCTCGTGCGGTGGAGAGAAGAGAATTCCGAAAGCAGCACTGTCGTGTGTATATATATATATGTGTGTATATATATGTGTATATATATATGTACGTATGTATATATGTATGTATATAAGCAATCGTGACAGGTATATGCTCGACAGGGTCAGAGAGGAGTTCGGCAGAGAGTGGGAGTCGGGCAAGAGAGGTGAAGACGAAAAAAAAGAAGATCCGATAACCGTGTCCCGGCGGGATACGACGACCCAGCGACGCGCGATGAGACGTATACGCGTCGGGCGTGTTATGTACGACGAAAAAGAAAGGGCCGGGAGTAGATGAAGAAAAGAAATCGAAGGCGCGACGACAAAAATAGACGAGAGCCGCGCCTGGCGTTCCGCAAGGGCGGTCATCTAATTCCACATCCTAATTTGCCTCTCCTCTCTCCGTCCCGAGGTAGAAACGCGCGGGGTGTGGCGCGCGAGCGCGAAAATAAAGCCGGCGCGCGCGTGTACGAATTTTTCAATTTCCCAGCACAAACGAGACCGCCGTCCCGATCGCGTAACGAGGACGCGGCGACGCCGAGGAAACGTTCCTCCAAGTGCAAAAGCGAGCATTGACGTCCGTTGTGATGGCGTTAATGGTGAGATTACGCGAGGCGAAGCTGCCAGGACGAGGAGGTAATGGCGGCTTACCCGCTTTTACCTTTCCCAGCGCCCTTTGTCGGAAAAAAAAAAAAAAAAAGAAAAAAAAAGATAAGTAAGGGCCGGCTGCGCTAACGTCGCTTGACGTTAGTCCTTAGTCGCGTGAAATTTTCTTGCCTGCGCCATATCAACGTGCTGCGATCTAGAAAAAAAAAAAGCAGCAGTTCGCCGAGCCGAAGCTGAACTTATTTCGTCCCAACCGTTAGGCCCAAGCAGACCCAAGTGGACGGGCTTTGGTGCGAAAACGTTTAATCTTTTTGATTTCAATCTTCACGTCGAGCACGTCGCGTTAGTTCGTCGAGCGAACGGACGCTCAAAGACGAGCCGTTCCGCGAGTTTCAATCTGCCGCTGATTGCAACTTCCTCGGATATTTTCATGTCGCTTCATTTATCCTACATGATATTAATCCCGCTAATTACATCCCATCGTGTTGATCGAAACTCCTAGCCGAGCTACCAGCCGCGTATCGTTCCATTTGATTCGCTACTTGATAAACGTGCATAAATATACCGTTCGAGATTATTACTATAATTATAACGCGACTGAGCGAGAGACGGAGCTTCGTACGTTACGTTTCATTATGAGCTCCGATAAGTCGTGTTAAACACGCGAGATACGCGAGTACAAATATCGGATCGTTCGCACGGCAAACCTGTCGCGAAATATCATGTATTCGCTCGTGTACGAGCAAATCACGTTGCCGTGTCGTTGAATTTCCTATCCGCACACAGCAACGCGTCGTTTCGATCATTGCGTAAAGAGAAAGCAATCTCGCGCGCGCTTTGGTATCGCCAGTGCGTCTACGCGGTGGCTGCAAATTAGCCTAAGTCAACAACAATATCGTCGTAACCGCTAATGGTGCCCGACGAACATCAATATCGTCGCGGGAGTGGTTATCTTGGATTAAGAGCACTTTGCCTCGGCGCTTTTCGTATTAATAACTCAACACTGGGATACGTGAAAAATGCAAACGGTCGGGGAGAGAGAGAGAGAGAGAGAGAGAGAGAGAGAGAAAGAGAGAGAGAGAGAACGTTAGTCCGATATCTGTGCAGACAGTCGAGTGAATGTCTCCCGATCTGTTGTTGCCGCGAGATCTACTTCGCTCAAGGAGAGCGAAAAAGAGAAGCAATGGTAATAAAACGCGCGAGCGGAACAGTGAAGGAAGATGTCTAGACAGAATCGCGATAAGAGGTGTTTTAAAATATATTTGAAAACGTTTAAAAAAACATCTACCATAAATTCACAGCGTTTACATTCATTATATATATTTTTTACACATATTACGTATATTTCTCTGCAGAAATATATATGTATATGTACACATTAAAAATGTTTTTTATAGTTCTGAACGCACACGAGGAACTTGCTGATTCGTTATTGTTGGTTTTGTCGAGGTTATGTGAAATTAAATTAAATTTCAACAAGTTCCACTCCAACTCTGCGCAAAATTAAGGCAACGTGTTTTGGATTTTTATTGCCACTTTATTACTAGATTATACTCATTACAGATTCGTGTTGGTTTGAATTTTATGATCATAAACGATCATACAATTACGTAGTTGAGCCATGAGAGAGTTTTATCGCAGAGTGTTCTATGTGCCCTCAGGAACGAGAGGCGTTTCTTAATCCAATATCGAGCTGACTCCGGCTGACGAAAGAGGGATGAAGGATGAAGCGAGATCGAAAATACCCGTGCCATCGCCTTGCACGCGTTTACGAAGGACAAATTATGCGAAAACACAGCTGCTTCCTAAATACACGCCCGTTAATTTCGCGGCACGCTCGTGTAGCCGTAAAAATAGACTCTGATGAATATGCATGTCGGCTTTATTAACGGGGAATCTCGCGGAGATTCTTAAAAAAATATTATTTAAATCCGCAATCTCCCAATCGCACGGGCGGGCTGGCCAGCCGGCCGGCTGGCTGGCTGATTAACTATTCTTAACGTCTCGCCTATAATTTAATCGTCGCGTGCATCACAACCGACTGACAATAAACCGATCGGGTGTGTGCAGAAAATAACTGGCGGAAGATAATATGCACGATGTATACATCTGTGGCATTATGGACGTGGAAAGAATGTTATGCAAAGGAGGGAATAAATCGTGGCTTTTCAAATTACTTGATTACTGTTTGTACTAACCGCCGTCTCAAGACTCGCGTAACGTATGCCGCGTGTCATAGGGGTTAACGTGGTTATTATAGAAACTTCTTGCACATTGTCGCGAGGTTCGACGCTACGGCCTCGAGCCGACTGCGACGAGCGAGAAAAACACACGATTGTTATGCGAATGTGGGATTAAGTTCGATGATCACGATTTATCGCTCGATTACCAGTCACCGGCGATCGCTTATCGCTGCGACACACACGTGCGCGGCCAACAATCGCCGGCTCCGACGCCGCGACGGTGTGAGATCGCGGGGTCTCAGCGCCGCTGTGTATATCGCAACATTTTCATTCGAGTAGAATTAATCACCACGCGTACCACTTAGTCAGTGGACTGGAATGATCGAGACGAGGAGAGCGAACGAGAGAGAAGAAAGAAAGACATTTTAGTTTGGGAGCAGGGAGGAGGAGGAGGAGGAGGAGGAGGAGGGGAGGAGGAGGAGGAGGAGGAGGGGAGGAGGAGGAGGAGGAGGAGGAGGAGGAGGAGGAGGCTCATGTCATGAGTGTACTCTCCTGGCGTTATCAGCGATAACACTCCCGCTGCTCGAAAGAGCGCGCATATGGAAATGATTGCATCACTTGCAAGATTCACAATAACACGCCTTGTACAAGCAGGCGTTTAACCTTCTGGACCCTGGACGCAAAACTGTGTGTGACTTAATTTTTCGGCCGAAGGCGTTTCCCGGCCGCTACCTGCCGAGGGGCAGCGTGGAAAATGGTGTTTTGCCAAAATTTATCGGACTTGAAGCAAACGAAGACTTAAAAGACCCAAAAGACTCGCGCTCGATTGCGGTTCAGAAACGAAGTCGCAGCAGGCTGCGGCTGTCGGCTCCAAACGCCGGGTCACTTCGTGGAATGGAATTTGTTGCGAAACAGAGTGTACATACAATAGCGACACCTGGAGGATATGTATCTCGAACGTAACTGAAAATCGAAATTGTGAAATATATATGTGAATACGCGTGAGATCCATCGCCGTTGAGGAGACGGCAAGAGATGGAAGCGGAACCGAGTCGAGCGGAGGATGATGCAAGAGAGGCGTTTGCCTAAATAAGATTCCGCTTTTCACGTTTATACTTGCGCTGACCCAGCTCTGCCTAAACACATGCCAAATTTCGCGATCCGCCGCACTTGGCACTTATCGTAGCGCGATTATCGCAGCTCTTATATAAGAATAGAACCTAACCGTTCACAACTGCGGGTGTCGGTTTTGTGCGAAGAATTGTTGTGCCATTTCACCAACGAGGAGAAAAGGCCTGCGGAGGATTCTCGACGACTCGAGAGAAAAGGCCCTGAAAAGATGCGCGACATAATCTCGACCCGACTCGATCAGTCCGTGATTAATTAACTTAGGTGATCATCAAACGTGTGGACAAGGAAGAGTGTGACGATCGTCACCGTGAGTCCGACTTTCCGACCAATCACCAACATTTGACATGATCACGCGACTTCCTCCGCGTCACACACTCTCTCTCTCTCTCTCTCTCTCTCTCTCTCTTTCTCGAGCGTTTATCTCCGTGCTGCTTTGGACTCTCCTTCTCGTTCCTCTTCCTTTTGTCTTTCTCGCTCTCCCCTGACCGACCACGCTCGCTTCCGTCGCATTATTGTACTCTATTTCTGCCGATGAGTCGTAAGGTCTCGGTGACTTTCCGAATGCGCCAAGTGCACGTGTGCACGAGAAAGAAAGCCGACAATTGCCAGCAGCAAGGATGGGGGGGGAATATATCGCGCGAGCGCGTCTCGGAAATAAAGTCTCCTATTTTCGCGAGTATAACTTTCGTACACTTTGGGATACTTTCGTCGTTCGAGACTAACATTCACGAAATGCACCTGCGATCATCGCTACTTTGTACTCTGCGGTTCAACGTGTAAATCGTTCATATTTGTCGTCTGGTGTAAACAGAACGCGCGGCGTTGTAAACGAAACGCAACACATCTTTTATAGAGCGATATAAAGCGTCATTTCGCGTTCAGCCGGCGTTTTGAAGGCACTTGTAGATAAGCGATAAGCGTAAATCATTATATGTAGATATTCCCAACAATACTACCGTATAAACGACAAAGGAATACTGATCGGTGGAACACGATACACGAGACCACGAAGCAAGGTTATGTACGTAAGTAAATATTTTCCGAAGGAAATGATCACACGGAGAAATATAGCTCTTGGTGTAAGAAAAAGTGTCGGACATTTCACGAAGGAAGCAAAGATTGCGTGAGATTAGAGAGAGAGAGAGAGAGAGAGAGAGAGAGAGAGAGAGAGAGAGAGAGAGAGAGGAGAGAGAGAGAGGAGAGAGAGAGAGAGAGAGAGAGAGAGAGGAGAGAGAGAGAGAGAGAGAGAGAGAGAGAGAGAGAGAGAGAGAGAGAGAGAGAGAGAGAGAGAGAGAGAGAGAGAGAGAGAGAGAGAGAGAGAGAGAGAGAGAGAGAGAGAGAGAGAGAGAGAGAGAGAGAGAGAGAGAAAGAGAGAGAGGGAGAGGGAGAGAGAGAGAGAGACGGGCGCTTTCAACATCTGATGAAATCTCCCGTGGAACTTTCTCGACCAATGACATTTTCCACTTGTTGCGAATATATGCATCGCCGGTGTGAATTTCGTCTGTACGTTTGTCCCCCCCCACTCCCTCCCGCCGCTTCAATGTCCACGATTCGAAGACCGACCCTGTTCGCAGGGAAAAATCGCGAAAATTCGAATAACGTCAAATACACTCGAGGTGACACTCGAGTCCACGTGGCGATGCATACAGAAGAGCCGGTCGGCTCGAGCGAGTAATGGAAAAGTTCCTAGAGTGAGAAGGAACCGGGGAATATACGATAAGTGACAAGAAGAAAGAAAAGGAGACTCACTTCGTTCCCGATTTGACCCATGCTGGCGGCACCACCACAATTTGCGATCGTATCCGCCACCTGATACGGGTCGCTCTCGTTGGCCACAGGAATCTTGACGGATTTCAGTAAACACACCGGGGATATGGCCGGGCGAGCCCCGTTCCTCGATCGCTCCTGATCTATCGCTCTTTAACCTCGATTTCCTCCGACGCGATAAGTCGCGCGATGGGACCACGGTGCAACCTGAACGATGCAATTATCACCGGCGGCTGAGCTCCGAGCCGGCACCGGCGCGAGACGTCCGTTGTAGACTGTCACTAGCGAGAGGAAGGTATACCGCCGCGCGGCTATTACCAGTCATAATATATCACAGAATCGCGAGGTTCGAGCGTCTCCTGCCGCGCGCGCCCCGAAATCGGAGACAATGAAGAGACGCGAGAGAGCGAGCGAGCGAACGATCGAACGAAAAGAGGCGCAAGCGGAAAATTAGGAGAACGTCACACGGCTCGTCCGTAACGGCACACTCCGGCGAGGAGGTTCCACGAGGAGAAGAGAATCAGATCAGACGCTGGACATTACCGGACGCGATGCGAGGACTGCGAGGACACGAGGCAAGACGTGACGCACTAGACGAGAGCCGGTTGCTAACTGACGCTGCCAAGCGATGTCTCATGTAGTCGAACGAAAGCGCGATCATCTGGCCGCCTATGCCGGGTGGTGGAGTGCTGACGAACAGAGGAACGACTGCGCGTGCGGTGCGTAGTGGGAGAGGGCACGCCGGTTCTACACGTCTGTTATTGGTCGTGACAGGGATGTAACGTGACGCGCGTCGCCGGTGCAGGTGCCGCCGTGCCGGTGCCGGTGCCGGCGTTGATGTCGACGTCGCTATGCGAGTCGAAGGCGCGCGCGCGCGCGCGCGCATACTCTTCAGCGCGGACACACGAGAAGCTGGATTTTCGGCTGTGTGCCGCGCGACCACTTCTGGATATACTCGAGGGCCCGCGATTCTCCAGCACTTTCTCTTCGCTCGGTATGCATAGAGTCGGTTCGATTCGTGGAGGTTTCGGCGGAACGTTCATCAGGTTTGCGCAACGTAGACTCTACGTCGTTCCCTTCGTAGCCTTCCCAGTCTCTCCTCAAGCATTGGCGGCGAAGGAAACGGAATATCCTCAAGCTTTCGTTCATTCGTTCACTCTCTTCTTCTTGTCAATTTCCTTCGATTTCTCCTTCTCCCTCCGTTCTACTCTCCATTTACGGCACACCGTCGCTTTACGACGACCCCTCAAGGTAAAGTTACATTTGCGCCGTCGCCGCTGACGATTTCGTCTCTGGATCCGATTCGGATCCAAGGTACGGCGAAGGAACGTAGAGTTGAAGGTACAGCCCTGCACAGGCGGCCGGCCTGATCAGCTGATGCCTTAGCAACAAGGTACTAACCGTGCTAAATATATCAGTCGCATCTGGTTATCGGCACAGTGCGATTCATAACGACGACGACTTGTATGGTTTCGCTGGAGGAAGGGTGGGGGAGGGGGAGGGGAGGGAGGGAGAGAGAGAGAGGGGGAGAGAGAGAGAGAGAGAGAGAGAGAGAGCTCTGTATGATAACTACAGTTTCGTCATGCGATTAAATGCATAATCGCGGGTGACGTATATCGCTACATGCAGATTTAAGGGTCGCGCGAGGGACGATATTTTCTCGCCGCTGAATCGCCCGTTGAGCCGCTCGTGCAATTTCCCGACCGTTATCGCGGTCACGTGAGGGAGAAACACACAGCGCGAGGGAGGCCGCTAGGGTTACGCAAAAGGAAAAGACGAAGGTAATAATTAAAAACGTGTTCATAAGATCTCACGCGGCTGACCCGACGCGCAAGATTGGAAGAGAAAGAAGAATTGGCCGTTTGCGTGTGTTAATGCGGCACATAATAGTCGCGAGGAGAATTTCACTCACGGTTCCGTGGTATATAAGGAAAATAGAAGACCTCTTATCAGCAGCAATTTGTGCTTCGACTCGAATTCGAATCGAAAGCGCGGATCGGAAAAACCCTCCGGGGATGTTTGCGCGCGGAGCTGAGGAGGTCGAGCGTTGCTCAACTTCAGCGCGGAACTTGACAGACGCAGCGAACAAACAACCTGTTCCGATATCGCTGTATTTATAGAAATGCAAAGATATCGCGGCAGGTTAAACGCTACGCGGCCCGACACTTCTGCATTACTTTATTAATGCGATAACTTCATTATATAAAGGCGGCTGATTATGGACTCTCTCGTTCTTATTAAACCCACCTCGGGAAAGATAATACATGCAGATCGTAAACGTACAAATGGCATTTATCGGAGCAATTTCCGGATCGGCGATAAGCTCTGTCTCAAGCCGCTGATCTCTCATCTATCCCGCGAGCGGTTCCGTCAAAAGACGTATATCTTTTCTTTTTTGCAACGATACACTTTCACCGCCAGTTTATTTCCAGTATTTTGCGACCGCGCTGACGATTGTAATGTCGAACCGATCCGCGGCAGATGTATTCATCGACTCGCCGATGTGAAGTTACCGGCGTGCGGCGACATGACAACCACACACACACACACACACACACATGTACACCCAAAGCGGCTGCACTCGCGTGGCGTTAACGAAGTAGAACGAAAACTAGATCCACTTCCCTTCGTTAACCAGAGAAGGGGATCGAAATCGAGAACGCGGGTGATTCTCCCCCGTCGCGCGTGAAGAGAGAGACAGATCCAGAAATTCAATTACGTAACGGAAACGTATAATGCGACATAACGGTTACGTACGTCGTAAATGTCGGGATCAATGAGAACCACGTTCCTCCCGCGGGGGTGAGCGGGCGGCGTCCGAGAAACATCCGAGGGACCTCCGCGATTCCTTCCTTTGTCTCCCAAGAATACTGTGAAATGAAGGATCGGCGGCACCGGAGGGGTCGACCCTTCATTTCCGCGGGCCCTTTAACGAGTCTTTGTTACGGGCACGAAATGTCGCCGCGGGAACGAACGCCCGGCACGCCCGTAATACGGACGATAAACTACTGCGCAGAGATACGATATACATTCGTCGTGTTTGCGGAAGCGTCACGGGGGAGCGCGGGAGATATTAGATCATATCTGATCTCCGGTGTCAGCAATCTCGCGTGGTCAGCGAGTCTCGGTGACTCGGTAATCTTAAATAGCCGTCAATATTATGTATAGTTTTCGCTACCCGATTAAGCGGCGGCCGAGGGGCGGCTCTGCAAAACACGCTAACAAAGCGCGCCGCACACACACACACACACACATAGGGATTCGATGCGAGGGACGCAGGCAGGGGGACAGCTGCAAGAAGAAAACGCGATGACCCTGTTCATCGTCAATAATGATAAACGCGCCATTTTCGCGGAAAGGCCGGCCGCGTTAGGTTTCGCGATAGCCGGGTTATCTAATTCGGGTTTTTTTTTCCCATCGTGTATATCTCGGGAGCTCGAGATTCTCCGGCGACGGCGGTGGGCGACACGACGATCTCCCCGGGTAGTTTCGGCAGTCGACGTATCGGCGTGTACGAGCAACGCAACGCACGCGCGTACGAGCGGATTTTTCTCGCCGCCGCGCCGGACGAAACGCGGACGTGACGAAACGCGACGATGACAGTTCCTTCAACCTGCTCGCCGCAGAACGGCAGAATCGCACCGCAGAAAACGCACGAATTTCATGCACGAATTGACACGCTGGATTATTAGATGGACAGATAGATAGATAAACAGAGCGGCTTACGCTCATGGTCGACAGCAGCGAGCAACAGGAATGTCTCGTGTTGTTCGCCCGGCGTGTTCCGCAAATTCAATTCCTTCACGCACACACATGTGTGCGTGCGTACACAGACGGAATTACGCGCTCGAGTTGTGGGATCGTCAGATTTTCCGTCCCGATGTACCAGACAGAAATAGAAAGAGGGAGGGCGGAGAGGGGGAGCAAGAGGAGTGATATTCGCCCGTGACTATATCTGTTCGTTCCAAACAACATTTCTCTCCTTACACGTTCTCTCGTATCGTCAACAGCGCGCGCGACGGCGACATTTTACCTCCTGCGCCGAAAGTTGCACCAATTTCCGTCCTCCGCGACTTGTCTCCTGTTCAGCGCAAATTTCGCCGCAAACCACACGATGACTCGCTCTGCGAGTCGGTCTCGCGTCAATTTCTACCTGCGAGACGCTGCGCTCCTTGAGATGCGCGACGCTCGCATCTCTGGCCGAATTCGCCGGAAAAATCCTGCCCTTCGCTAGAGGCGACGAGGGCCCAAGCTTCGCGCGAGCGATACCTTCGTCGAGTTTTCGTGTAAACTCCGGGTCTATCGCGATATTCGCGAAGGAGGAGGAGGAGAGACCTCGGCGACTGCCGTCTCCCTCCTTCTACCGCGCAACGCGCGCGAGCGTTGAAGTTTCTATTATTTCGTATTCCCGGGAGGCGGGGGGGACATTCTTGGGCGAGGTTAGTATTGGAAGCGCGAAGAGGTCAACGCTCGGGAAAGCGCCTCTCGTTACGGCACTGCGATACGATATTACAGACCCGTCGCTTGGATATCCTCAATCTCCCCTTTCCCTCCTCAATCCTGCAGCACCCGCAATCGTTCCACATGCGCGTAACTATCACTCTCTCTCTCTCTCTCTCTCTCTCTCTCTCTCTGCCCCTCCCTCTTTGCCTCCTCCTTCAGCTTCTTGTCCACCGCTCGGTCGTTCGATCATCTCTCTCACTTCCTCGATCATTTCGCTTCCGCACGCTCTTGGAACAACATTCCGTCTTTCTCTCCCGGCCGTCCCTCTGCTCCGTTTCCTTCGCTCGATTTCATCCCTCACAGATGACAAGGACCGACTCGATCCGAAGGATCCCCGCCGTCGTTTCCGCTCCCCTTGACTCCTGCTGTTGTTGTTCCGGCTTGCAGCATTGATCCGACCGATGTAGATTGCCATAATTGAGCGAATTGTTTCCTTCTCTCCCGCTCGTGTCTCCGTTCGCGATTTCGGCAATAACACGGTCGGTTGATTGAGACCACTTAGGTGGTATTATTGGCGTAACGAAATGATTATTATCGTCGACTGTTGATCACCGAGAGATATTTAATAGCGAAAAATAATATCCGGAGATAAAGAATGACGTGTCAGGAGGAGCCGGCGAAAGCCGGTCAAAGCCGGTCATTGGAGGAAAGACTTGGAATTGTCCCGGCAATTCGTGGATGAAACTAATGGGCAAACTTTCGTGAACTTTCGGAATCTATTGACGAACGTGCCTTGGCATCCAATGCAACGCTTTAAAAATACTGCCCGCTACCGGTGTTCGTCCGACGTGCTAAATAATCGATGATCGTCGAAAAAGAGTTGTCGCTACCTCCGTTCCCTTAGCTGTTAGCTGTCATTTTGTCTTCCCTACGTTGTCACAACACCATTCAATATCGCTTTACTCCCGTCAAGCTTCCTTTCTTCTCTCTCTGTCTCTCTCTCTCTCTCTCTGTCTCTCTCTCTCTCTCTGTCTCTCTCTCTCTCTCTCTCTCTCTCTCTCTCTCTCTCTACGCGCTCGACACACTCTTACTCCCTCTTTTTCCCCCACGTTCGCCCTTTCGACTTTCTCTCTTTTTCGCTTCATTACTTTGCTCTTACTGCCCTTCTACTTGCATATCCGCCTTTTTGATACGTTCATTCCATTCTTGGGTGATATACTTCTGATTCCATCTTTGTGTTTTCCCCTTCTTCCCCCCCCCCTCTCTCTCTCTCTCTCTCTCTCTTTCTCTTTTCCCTACGTGACGTGCCGTTATAACGGAGCAAGTCTTCTGTTCGCGGTGTACGATCAGCTGTTACGAAATCACCGGAAAGTTTTGCCTACCGCGACTTGGTGACTAATGACCGGCTCCACGCTCGAATGACGAAATTGCTTTTATCTTGCGCGATCTTCGTTGTCAATAGGAGAAGCCGGAGTTTGCTCCACCGGCCTCTCGTCAGTGGGTTCATCGGTGAACTGCTACTCGCTTTGTCCGGGCTATCGAATATACTTTCTCTCGTCCGAGGGAATTGGGGAACCCTTGAGATAATTTGTCGTCCAATTATGTCTAATTAAAATTATATTACAGTGCGATTACATAACGGACGTATTACCTAGAGTAGAGACCATGAAGAGGCGGAATAACCCATCGATCAAGACTCTAATTTGACATATTTTCTCCATAACGATATTGTGTATCGATTCGACGCTGTCGCCTCGTGCCTTCCGTTTCTTCAAAATCTGAAGAAACGTGCCGCTCTTACTTGCTCTTAACGAGTGAATCACGAAACCGTATCGAGGAATTGTCAACACATGACGCGACGTGTGAGTACATTTCCACTAAAATTAACACGGCAAAACAGAGATAACCGAGATACGAAGGACCACCTACGAAAACGTGTTTTTTATCAGTGCATGTGCATGCAAATCGCGCATTTGCCGTCTTACTCATGTAACGCGACAAAAAGTTGTGCACATTATAGCATTCAGCTATTTTTCCTGCCGGGTACATTTGCATATTCAAGGTGTGCCATCATATTCTCTCGAAAAACTCTAAAGCCGGTTTACGAATAACCGGTGAATCACGATATCAAAGTTTAAGATAATTTCGTATCCGCGAAACAAGCTCTACGGACTTTGCGGTAAAAAGGAAGGCCGAGAGCTAATTTCAGTTTTAATTAATACAACTTCTTCCTACGCCGCATAAAAAGATGTTAAATCCCAGGAATAAGAAATTTTACATTTGAAATTCCTTAAAGAAACACTACTTCGCTCGCCTCTACTAGATACCTAATGATAAAATCATGTGTGTAGTTAAATTAAATGTAAATATCGCGAAGCGCAGCAGAAAATGAGATTTTGCGGCTACACTAAATATGATTCTTTTTCAAATATGCCCTCAGGAAGAAAGAGCACCGAGGAAAAGAGAGGAGGAGGGGAGGAGGGAACCGTCGTAATATTACATGTAGTTACGCAAGAAACTACTCGTGGCTGCGTGAAAGTATTTTTGCAATTCTCATAAATATGTTCATATCGTGAGTGTGACTCATTCGTTGCATTATACTTCGCGAAGTCGCGCGTGCAGACATACGCTTCTATATCTCTATCCCTGGATGTCCTTGCGTGTAATCGTCCGCTAAGTCGCCTACAAAGCCATCGATATAAAATTGTTTAAGAGCGACAATGAGTCACGTCGCTTAACTGCGAACCTTTGCATAACGTATGCGCTCTCGATCGCCGAGCGAGGATCGGACTAGTTTGAACAAGGCTGGTATGCCTCGCGAGGGTCCTTAAACGGAAGCTTCGACAAGATTTTCAAACGTGAAACTCCGCAGTGGAAAAATTCGACGAATTATCATCGACGAGGGGTCTTTCGACGGGGCGAGAAATAGACACGTGTGTGACGAAGAAGAGCTAGACTCATAATTCCGGAATAATAACGGAAATGAGACTATTCACCCTCATGCTCCACGAATAATAAGAGATTTAAATTTATTTTTTCATAAAGGATACAAGTTGTGTGTGATGAAAGTATATATATTCTCCATGATAACGCGAGACACCTCGTAACACAAGACTCTATAAACTCTTTATCTCGCTTACTTTACGTGTAAACGACGCTGCCTTTACTCACGCACACACACACACACACACACACACACACACACACACACACACACAACGAACTCGAGAAGATAACATCAGCCGCGGCCAAGAACGCAGGCAGCGAAATCGCATTTTCCAGAGAAACAACGAACACCTCGTCCGGTAGATCCTCCTTTTCGTCACTTCGACCTATAATATCTTTACGCTTCCGCCGATGTATCTCTCTTCCGCTTCTCCCGCCCTCACGATAAACCCCCACGCTAAAATAAAAACGCGCGCTACGTTGCGCCAATATTTTTTATTGCGTAAGAAAATATACGAAATGGCTCGGACGGCGATATCGGATGGGCTCATAAAAACCATCGGCATAAGGGCGCCCTAAAATCGTTCGTTCCCCGGAACAGAGGGCTGCGTAATTTTTACAGCGTCCTACTTGGCCGAGCGGCTTACGCATCGCGGGGAGCGCCGAACAAATCGATACGAGCGAACTTGCCGCCCCACACGCTAGACGGCCAAAGAATCCGTCGGGAAAATTAAGATTGAAAGTTCAGCGGGGTATCCTGTTTACGCTGCAAAAAGAGAGAGAGAGAGAGAGAGAGAGCAAGATTAAATCCTCCGCAACGATGCGGAACGAATGCGATGATTTAAAAATGACGTCTTATCGAAAGACACGACACTGGCGGTCGGTACGTGTAACGCGACTTGACTTTGCCTCTTTCGCAGCGGTCCATAAATTTTCAGATATGTCCCGCTGTGCGCCATCTCACGCATCTCCCGCCGAATAAAAACAGACACACGCACATGTACATACGTATTTTACGTAATACTCGATAAAAGAAACAGCGACAAAAACGAATCGATCGCGATCGCACATGTAAAGGCTGTCGCACACAAAATTACACATGCATATGCATATGCATAGTATAAGATCATGCGTAAGAAATGAGCGTCTGGAAAAAGTCGAGCAGAAATCAAATACGGCAATATTTTATGCCTGATATGGCATGACTAGAGGCAAGCCAAAAGAAGGCATTATGAGTGATCCTTATCGAGTGGTCGGAATGTGGCAATTGTTTTGCAATATTTTCCAGATTATACCCTGACCGCAGCGACGACGCTGCATTATTTGGATGCCTGATTTGCTCCTGATCAGGACACTTGATCAGGTTTCTCGATTTCAGGCAATTTTCATCAGGGCATTATGCGGCAGTGCGTGTTTCATTCCTTATTACGTGCCGGATCCGAGGAAGTTATCCGGGTCCTATTTGAAATTTGGAAACCGGAAACTGGGTTTTAATACGGTCGTGGGGGACGATGTTCTGCTCGGGATGACAACTGTTTCCTAGATGCTCGTTGGTCGAGCTGGGCTTACGCTGTGCGCACGCATCTATGCTATGCACGTATCATTTCGTGTGAGACGGCCTTAAGAGCGGAGGAGCGGATCGGCCACGGCGGAATCATAAATCGGGAATGATTTTATTTAATAATACCGCTTGTTTTCGGTATCGCGCGCACGCGAGATAAAGCGCTCGCACGGCTTGCGATAACAGCCGCGCGTCTTTATTCTGGATTAAGAGACTCTCTCGTGTAATTTGCGGCTCGCTGTTGTCGCCGGAGCGGCCGGCGCCGAAAGCGTGCATGCGACAGACGCACACGTGGCGCAGACACACAATCCCGGTGTGCGCGAGAGGGAAAACGACGATCTTCCGCGAAGATCCGTGCTGCTCGTTTTAGGGCTTTTCCCGCAGAGGCCATGAAAGCGGCGATAGAGGGGCAACGGAGGGGCAGAAGGCCGGGGCGCGCGCGCTATGCAACTTTCGGCGTTGCGCGCCGGAAAACGCCGGTTCGTCTCTTTGTTCGTCGGTCGCAATAACGTCACGGCTGCGCGAGCTCATAGACGCGAATGGCTATTTACCGGAATCGTAAAATCGCGGACAAAGCTTCGTTAACGCTATATAGCGCTGCTACGTTTTTGCGTTATGTAAAGGGAACGGCATGAGGAGGGAGTGGAAAGAGGAGAGCGAGAGCGACGAAAACGACGTACGGGGTGGAACGAGAGTCGTTGCGTTTTCATGACGCGAATTTTATTTGTTTTATCGGAATGAGGAGAAGCAGCGGCGAGAATCGGCCGGCAATCTCCCGCTCTTCCTCCTCTCTTCTTTCTTTCTTTCTGTCTCTTTTTTTCCTTTTTGTTCAACGGAGGAAGGAATTGCTACCGATAAATCGTGACGAACACGCCCCGCTATTTCTCGTTCGCCGAGGAGAAACGGACGGTATTAACAACCTCGTCCCATCACCAATTAATTTGCGACCTCTCCTATTACAGGGAAATTTAGTTAACAATTTCCGCGAAACAGACAGATACTATCGAGAAGATTCCTCTCTCTCTCTCTCTCTCTCTCTCTCTCTCTCTCTCTTCCCCCCGCCCTTCTCTGAAAAGAAGTGTCCACGATCTTCTGTCAGCGGTTAAAACGTGACACATCATGCTGGATTTTATTCAATCCACGCGCGCAGCTGAAGGCCGGCCGAGTCACCTTATTTTATCTTATCTGTGTAAAATGTAATAATTAACGTACACACATGAAAAATGTACATTCTAATCTTATCCCTGATATATATAATTATACAATATCGATCGCTTCGATAAGCTGTTAGAATCTCCCCATTTGTTCTTTATTCCCACAACTTTCCACGTGCATCACGCGCTGCAGACAGGACTAAATTATATATTCCGGCTTTCCTGAAACAATAATTTAATTTTAACAATACGAGGCTCGAAACATAAAGCGCTATGCGCCAATGTCACTGCCGATATATTCGGGCGCGTTTTCGAATTAATGTATACAACGCACACCCCTCGAAGTCTTTGGTACCTTTCAACGCGTTATAGACCATCCTCGCAGGATATCTTTGTCCGGACTATGAGTCGCGCACATACATCCTGTGTGTCTCGCCTCGTGTGTGTGTGTATGTGTGTGTGTGTGTTATCGCGGTAATAATTCCTTTTATAGTCCGAGACATCGGCTCGTGCACGTGTCGTTCGACGATCTTTATTTCTTCGTTAATGACGCGCCGTGTTATTCTCATTGGGAACAATGGATATCTATTTCGTGCGCTGTTACGGAAATAAAAGGAAGGACGGGGAATATTGAGAAAGAGCAATAAGAGAGTTCGAAGAAAAGAGCGTACGAAGGCTGTAAGATCCGTACACACAAAACAGACAATAAGATGTTCGCGGAAGCGTGAGATCGTCGGAGCTCCCTTTTCGTCGTCTCGATCGTATCGGGGATTATTATCGCAGTTAATTATTTGTTGCAAATTGTTGCAACAAGTAGAAGATTACGAAGTAGTGAAGTCGAAACGTGGATACAATCATCGCTTCGGAAGGTGAAATCTATCGCAGTGCGAACGTGATGAGTGACGTTAAATGACATATTCTTTCTCTCCAGTTTATCAAACCTAAGAGATTAATTATTATTGTACACGTATATAAAAACGTATGTACACCCACTCCATGAGTCATGCTACTTGCGAGTGTTTCACTCGAAGGGGGCGTAGCTCAGATGGTAGAGCGCTCGCTTAGCATGCGAGAGGTACCGGGATCGATACCCGGCGCCTCCAGATTCTTTTTTTTTTCTTTTTTTCTTGAAACAATTATCATAAAAAATTTCGTACTCGCGAGCGTATGCAAGATACTGAACCTAAATGTCGCTGGTTATCAACGCGAAATGATTTGAACGCTCACAGAGTGTCCTGTCACATGTCTAGACGAAAATCGCGACGGATTCTCGGCGGGACAAGTAAGCAATGCCGCGAGATGATTTCTGCTTACATCGCAATTTGACAAAAAAAAAAAAAAGAGAGGTGAATGAATCTGCTGCGATAAAATGAAGAATAAAAATTAGCAAGAGAGGAGCGATTCGGACGATAAAGAAACAAAATAAAAAAGACGTGATAACTCGCAGTTTCACGAATCACACTCACACGTCGATCACCGGGATGATAGGGACGACGAGCTGCAGGTGACTTCGAATGCAGGATAACTCGAATATCTTGCTGCGAGGTTGAAAAAGCGGCGCAACAGTGACGCGGAACACAGCGGTGTGCCGGCGGCGCGCCGGTAACGGTACAGCGTAATTTCGCGGCATCGCGAACATCGCCGTGCGCGACGAGAGAGAGAGAGAGAGAGAGAGAGAGAGAGAGATACGATCCGGCCGATGCGATTTTCTCCGGCCGATTTTTGCAATAACAATGCGCGCAACGACTTGATAAAGCCCCCGCGCGCGCGCGCGCGGAGATATCCGTGTCAACTTGGCGCGCGCGCGCGCGCGCGCGTGATTTGCCGATCGCTCGCGCTTTACGAAAACGCCCGACATTATCTCGCCGAGCGCGCACGACTATTATCGCCGTATCTCTATTGACGACTGAAGTCGAGAATAGACTGCAAAAATAAACGTGCCTCTTACTGATCTCGCCAACAAAAAGCGTTATCGTTCCCGCCCGAGCGACCGTTCCTGGTACGTACGCTGGCTTGAAAAAGCGTCTGTCGCGAAATTGCGAGATCCAGCCGCCGAAATTAACTAATCTCTGTTATGCAGAAACGATCAACCGAGCGAAAACAGAAGAAAACAAAGGGGGGGCGCAGGCTCACGGCTCTCGGAGTCGTGAAACTTTACAACTACGGAGCGGAAGAATGGCGAAGCGTGTAAATTATACGGCTCAGCCGTATAAATGTATACATAATCCATGCAGTTATATATACATATTATTTTCGACTGCAACGATAACATAACCCTGATTCTTATTCGCCGGCAGTCCGGTCTATTGCGTAATGCCACCAGAATTGCAAATGCAGAAGCTTAGTCACGTTGTTTACGAGCAGCGGCAGGGAAGAGTTTCAAGATCATCGTTGCAGCGAAAGAAACTCGCGAGAAAAATCTTCCGAAGCCGGCCGAAGAAACGTCTGAGAGGGAGAATACTGTCACTTTCGAGGTCTCGATTTGACAGATGGAACGCACGATCGGAGATTACTTTTTCGATGACAGCCGAGAGACTCCGCCGCATGTTTAAGTGACTTGTTGCATAACGCGCGTCGGCGCAAGTGCACGGCGTGCCCGGCAAGTGCACGGCGACACGTCGAGGATATCTATAATCTGTTTACGAATGTATCGCGCTACCGCATCCGCTTAATTGCTGCACATCGGCGCTGATAATGAGCCGCAACATTGTTGTAACACCTGATAACATAATTCACGAAGGCGGAGGCAAGTCACCGTGCAGCTGCCGTGCAGGGCACGTTGCAGGGCGTTGCTTCGAGATGCAACTGTGTGCAAACTCCGCGCGAATCTACGGCCGATCGTTCTTCTTGCGTAAGCAAGGTAAATTCCGTCTGTAATTTGTATCTGATGTAGCTCTGGAATCCTAGCGGGTATATCGTGCAACTCTCGTGCAACTCCTCGCATTGTACGGAATATTTCACACGCTCGCGCGCGCGCGCGCGCGCCTGATAAGCGAGAGACGATGTGATTGCGCGATATTTACGTGGAAATTTAATTTGGACTTTCACACTGCCGCGAAACACCGCGGCTGACCGCCGTTGTATCGAATGCTTTAACGATACGAAGGCTCGAGTGACGTTTCGAGCAAAAATCAGAGATGCTCCATGGAGCATCGGTCTCTCGTATACAGAGAGTATATTTCCGAATTTCGTAATTGACAATCGGTCTGAAGAAACATGTGTCTGCTGCAACATGTTGCAACAATCCGAGAACTCGAGTAAGCATCGCGCGAAAAAGAGAAAAATAATAAATAATCATCCCGAAATTACGTAGAAAACACGATAAGAGGCCATTTGGTCGCCGGCCAAGCAAGAGTGACGCAAATCGGTCGGACTACACGACGCTCGAAATACAGGGTGACCTGTGATTCAGTATCATAACGTCGGTATTTGATAGCGCGAAGTTTCGTTCTCGCTCGTTCCGACGGATATTTGAATCTTAAAAAGAGAAAGAGAGAAAAAACAAATCAATATTACATCTATATATATATATATATATATATATATACACACACATACACACGAGCGATATAAGATAAATCTAATAACGATCCTTACATAAATACAGCTTTATAGACTGATAAAGCTTCGCGCGCTCAGCGATAAATAAACGGGTCGTCTGATTCTCACATCACGTTGTTATTGAACACGATCTTAATGGCAGACAAACAAAACTCGGCATGCGCACAATTAGCGCTGAACAGCCAAGACAAGAATATACACGGGTCTCTTATCAGCCGCGCGTTTACATCGATTTATAAAGTCGGACGTACAATGGTGCCTTTGGTCGCGCGGAGAATCCGCCGTGCATTACCTAACTCCGTAATTACTCCGTAGCCACGTTCACATAACACGTTTACCTCCGGGAATCGCCGTGGGAATCGGATCTTGAAGTTCCGACCCGAAGTCGCGGGACACCCCGTACGGAAAAAAGAGAGAAGCACGCCCGCGCGACCGCCGCACCTTGCAACTCGATTAACGAACGCCCCGAGTTATCTGCACGTCGCTTCGAGGTTTCCGCTCGCGCAATTCGGCGCAAACAAGCGCCTCGTGAGTCCGTAAACAGACTTGAGAGAGTGAGAGAGAGAGAGAGAGAGAGAGAGAGAGAGAGAGAGGAGGAGAAGCGAGAGAGGGAGAAGGAGCGAAGGGAAGGAGGAAGAGAAAACGAGAGAGATACCGAGCAAAAGGGAGGAAGAGGAGGAGGATGAGTTAGCGGAGGAGTTTGCGTTGTCAAGTTTTCCGGGCTTTATTTTCCGCGCTCCGCCGACGAAACTCTCCTCCGTCGTGGTCCCAGGAATTTCACTCGTACCATTTTCTTCCTACGTCCGACAATACCGCCCCTGCTGTTCGCGCAAAAGGCTGGTTAACGAGAAAACTTGCGCCCTCCGTCTCTCTCTCTCTCTCTCTCTCTCTCTTGCGAGAGGCTGCCGAGACGGGTTACGCCTCGAGATCCACGACGAATTTTCTGTTGTTCGTGCCTCGTCATTATGCCAGTCCGCTCGGATTATCACGTCGGGAATTATGTATGTATGTACGTACGCATGTATATATGTATATACATGTATGTATTCCTGTATATATGTATATATTTATCTACGTGTACGCGCGTTTATATATGTACGCACGTGTACCACCCCCCCACACACACACACACACACACACACATACATATACACATACACACGCGTACACGCAACATACTGTAGCGGTGCGCGTTCGATTCGCGTGCAATTTCCTAATAAACGTTTTGGACGCGCGTCCAAAAGCCGTCTGATAGTCGGCGGTCACTACCGCGACAGGTAATTGCGTTAATTTCCTCGCGGATGAAGACGTAATTTGCAAAAAGACAATTGGCTGATTCTTCATGGGCATTTCAGTAACCAGCGAATGAGTCTCTCCAACCGCAACTGGACAATCAAGAAGGAGGAGAGGAAAGCAGCGTTTTTTCCTATATTCCGCTCGAGCGACAATTTCGAGAACTACTACTCGAGAACGGATATGTTAAGGAACCGCGATGAAATAAATCGCGAGTCTAAAGGGAGCAAGATCCCGCTCTCCGATTACTTTGAGCTCGTCGGACTCGCCCCGGCGCGGCGGAAACTTCCTAATATATGTGTAATTTTCGAAATATATGAAGAAACTTAAAAATGCCCGGGTTATAAAATTCGCGCCGGCTAAGGGATTCCAGGCAGACACCGGCCGAGGGGATTCGCGCAGTTGGGCTGGAGGGAGGGAAGCGAGAGCCTCGCCGGCGCCGCCGATACACAAAAGCCGTCTAATCTGTAGACGATGAAATCGGCAATGGCGAGCGATTCTACGTCGCGACAAAGACCACTGTGTATCGCATCCTAATCGTCGTATTTTTCTCCCCTCGTGCACGCGAGCGCGCCTCGCTTCCGGAGCAGCAGCGCACACGGGCATCATCGGCGGATCAACGGCGGCTCGTAACTGCGCGCTCGCCGAGTTTTATGCGCCGATAAATTAAGGCAAACTCGCCGGGCAGACTCGCGAGTCAGCTGTGGGGGAAAAGTCGGATACGCGTCGTGTGTCTTTTCCGAGGAAGCGTGAACGCGGCAGCCGAAAAGGGAGCGGAACGCCGGTGGTTGGTAGTTGGAACATAAAACCGGAGTTATATCAACAATGTATTCTTCTCTCCCCTCGTAACGGCAGCGTCCCCCTCGGCGTGCGATCAATGATCTATCGCGATCTCGCAGCCGCGTGAGTGAGCGTGCGCGCGCGCACACGAACGAACGGATTTTATATCGCGATAAATTAGTCGGTAGATCGGAGCCGAGGGCATCTCGGCGAAATTAAATCGGGCCTCGTACTATGTTCCTATGTTGGGTCATAAAACCTACATCCGAAAATCTCTCCTGGGGTTATATATATAATATATATAATACATACATATATACATACATATGTATATGTATATATATATATATGTGTGTGTGTGTGTGTGTGTGTGTACATATACATATATAGAACTATATGTACATACGTAGCAGATGTATGTGCGCACGTATTTATGTGGCGTGCGTCGGTTCTATACGTTGGCTATATATAATATATAAATTCCGGATGCGAGATCGAGGATTGTTTGTCACGCTGAATTATAGATTCGGTCTAAAAAGCGGCGATAAAGTCGATGTGAAATTACACTGTTCCGATTCGGCGATGTTGGAAATTTATTCCCAGTCTTGCTCGCGGCTAAGGCGCCGCCTTATGCGAAGCGTGGCGAACATATCGAGCGACTTACCCCATAGCCGCTGAGTAAAGTGACGAGTGATACTGACATCACTCTCTCAGTCGTCTCTCTCGCTTTAGCCAACGTCGAAATTAGAAGAAAAGGGCATTAGGAAGCAAGAGAGAAATCCTTTCTTCGCGTGGAAAAGGGCGCACAATCCAGACCGTTGGATGCAGAAACGTTTGGTGTGGCGAATAAATGCAGAATTTCCAGCGGACGAGAATAACCTCGGCTTTTGAGAGAGAGAGAGAGAGAGAGAGAGAGAGAGAGAGAGAGAGAGAGAGAGAGAGAGAGAGAGAGAGAGAGGGCGGCAGATTCAATTCCGAGCGCTCGCTCGGAGGAGCGATACCTCCGTACGAAGCTACAGCTGCAGAACGATTCGCATAAAAATGACGTGTGACTCTATTCAGTTACTCGAATAATGATATCTCCCGTTATCATGCAGACCCATAAAATGGATCTTGCTGGAAAAGTTTACGCGCGGAACTATAACGCTTCTCGATGCGACGATAAACCCCGTACAGTATTATCCACTCAAGAAATCATCATGGGATTCGAGCGACAGGGACAAATTTATTTCCCGGCAGATCGGTACCTGCGATACGAAAAAAAGAGAGTGAGACAGAGAGAGAGAAAGAGAGAGAGAGAGAGAGGGGGGGGGAGAGGGAGGAAGAGAGAAAGAGAGGCCAGGGCGGAGCAGCGGGGAAAAGTAGAAGAGGGAGGGAAGAAAGGGAATCACAGTCGAGAGACCGGTTAGGTAAAATCTCGGAACGTTCCTTCGTCACCAAGGACGAAGTCAAGTACCTTCACGAAGGCGAAGGGAATGAGAGTGTCTACATGTGTGTGTGTGTGTGTGTGCGAGCGCGCGTGATAGTCGCTCATGTGTCAACGGTGTAATAAAGGGTGCCGCGTGGAGGGATCTCTCGCGTAGCTCCAAAATTGCGCACCTCCGCGCTGGTAATAACACCTCGCCAGGCCAACCTCGAAGAGGAATTTAATCGGACTGCTCCGCTCCTCTTCTTTCTATTCCTCGTCCTTTCTTTCTTTACGAGCGCGTGGAGAAACGAGGGGGGAACCGGCCGTCCTGTCTTACGGTCTGTTACGCTTCCGAATGTAAACAGGATCCCATAACTTCTCCCGCTCGACGACGGCCGCGTGATAAATAAGCCTCATTGTTCCAGCAGATCCGTCGCTTATTCTTGTTAATCGAGCCGCCCGAGTTTGCGATGCACTCTCGCCCTTTCACGCTCTTCGACACGGCCGGCGAGTCTCACGTGGAGTCCCGTGAGGAAATTGTCATGACGTGAGAGAATCATTCTTCGAGAAAACGCTCGGTGGTCTACCATCGCCGTCGAGTCTCCGATCAATTTCCGAGCGACTGCCAAGTCACGGGGAGCCGTTCGAGAGAATATTGTCACCTTTGTTCTTCGGCGAAGATAAGAGACCGGTATATTCTCGGCGGCTATATTGATTCTTTGTTGTTGATCCGATTCACTCTTTATCTCGATGTATAAATGAGCCGTTGGCCGATGACAAATCGGCAGTGCACCGATCTGCTGTTGCAATTTATTGCTCCCCGCCCACGGCATGACACAAGCCCGACCGCGACACAAGATCGCGTCCGAAGCTCGACGCGCTTGCCGGAGGTATCGGAATAAACGGCGCGAGCTGTATCTACCGTCGTCGACGATAGACACAGAGACCCGCCGTATCTGGCTGTATCAATTCGAAGCGCGGAAACCCGACGATATTACGATGCGCGGCGCGCAGGAGCGCTCTCGCGAGCCAACGCGCGCGAGAGAGTCGAGCGCGCTTTCGTCGAAGCAGTTGCGATCGCTTCGATACCGAGCCGAGTTCGAGCGAACGAGTTCGAGTCGAACGTAAAAGCCGCGCGATTTCCATCGCAAAAAAGTCAATTCAACTGCACACGATACTCTTACATGCGCTCGCACGAGCGAGCGAGCGAACGCGCGCGCGCGCGCGCGCGAGCACCCTTCGTTTCCGTTTCTTTGTGCGCGCCCGAGATCGCGTTAGGCACGGTAGCGATGCGCGACGCTCCTCGTACGAAACATAAAGGGCGCTCACAGCCCCAGCGAGGGCCCGGAATCGTGACTGGCACATGTTATACGGCCGGCAGGGCGGCACGCAAGGAAAATCGGCCAAGGGGGGCGAGGTTATTTACAAGCGGATGACATCCAGCCGCGCGGGAAGACGCGTCAACCGCGCGCGCGCGATGCGATAATTGCGGCTCCGAGATGAGAGCGCAACGATCGATGGATCGGTCATCGCCGAGAAGAAAACACCGTGTGCCTTCGTTCACGGCGTTCAGCGACAAATGAAATTTTGCATCGACTTCGAGATCAGATGTCTGGGATTCTCTCCTGTAATTCTTCTCCGATGAAAGGCGGAACTTGTCGCGACGACGAGTCGTGGCTTTCGTGACTGCTCGTCACTCGTGCATTCCTCGGCGAATTTTTCAAGAAGGGCCGCCTCGAAATGACGAAAGATCCTGTGGGTGAAAAATGTTGCGCTGGATCCAGGGCATTCGGTTAGGTGCGAATGGTTTCAAGCGATCACTTGCGAATACCTTCTCTGACTTGTGGAGATCTTCGCTGAGACCGAGCGCTGCTGAGGACTTGAACGTGGACTTCGCTCCGCGCGTCGAATTAACGGTATTCGGAGTATGTAGACAATATTCTGTGATGAAGTAAACCCGGGTTCACCGCAAACGCGAATAATTTCGCGTGGCGCTCTCGAGAAGCGTGCGCGAGAGCGACACTCGAGCGCATCTCCGGCATTTTCGGTCGAATCATTTCGCTCGAATCAAGCCCGGCTCTCGGTGCGCTCGACCGAGTCCGCCCGTTTTCCTCCGAGCCCTCTAATTATCCGAACGACCACGATTAAGGACAGTTAACCACAGACACGCCTGGCCCCCGATTCTCTTCGAGTATCCGCCTGGTCGAAACAGTGAGTGAACATTACAGCACAAAGCCGGACATCTCCAACTACCTCCCGACCCGGCGCGGTGATCTACCTCTTCGCCACAAAAATTCCACGAGAACGAAATTGCGATCCACATCGTGGCTCTCGAGCTTAATCGCGGATACTAGACTGGAAGCGACTAGAAATTGGAGTCGAGTTCGAAGTAAAAATAAGGAAAAAAAATTCGCTCGAGGAGAAATGAAACATTGAATTTTCCTTCCTTTCGGTTCTTTCGAGCGATCAAGAGGGAGAAACAAGTCGCGAGTCGAAATTTCAGCTCTGTTTTCCTCAATCTATCTATAGATTCAGGGTAAACCAAAGGAGATTTAATTTCTACGAAAACTGAAGTGACACTCGCGGCGCCTTTAATCGTAGAATGGTAGAAATTAAATGGCCTTAAATGATAGAAAACGCACAATTTTGTCACTTGTAGCTTCTTAAGAAGACCTCTCGGCGAAGCCGTATGTCGACTGCAATGAGAAGAGGTTGATGTAGATTTCGGAGTATTAAATTAGCATTGAATAGAGCATTAAAATCGCAAGTAGGATCAAAATTTTGACTCGGCAACAGAGAGCCAATGTACTCCCGTATACTTCTTACGACTCTCTCTTTGGCCCTGTCTTTCCTCTTGATTGAAACATCGAGCAACCCTTCGTATTCGAAAACGACTATTACACGTCGAAATGTTATTAAAATACAAGTTGTTTTTTAAGACTTGAAACAATTATTACATTGAAATGTTATTAAAATACAAGTTGTTCCTCAGGACTCGCGACAAATTATATCATCTCGAAAAGTTCAAGTTTCAGAAACTGTCTTGTGAGCTCGAAATTTCGAGTAAAAAAAGAATGCACGTCTAATCAGATGTTCGAGCAATGTGGCGCTATAATGGTCACGAAATAGATCAGCGGGCGCGGCGCGGTAAATATTTATAAAATTTCGGACCGACTAATTATGGGATAGGCCAAGGCCCCTCGTTGTCGTCCGATCATTTGATTCTGCGCGGTGAGGCAAAAAGAAGCGAGAGCAGGAGGAGGAGGAGAAGGAAGAGGGAGAGGCAGAGGGGGAGAGGGAGGAGTAGTGGGAGGAGGAGGAGGAGGAGGAGGAGGAGGAGGAGGAGGAGGAGGAGGAGGAGGAGGAGGAGGAGGAGGAGGAGGAGGAGGAGGAGGAGGAGGAGGAGGAGGAGGAGGAGGAGAAGGAGGAGGAGGAGGAGGAGGAGACGGCGGTGGAGGAGGAGACAGAATCAAGCGGAGTGCGCGGAATCATTGTCGGCGATCGGTAAACAACAAGCTCGCTTTATCGGTAGTCTGATGCAACGCGGAAGTGCGTTTCGTCAGCCGGCTGAAATAGAGCGTACAGCCAGCAGGGATAGATTACCCGGTAATTGTTGCACTTTTCCGACTAAAAGCCGGATAACGACCCAGCGAGCAGCCAGCCGGGCTGAGACACCCTCTCGAAAGTCCCTTTGTTCTCTCAGGAGCCGCGTGATTCAGTAGTCCGGTGTATCGGCGATAACACGACGCGGGAATGAAATCTCGCCGCGTGATAAACAACTCGCGACGAATAGAGCGCTACGTGCTCTCAAGTCTGCGCGCGCGCGCGCGCGCGCGTGCGGGGAGGAGCGAGCTCGGGGCGAGAAAGGGGCCACTTCATCGAGACGAAATCGAGTTTCCTTTGTTGTCCGTTTCCGAGAGAGAGAGAGAGAGAGAGAGAGAGAGAGAGAGAGAGACGTCTTTAAAATCGTCGACGTGTTCAACTGCACGGACGCAAACAAATTGAATAGCGAAACACGTAACTCTTCCCTTCCCGGGAGGTATTCGGGCTCGTGAGGTAGAAAGCGTGCACACGTCCGTCCATTCGACCGTCTAACGATACGAGACGAGACACAGGCGGATGTCGAATCATCGCGCGGGAGAATGACTCCTAACGGCGGAGAAACGCGTCGGAAGCGCGGAATTCCGCCGCCCCGGGCTGAAGCTGCAATCCGCGCGGCCTCGAGAAAATCATAATTATCAGGCTAGCCGGCTTCTCTCTCTCTCTCTCTCTCTCTCTCTCTCTCTCTCTCTCTGTCTCTCTCTCAGCCAGCCATTGTCCCGCCATTTCTCGAGCACCCTTCAAAATCCCTTTCGCCCAATGGGACACACTCGCCCAGCGTGAGTGCTCCATCTCAGTGCGAGGCTCTCTGTCTCGAAGTCTCGGAAAATGCGCGAAATCGCGGTCGGCCGGGCATCGCCTCGGTAAAGTGCGCCGATGAATGAGCGAGTCGAGTCGACGGCGAAATGTATGTACGAGGGAGAGACCCGGAAATCTCTCGCGCATCTCTCCTTCGGATCGCGACGACGGAGGCCGACTCTGCGAGCGACACACCTGCGCGCCACCGCGACATCGCCGCACTGCGAGCGTTTCACAGCTCGAGATGTTTACGCGATATGCTTATGCGCTCATGCAAATTCATGCAGCTCACGCAACTCTGGCTCATCTGTGCGGACGACGGACGTTTTTGTACGGCCAAGCGCGAGTATACGCGGCGATAATGCGCGATTGTTCCTTTCGGACGACACGAGGTGGGCGAACGAGCGACTGAGGAAACGAGAGCCGGCGGGAAGAGAGGAAAAGAGAAGGACGATCGAAATCGAGTGAACAGTGGACGACTGTTGTTGATCGTTGATCGGAGTCGCGCGCGACTCCGCGAGTTAACGGGAGGGACGGTCTCGTTCCTTTGAAAGAGAAAGAGAGCGAAAGAGAGACTTCGCACACAAAGACGGGTGAGTGGAGGAGGGGGGGGAGGAGCGGCAGAGCAGCGAGCAATTGAATTAATATGGAAATAATGATTTATGTTAAACGGCCGTGCGTTTAACTCGTTATATCAACGCACAGCGGACGCGTAACTACAACGCTAATTAAATGGAGGATCGCGCGCGATGCTCGGCGCGGTGCGTGCGCATGCACCGGCTGCACTCACATGGAACAAAGAGCCTCTGTGAGGCTCGACCGGTAGCACAGCCATGAGCTCCAATTATGAGCGGCGCGATGAAGTCACTCGGCAAAACCGGTCTGGTAGCTGCGACTCGGTAGCTAAGCCCGAGTTAAGGTGAGTCGGCGAAAAGTGCGATGAAATTAACGGACGAGGTTTTATTCGCGATCTCCGGCGATCGCGGGAAAGCATCGCGGAAAAGCACCGGCGCAGCCGCTGCAGGCGGAAACTTGCACTCTGGCGTGACAACGATAACGTAATCGCCTCGCGATAAGTTACAAGTAATTATCAGTCGGCGATCGCCTTGCGCCAGAAATTAACGGGATTGTGTAAGGGGGGACGATTGAGATACGAGATCGCGGCTGCAATTCGTATGGACGGAGTGCGAAAAAGATTACGTCATAAAGAAATAAGAGGCGCGTTGCTTGTGTGATTTTATATGTGTGTGTGTGTAAGTCAGAAAAAAACATGTTGAATTTCATTGCATGTAAAATATTCTAACACTTATGTAAACTTCGCCTGATATCCTGATGATTAAGTCGCTTGATTTACAATGTAAATATGATAATTTCTATTAATGGTATGTACACGCGAGAAAAAGAGTTCTACAGAAACACGTTAATATTTAACGACCTTTGATTTTTTTCTTAGGAACTTGGAGCACGTTGATTCAAAAAACAACTCCATGAATGCAGTGCTATCCCAAAAAATCGAGATATCGAGTCGTTTAGCTGAGTTTAGTTGAAAAAAATCTAAATGCTTGTGTACCATGGCTATGAAATATGAAGAGTCAGTAACAATAGTTGCATTCAGCAGAAAGAACTATTTCACAACTGTTGTAAAATTCGTAAATTGGCGTATGCTTTTAAATTTGGCTGAATCCAAGAACATGCGCCAATCGAAATTTTACAACAGTTGCAAAGCAATTTCCTCTGCTGAACGTAAGCATTGCGTTAAGCATCAGTTTGACAATTTTACACTCTATATAATTGTTATAGAAATAATATACGCAGTATATATCTCAACTCAGTTTGAAAAAATATATTTTATTCGATAAATCATGCAAGTAGCCGCATATTGATGTAAAGATTCTTCAAAATTTCTGCAAACTCCTCGAAAATATAGACATCCATATAATGAGGGGAAATAACACCTTCTTAATTTCACTCGCGACAAACAAGAACAATATATCAATCGTCATAATAAATGATTTTTCGATTAATATCCAGAAATTATCAAAATTGATAAATATAAAAAAACTTCAAAAACAAGTCAAAAAGTGTTATATCAGCATACTTAATTCGCTGATCGCGATGTATTTTCTTTTATACTGTTGTCATCTTTTCAAAGTTATATCTAAAACATCAAGTTTTTGCGGTTATATGTTTGCCGAAACTTTTTCACTAATTTTTCAACACAGAATCTATCCTGTAAATTTGCCAGCAAAGTTCAAATATATTCTGTACGTCAAATGAAATTGCTCTAATTTCGGTTACTACCACTTATTACAATGCAATAACCGCCTTCTGTTGCTTCTTTGTCTCCATTTCGCCGTTCGTGACATTTTGAAATATCTCTTTACCAGACTGAATTACCAATCCGTTGCTCGTTCATATTTCGCGCTGCACAAGTTAATGTAAAGCTGTCAAACCGACATACGTGGTGACGCTGCTTTGGAGCAGCGTTGCTGATTCTTCCAATAATTCACAGTCACGGCGCAATCACGAATATTTGGATTTGTCGCGCCTGACTGGGCGATTCGATACCTCGATTTTTCGGGGTGCGGACTGCATTAATGGAGTCTTCTGCATGTCAAATTTATAGTTGCGTGGAAAAGTTGAATAAATAACCGATCGATATGTTTGGATTCGCCAATTTGACAAACGTGCCAGAGTCTACCCAAGTTTTGAACAATATTGTCTTTCTGAGCAAGACAGTTATCGAGTGTCTTTCTTCTCTTAAAAAATATAGATCCTTTGTGTAGGAAGGACGAAATCGGGATCGGGTACATCTTTCCTCAAATTCGAACTTTGCGCAAGAGCAGACTCTTGCGCGTGAAGCATAAATTTCCTAAAATTTATCTCTCTCGATAATTCTTAAACTTTAATTCATCTGAAAATTTGCCAGCGATTTTGAAAGCGACATTTGAAGTCGACTCGCAAATATCCACGTGAAACAAAGTTGCGTGCATGTGTGTTCTGCCAAATGTATCTCTTTTCAATCACCAAACTTCTCGAGTAAAACTCGATGGAAAAGAATCTCAGACTCGAGCGGATCATTGAAGTCGACGTTCGCGCGAGTCGCGCGAGCGCGTACAGAGAAAAATATTTCTCCGTTTATCCGATCCGAGCGCGAAGTTCAGGCGCGATTTTCCAAGAGGCCGGCTTGCATTAATCGCGTCCGCGACGTTTCCTGTTTCCGTCGTCGCGCGAGTCAAAGGGAGAATCAACTCCGACCGCGATGAATCATCGCGAGAGCTATCGCTCACTACCGAAGGATCAAAAAGAAAGCACGATGCAACGCGCGGTCGCAGGATCCGTTGGCTTTCCCCACGCAAATCATCGCGCATAGGCCAGAAAAAAGAAAAAATTAACGGTCCGGGCAGGAATTTTTGTTTCTTTCGCACGGTTGTTACACACCCCGGCTGGCCGTGCGAAGGTCCCCTCGTTAATAGCGGAAGTATCAAGTCGATTAATCTTGTCGTCGTAACGCTACGGCACTTCCTGTTCTCGGCCCGTGTCTCGATTTACGGCTTCCATTGTCGAACGGATTGGTCCTAACGTCGGCGTCGGCAGACGATCGTCCGTCCGGCTGATTTACCGGCGGTATGATTTTTCAGCAGCTGGAGACCGAAGCGAACTCGACATTTCGTCCAGCAGCGCACTCGTCGTGCAGCTCTCAGCACTGACACCGCAATCAATAAATGGCGATTGATCGATCTCGCGAGCAAGCACGCGTCAATTGATGCCGACTGCCGACATCGTGAACAAGATACAAAGCCAATCCGCGGCTTCTCCACGCTGGATTCCGATTTCGCCGGCGGGAAACGACGACGTAATGCGAGCAGAAGAGCCGGGCCGCGCTGTCATTTAATTAGTCACACTCACGCGGACGGCAGGCAGATAAAGGCGACAAGGTTATTCGAGATCCAGTTCGACCGCGGACGTGGCGACGAGGGTGTGATTAACAATAGCTAATTAGAATTCTCCTCCTCCTCCTCCCGCCCACGTCGTCATGCGTCAACGATTGTGCGCTGCGTAGAAAAAGGAGGGAAAATAAAAACAAGCGGCAGATAAAGGCTGACGGTTCCCTTCGCCGCGCGAAATAACGGGTGAGAGCGGCAGTTTCTCCGAATCGGAGATCGCGACTGATCCAATTTTGTGTGACAGAGCAACTTACAAATATCAAAACGTGTAATATATATATATATATATATATATACCAAAGATAATATAGAAATTAATTCGGCGATTACTTCGGTGGAGCAAACGAGTAGTTTCCAGTGAAATTACGCGGTTCACTTTTCCGTCTGCAAAATTCGTCGAAACTTTTCACTCACCCGCAACACAACGCGGCCGCGTAAACAGCCACGCGCGCGCGCGCGCGCGGTCGGAGATTTAGTCGCGGAACTCGTTAATTTTCCGTCAAATCGGCGGTGCCGGTTTACATAATTCGCATTTGCATACCACCGAGGCGGAACATCGCGCGGATTATCGCGCGGATCGAGACGAACGAATCGCCGCGCCGCGGCGATTCTACGATAGATTCGACCGGCCGATCGATCGATCGACGGATCGATCTGACAGGCCGGCGCGACGGGAAGCATCGGCTCGCCGATCGATATCGCGAGAGCGTATCAGGTACGACAAGATATTTGCTTCTTATTACGAGAGGGAATCGCGCATCGGTGCGTTTTATCGAATTTTTCACCGCGTCACTCCGCGGTGAACAATTCGCGGCAAACATTCGCGGTCGTCACGGAGACCCGAAGAGAGCGACAAGCGCTCGCCGCGAAAACAGAGATATTAGATACGGGCTTGATCTAATTCTTAGAGACGACAAAAGTTCGATAACCGTTTGTTACTCCCCGCGGAATCTCGGGTAACAATCGCCGAGAGGAAACAGTATTACCAGAGTTTACCTAACTTTCGAAGACGACGGTAATCTGATAAACGTTTATTGCCTTCCGACGCGCGAGTGTAGAACGAGCGGCGTACAACGGGGAGAAGAGATACAACGTCGCAGCGCGGCGTCGCGCACTGCAGGCGAAAACGGAAATCGCGCGTCGTGAGAGGAATTAAAAACAGGGAGATCAGATAACAGCGAAATCCAGTGTTTATATTGAACGTGTGTGTGCATTTTACGAGACGCCGCGCGTAACGAGCGGCGCGCGGTATTATTAGATAAAAGCAAGCCCCGAGAACGCGCAGGTGAAGCATAGAGGATGCCTCGCGGAAAGCATGGCGGAAGGAAAAAAAAGCAACTGCGAACTTACGGCTCGAGTTACCGACGTCTAGACGTCTAGACCATTAGTTGATTGAATCGATACACAACTATCTGGACACGTTATTATCCGATTATCCGTTCTCGATAAGCAACGATTTCGGATAGAAAACGCGGGGACTCGCAGGACTCGTGCTGCTGCGTGCTACCATCGCCGAGCTCTATCGCGGCTAATGGATTATTATCGCCGGCATTTTGCTGCCTCTCATCTTGCGACCTCTCAACAAGATCGACACCTTATAACGTTATCGTCGCGCGATCCTCGTTAGCACTGCTAGATGCTTCGCTCGTATCGTTGTTGCTCGAACTCCACTTGCGGGCATTTCTCGCGCCGACGGCGAAATTTACATAATTAATCTGAACAATCGACGCATTTTTAAGTACAATTTACGATAGTGGAACGTCAACCTTCAGCAGAGAACCTTCCGCTTTATTAGTATATATATATATATATATGCAGGACATTTATCCAATTGAGCTTGTATAAAATTTACAATCTTTTATTTTTCCTTTGTGACGACGTTAAGCTGTAATTTTGTTAATCGATGCTCTTAATGGATAATCCAGTTTCGTTTGAGATACTTTGTATATTTTGTACTATTTTTAAACAATCATTCATATACGCTTGCATTTAGACGCTAATTGACTCCGCTATTTCCTGTATATTGTATAAATACGGATGTTCTCCTTTATACGCACACGCACACACACACACACACACACACACACACATATGTGCATACACACGCGATTATTTATATGCTCGACTGCATCGAGTATATAAATAAATCTCCCGTTAATGGATCGGTAAATTTTCTGCAAGATAACATTAACAAGCATTATGCGCTACATTTATGCGTAAACACATCTAAGATATTTACGCCTAGAGCACTTAGAGAAACGTAACCGGAGGTGGGGAACCGGCGTCACCCATACTAATGATATAATTACACGGTAGTCTGCGAAGGTTGAACGGGTAATCGCACCGACATTGTACGGCATTGCAATCAGCGTGTAACAATGTTGCACGAGCGAATAGTCGCATACGCGGAAGGAAGCAGCCGCGATCGAAAATCCTCGTATGAGACATGTGCGTTGTTCGCGGCGCACTCTCTACCAACTACCGAATTTCTCCGTAAGATTTTGCATTGTGTTTTTTTTTTTTTTTTATTGACAGCGCAATTATCTCATTTCCAACAGGGAACAGAAAAATCGACGTGTCAAGAGGTCTTTCTCCATAATCGATTAGATGTTAATCGATTTTGTTTACGACCGTATTTCACCCAACATCCGTTTACGCGATTAAATCTACTCCTAACGATCCTTTTTACGGCAACAGTAAGAGATCCATGTGTGGTGATTGATCATGGATTAAAAGTAATAAAAGAATCCTGCAAATCTCATACTTCTGCACACTTCCCAACGCGCTCATCCGTGTGGAACTTTGAGGAGCGCGTGGCAGTAAGTGAACCGAGCAAACATGATATAACTATACAGATACCTTTGCAAAATTGATATACTCCCCGGTTAGCGAACGTTGATTAAGAAGATTAGTAGCAAAGTTATTTAACCGCTAATTCGCAACCACGCAGTGCCTCGTTCCGAGGGAGAGAGAGAGAGAGAGAGAGAGAGAGAGATAGTTTCAAGCGGTGAGCCAAATATCGGACGTACAACTAATTTCCCGCTCCGACGCGCTTCGCGTTGCATAACAATTACACTCGAAAATAACAAGTCGACTTGTTAACAATCTCGCACAAAAGCGGAAGAAAATCAGCCGTGAGCGAGCGTATTTGCGCGTTATTAACACTCGTAGCGAAAGCGCGACGCTAATGTTAGGCAAACACTCGGCTTGCTGTTTACCATGCGCGCGATATGATCGTCTCGATTCGCAAACTTACCGCAAAACAGCAGATAATACTGATAGCGCAAATATATATATATATATATTATCAATATTAACAACGCTGCCTGTGCCAAGAGAAAAAGGAGAATATTGATCTCTTTTTATTGTTAATTTGTGAATTTGTGAATAGACATCTAAGACGAGAGAGAGAGAGAGAGAGAGAGAGAGAGAGAGAGAGAGAGAGAGAAAGAGAGGGGGTGGGCGGGTGGGGAAAGAGAGAGAGAGAGAGAGAGAGAGAGAGAGAGAGAGAGAGAGAGAGAGAGAGAGAGAGAGAGAGAGAGACTATCGTGAGGCGTCTCTCCTTGCAGCAACAACAACAAGAATATTTATACACTTGTCAGGAATTCGCGGAGGAATGTTCCGTAAACACTCTCGTTGACAACCATCTGTTGCGTATTTTTCACCGCGAAAATACGATGCTTCGCCTCTTGCGTCACTGCCCATCGACGATACTTAATTTCGTATGCACATACATACGTACATATTTTACAGGTTCGTATAAAACCGAGGCGAAAACAGCGACCGTCCGTCCGACGGGAGAAGCAATTTTCTGCGCATCCTTACCTTGCTGGTGCTGCCACGTGGAAACCCCTTCGAATAACTTTTATCGCGGTTGTGCACGAACGCTCGAAAACAGGCGCGTTTGTGCCACGCGCCACGTGGTAGACAACAAATTCCCGAGTTTATCTCTCGCGCCGTGTAAAACACTGTCACGAGAGATGACTGTCGCGATATCTAATCTTGAATCTACAAGAAACCGCTGAAAGATGCAGCGCGATCGATTTACGTACACAGCGGAATAATTACTTTATCTCCTCGCCAAGATTATCGGCTCGCGCGAGGTTGCGAGCGGAACCACTCTATTTATTCCTGACTCGCGTTATCTACCGATAAAAGAAAGCGCGGTTTGCCAAGAGTGCACATGTGCAATTCGTGTCGTCGCAGTGAGCGGCGGCGGTACCCTCGAAGATCGTTCGAACGCCCGCGGCGGCCTTGGGCGACGCGCACAGAGCGCGACGTTGTAATTACATCGCGAGGCGACATTACGTAAAACGAGAGTTTGGCCGCCCTTTGCTTGACCTCCGCACGCCGCGGGGAGGGGCGAGAAGGGAGACGGAGAGAGATAGCGATGAGCGCACGTACGCGCGCACGAGTCCTAAGAAAGAGAATATTCATGAGCGGAAAGGCAAAAGCTCACGTAAGAGAGATGCGCGCGTCTTTGAAGCGGGGACAGGTGGAACGAAAAGCGGGACTGCCGGAAAAAGAGATGCAAGCGCGAGGAGAAGCGCCCGGAACGCGAGGAACGTGCCAAGGTAACCGGGCGTAGGAACGAAATGAGACAGCGAGACAGAACGAGACGGAGGGAGGAATTCGCGTGGTGCGTCCCGACGTCGCTTCGATTGCGTTCGATTGACACGACGCGAGAAAATTGTCCTCGAATACGCGGGGACGCAAGTTGTAAGAGGCGTCCGACGGGACGCGCAATAATCGATACGAAAAATATGAATATTATAAAAAAGCAAGAACGAGGAAGAGTATTTGCGCAAATAAAAGCAGTCTAGGGGGGCTCGAGTGCTCATCGGAGATGAGGAGTTAGAGAGACAGATAGAGGGGGAAGAGGCGGAAAAGGGAGAGGAGTGGTGAGCGGGGAAAATAGAGAGGAAAACTCCGACGTAAGTCGCGACGTAACGTCGAAGGCGAAGATAGATAGGCGGAAAGAGGAGCAGGGAGGGAAAAGAGAAGAGAGAGAAAGAGAGAGAGAGAGAGAGAGCCCATGTAGAGGAAGACAGTCGTGAACGAGCGGGGTCCAAAGCAAGGAGAGGGATTCGTATGGCTGCTGGCACCAAGCAGTCTACTCCGCTCACCTCGGTATTCCCTCGAGTAATGCCAGACCGGAGCCGAGATTGCGCGGCTCGATACTTGACTCACGCTCGCGCGCGCGCGCGCGCGCGCGGTTGCTCGCGAGCGAGCGAACACGAAGCGAGCGCGGTGCGTGCGTGTGCGTGTTCTGGAAGCGACTTCGTCGACAAGCGACGAATACCGAACGGATGCTTCGCCGTCGGATTTGCCGTTACGATCGCTCTGGATTCCGATAAACCTATTTATTATTTACTATTACGGAGTATCCATTTATTTATTATTACTGCGTTGCGAAATGTTGCACACCGCGCGGAACGCTGTCGCTCGTGGTTGCAAGGTCCCTCACAATCTTTCGTCGAGGCAGCAACTAATTGGAAATTTCATGAGCCATTACTCAACTTTGCGGCTTGATATTCCTTGCGCGAGACAGGCGCAGATTGAGCAACAGTCGGGGATTCGCCAAATAATGAGACCGCGAATTCCGAGCTGAGTCCATTTTTAGAAAATGCACCTCCGCCCGCCGGCAACTACTTAACTCTTGTATCCAATTAAAGCGATAAAACTATTCAATGGAACTATTCGTTCGGCGCGACCCTCTAATTACTTCGCGCGGTGTGCATCCTTCTCCTGAAAAGTTTGTAATTGCAGGTATCCCTCTCTCTCCTCCTCCTCCCCCTCTTCCTCGTACCGGGTGAAATAGTAACGAAGATTGTTTCGCTAAATCAACGATGATTTTGCTTAAAAGTTACCCCGTTACTTTCCCTTCGACGGTAAGAGAGGAGACTTCTAAATGCTGTTACGTTCCGAGCTTCCACGCTTCTAAGTTCACCGCGCCGTCGATTTTTCATGCGGAGAAAGTCGCTCGGTCGGCGGCAGCTCGTGAGTATTTAAAGAGCGAGTCTCTTCGTTCTCGTCTTTTTTCGAATCAGACAGGATTAACCCCGGGAACGTCGGGATTTTAACCCGCCCGCGCCGTTGCGCCGCAGAGCGCGATGTTTCGCCGCCTCACCGCCAAATTTCACTCGCGAGGTAAAAAGTTGCGAGACAACACAGCAGCGACGTGCAATCGCACTTTTTTTCAGTTCGGAGAAGGGATCAACTTGAGAACCGCCGAAGCAAAGTTGGGACGGGCGAAGGGGCAAAAAATTGCCGAACGTCGCGCTGAACGCGCGCGGCTGTTCCGCGCAGCAATTTGCACGCCGCGCGCTGAGACGATGAGGCCGATGTGTTCGCGCAAACGTGACCGCGCGCGTCCACTTGACACGCGGCGGGCGATATCGTAAGACCCGAGCGTATTGCGCGTTTAACGTGTCGTCCCAAAGCCGCGCGAGCATCGAGCCGCTATTTAAAGAGCGTCTCTTTCAGCCCGACAAAAACAAATTCAACGCGTTCCTACTCGAAGACACTTCGGGCTACCATCGCCAAGTCTGTTCTACTTCCCGCTCTGCGCTCAAACATCAAACACTCATATAAAAGGCCCGGAATTTTATTTTTATATTCGATAAAACTCGCGGTTGCGCGAGCGCGCCGTATATATACTCGCTCATAAATTTCAAATCTCTCATTTATTCCATAATACCGGAAACGAGAGATACGGACCCGGGAGCACCCGGGAGTTACGAGACACACGTAAGATTTAAGACCCTTCTTTGCGCGAATCTTCATCCTCCCGATTCGCGTTCGCTGTACCAGCGCAAGAAGAAAAAGAAAAAAGACAGCGTTCGAACTTGAACGCTATAAAAGTGAGAAGAAACACATCATTTTCACGATCGGCACGGTCTTCGTTACGGTTGATGTGAAAATATACAGACATGTGGAAAACATAGCAAAAACGTAGCAAAGTCATGTCGATGTTGATAATTGCACCAGTTGCGTTAAAGGAAAACCGTAATTGTCTTCTCCGAATTAGTGACAGCGAATTAACATGAACTCGCTTGGAAATGTTATCGTTTCGCGAAACGCGTCGGTGAGTCACGACCGCGTTACATCATCGTTAGAATTATCGTCGTGCCCGGCAATCTATCAATATGATGATTATGCCCTGGTAGAGACGACACGGCTGCACTTTACGTTACTACGCCAACTACATCGCAGTTAGTCCAACTGCGTTGGACGAAAAAGAACGGATCCAAGGCAGAATGTTGGTTCTACATTAATCTCGTCGAATCGATATTTCTCGATCGAGAGTTCTCGTCGAGCTCGAGGACTCGAAGGTAAATTTGATTAAACATTGAATACACACTTTCTTACTAAATTTAAGATTCGCTATCTTTCTCTTTGTTTCTCCCCTCTCTTTCTCTCTCTCTCTCTCTCTCTCTCTCTCTCTCTCTCTCTTCCTAGTTTAATACCTAGGTTTATATGTCCGAAAAAGAAAATTCCGCGATAAATTCTTTTGGAAAGAAATTATACAAAAAAAGTATTAATAACCACTAGTAGCATCAGAGTAGGACAATAAACAGTGCTACGTTTGGATGTTCTCAATCGATCCTTCGAGTTCGACGGAGAGACTGATAAGAGACTGATAAGAGCGACGGGCGGTTTCAACTCGGAATATCTCATCGGTCAAGAAAATATACCTGCCGTCCGACCGGATGCGCGCAACATGTTAATGCAAAGTGCGACGCTTCAAGAATGAGAAGAAGGAAGAACGAGAAGATGAGAGACGAGGGGAGAGGAAGAAAACGCCGCAGCGAACGATTATTAACATGGGCGGAATCGCCGCGCAAAGAACACGCGCTCGTCTCGAGAGAGAGAGAGAGAGAGAGAGAGAGAGAGAGAGAGAATCGCGGAATTAAATAGAAATAGTTTCTCTCGTTCAGCCGGAACGGGAGTAGTTAACGTTTTACGTGCGACTTTGGATCGCCACGGCTCATAAAGCCGCCGGGCTCGCCGGTGGAACGCAGGTGTCGCCGGAAGGCGTTTTACGAGCCGGCGGAAAACGTAAATCGGAATACGACCTTCGTTACGGATCCGAGAAAACGGAATGTGGAGGGCCATTTCGGGATCGAACGACCGCCCAGTGCCGTTCGCTCAACTCAACTCTTATCCGCTGCGCAACATAATTGCATACGGGAGAATGTAAAGAGAGCACGTACGTCGTCGTCTCCGATGCGTTCGCGATAGATTGCCAAGTCGCGCCATTGAAGTCTATCCGGCTGCTTGACCCTTTCACCCCTCTCAAATGGCTCTCTGACATTATCGACGCTTCGAAAGTACGCGCGTATTGTAATTACGGCAGGAGAGCACAGTAACGAGAGTATTAATCGAGGCGATCTCGGCCCGAGGCATATACTCGGTGTCGAATTCTTCGCTGCGTTTTACCGAGACGACGCGATCTCTCATGGATCTCTCTCTCTCTCTCTCTCTCTCTCTCTCTCTCTCTCGCGGATGCGATTTCTTTCTGTCTTAACGCAGCACGAAGGAAGGCTCGAGCAGTGTGAAGCGGAATTTTGTGCACGAGTACGTGCAGGGAGAGGAGGACGCGTGTAAAACTCATTTAACGAGCGCGACGGGCGCGACTTCCAAGCCTTCGGTTAAGTTTCTTCGGGTACGCGCGCGCGCGTGATCTCTCGACAGAATAAAGAGTCTCACACTCACGGGGAAATGAGATCCGACGTGCGTCTCGCATCGCGATCTCTCGCTTCTCCCGCAAGAATCCACAATCGCAAGAGACTTTTTCCCATCGGGCGGCTTCTTGCGTAACAAACGAAAAAAGGGCGAGTCCTGACGCTTTAATCGGTTCGCATTTAATGCGTTCGATATTCGCCACGGATATTCTATCTCCCGCGAAACCGGCTCTACGCCTCGACTGCCGTCTAAATCGTCTCTAATAGTGGCCGTTGTTGAAACCCAATTCACTGACACAGAGAGAGAGCGCTTAACGCACTGCGCCTGATTCGCGGAAGGATAGAAAGGTATCCCCGCGTGGTAGATGATAGACATCGGGCGTCGGGCTTCCACGTAGACGCCAGCTACGTGGAGAAATAGAGACCTCTAGTTAAATGCAACAGAGAGAATTATTTTTCTGCCCGTTAATTCCGATCGTATCGAGCCGCGCGGAGAAAGTCCGCATCCGACCGGGATCAGATTAGACTCGCACATTGCGATACGAACTCACCCTCCGTCAGCGGAGCCGCGGCTTCATATTTATTTCGCTCCCGCTTTCTCACATTATTTCCTGCGCCCGTGCCTTACGCTATTTCTGACGTGTCTCATTTTCTCTCGACTGCCCATAAACAGCGAGACAGAGACGGGACGATTGAAACGCCGAGACGCGCCGTTCCGCGCGCGAAGTACTAAGAAAAGGAAATTCCCTTCTGCGAATGCAGCGCGCGAATGCGTCACATCTCATAGTTGATAAAAATGACAAGAGTTTCAAGTTCTTCCTCTCCCTGAAGAAGTGGACTGAGATGCTCGCGGAACACGTCCAGGACAAATCCACCGAGGACGCGACTCTCCGCTTATAAACGGGAAATCAGATCGAGAGAGAGAGAGAGAGAGAGAGAGAGAGAGAGAGAGAGAGAGAGAGAGGAGATAAAATTACAATCGGACGGTTGGTCTTTTCGGCGATAATTTTCATAGAATTCAACACGGCTCTCTCTCTCTCTCTCTCTCTCTCTCTCTCTCACTTCTACGCAATGAAGAGTCCGCTGTGGGTTCCATTCTCCCATTTTACGATCGCAACAACATTGATCCGAGTACATTCGCCGTCGCATCACGGCCTGATGCGATCGGCATCGAGAGTGCACGCCGCCGAGCTCCTGAATACGTCCAATCGCCGGGAGTGCCTTCTGGGAATCACTCGGATGCATTTAAATGCCCGCGCGCGCAAATAAACAAGCCCGCCCGTTGAATACTGATTGCCGGCCGATATGATACCCACGCTCGAACACCCATGGATCCGCGCCGTCGCGCTCATGACGCTGTTATACAATACGTTAGGCGTCGTTTCGCCTTTAATTAGGCGAATTTTTTACGCGCCGTCAAGGGGAAGCTGAGAGGTCCCGTGGGAATCGCGTCTCGTTCAATCGCGAATGATCGCGTCGTTACGCGCTCGCGGTAGCCGGTAAGAAGGTAGCCTGGAAGGAAGGTGAAAACCTGAAGGCGCACGAAAGATCACGGTGCCTCGAAGCTCGTCAATGGACGCTCTCGGGCGCACAGTAACGCAGGTCGTAGGTCGGATGAATGACCAGTGTCAAGTGCAGAATTAACCGGTCGTTTCACGACACCGGCCGCCGACAAAAACTGGACGTGTGTTTGGGGATTATTTAATGCCGTGTCGTCGATGTTCATGCGCGTAGCGCGTCTCTCTTCTTGTAAATTCACCTTGTAAATCTTTCGCTATGAATTTCTTACAAATTTACAACGTAAGGACTTTACCGCGAATTTATCAAGAGTAAAATTATCCGAACTCTACAGACACGCAATGAATAGTAATATCACGAAAGCTAATAGCAATAAAAGCATAAAGACCCATTAAACTCGCAAATAAAATAAAAATGGAATGTCGTTACGACCTTCAAAGAAATTAAAATTAAACACTGGTTAATTCTTTGAGGGATTACCCGATGGCCCATTTCTTGCTTTATCTGTGGATTTAGTGAGCTTTGCTATACCGAGACATTTGTGCTCTTATTGGCTTCTGTAATCTACTGCTTCTTAAATTTCATTTTCAAAAAAAGAATATATATATATGTATACGGTTTTTCTGTCACTTTTTATGTTTTCTCGGATATGCATAAATGACAAAACAGAGACACAAAATGATTCTCAAAGAAATATTCTTAAATAAATATAAAAGTTTATAATATCTGTGAATACCATGTGAGACATCTCATGGTTAATGAAAATAATAAAAGTTTCAGGTGTTTCCTGAAGAAGCGAACTGAAATCACACGAAACAAGATTATGAAATTACAAATGAAAGTTAATTCTTTCAACAGTAATTTTGATAAAGTTCAATGCTCTCTCCCATTACACAAACACAGATAAAAAGTTTCTCAGAAGGGATTGAAATTGCTTTATGACTTGGACTTGGGGTCTGATTTCAGCGGTCGAACAACATGGGGGGAGTAATCCCCCCGTGTTTATTCCCAGACGCGGATATTGACGCGCGCATAAGCCTTCCCCATTTTTCCACATCTCACGCGTCAGGAGCAACTCATCGAGATTATACACCGGTTTCAGTGTCCGCTCTCCCAACACGGTTCGTCGCCATAGCTCCACGGCGACTTCGCACGTTCGTTATCTCTTGCTTCGTCGCGATTACTCGAATGTCGAAACAGAAGCTAGAGCGGACCAGCTTCTTCACCCTCGGCGACGTCCATTTAAATGGTTGTTCCTGCAAGGCCGGCCTTCTTGCTGAATGCCATAATTAATGAGTAGCGGAGCGCGGATCGGTAACGGTAAAGGATGCTGATTTACAGTTGCAGTCGCGCGATCGTTAGCGATCGTCGTCTCGGCAGCGTGTGACACGCGATCGAAATCCGGAAGAACGTGGCCGACGAGTCCCGACGCGAGTGAAGAAATCGCGGCGATTCGCGAGCAGCAAATGGCGTCAGCCGTTGAACGGGGACCGAGACCGAGAGATCGAGAGGTAATAATCGATCGAGGAATTCCAAGGTTAACCTCTCGAGACGTTTAACAGGTCTTTGCCAAGGACAACGCGCGCGACCGACATTATTCACGGCGTTAACATAATTACAGCATAATTGGCGCACTCGCGGTTGATTTCATCAGTGAAAAAGCATCGGGAGAAACAGGCGTAAGAAGCACGCGATAAAAAGATCTCTCGTCACGTAGCATCGAGAGCAGCGTTTTATTTATCGGAGCGACAAGAAGCGTCATTTTTACATAAAAAGTGACTCTATATTTGGAACGTCAGCATCACGGCTTTTTGCCCGACAGCTCGGCAAACGAAAGCGAGCTCTGAAATTGTGCGCGTGTAATAACAAGGTATAATAAAAGAAAAAACAAATAAGTATACGGTACTAGTTGATTATTATTCTCAAAAAAAAGAAAAAAAAAAAAAGAACTCGTGCGTCCGGTGTGCGAAGATAATTTATTCGCAAGTTAGAACGATTACTTGCAGCGCGTATCTGCTCCGCATATTTGGCCTCGTGTGTTTTAATCCTTTATATTCTGAATTAATTTACCCGAGATCTTGTTAGATTTTCGTGTAATTAAATGGCTTTTGGTATATTACAAACACAAGGAATAGAGAAACAAATTTTACAACAATTTAACGACTAAATTTTCAGGTGGTACTTACAAGAAAAATTTCAAAAACGTTTGAGCGTTTATACAGAACGGTGCTTTTAAGCTTAATATCCTGACGGATATTAAACAATCGTAATGTATCTCACATGAAAGGTCATATCAGCGTGAAGAGGAGCACGGTCTAAAATATTCTAATACAAAAAGTTAGCCTCGGCAGACACTACACACACACACACACACACACACACACACAAAGTTGTGCTCGTGTAGCCCGCACAAATTTTGACACATCTATATCTTAGCGCGGCAACGTTTACACAAGCCGTCTTCGGGGCCAGGCGTTATTCTCGCGCGGCCCGCGAGTCGGGGAAAATAGAAAACGCGCGTACAGTCGGAAAAATAACACAGGAGCCCAAAGGGAAAACAAACTAGTCTAGTTTTAATTCGATCGCGCGACGCCACGTGTAACCACGCGGCTCGTATTGGAAGGGAAAACGGATATCGTGCGCCGCGCGGATCGGACGGAGATACGAGCGGAGGGACATGTGCTTGGCATTTTCTGAGAGGAAAAAGTCGGCGGCCGAGGGTGAGGGTGGAGGGAAAAAAAGCGTGGGAGCGCGACGATCGTGGAGCGACGTATTACACAAAGGAATTAGAGCGCAACCCGCTGCATACGTGGTGGACGGAAACGCTGTACTTTTATCTTTCTCTCTTTCGCCCGTACTTGTCTTGTACTCGCGGCGGTACAAACTTGTCGCGCGAGGAGGAGAGAGAGAGAGAGAGAGAGAGAGAGAGAGAGAGAGAGAGAGAGAGAGAGAGTCCACGGTCTTCTCCCTCTTGTTTCTTCCTTTTTAATCCCTTCTCGATGCACGGCTCGCGGCCCTGGCCGATAGTTCCCGTGTACTCTGAATTTTATCCGCTCTCAAACGGATTTCGACCGTTCCGCAAGGAAAAGAACGGACCGGCGACAATTATCGAGGAGTGAGCGGACGACTAACGAGCGAGGGACCGAGGAGAAAAGGCACAGCTGCACACTTCACTTAACGAACGAAATAATATCTCGAGATGAATCACTACAGTCGCACAAAAAGAGAGAAAGAGGCCGAGAGAGAGAGAGAGAGAGAGAGAGAAAACGTTGAGATCTGCCGGCGGAAAAGACGTGTTGTATCGAAATCGATAGAACCGATGTGTGCAGTTGTGTACTACACACTATCAATAATTCGAACTTGTTTAAATTTAGATCCGAGCTGCGTGTCGTCTGTACGACGCTCGATCGATATCCGTGCGCTGGTCGACGCGAGCGGTGAATTTGTTACAAACCGATTTTAAAGAAGCACAGCGAAAAGAGAGAAGGAGGGACTCAACAGCTAAATTAGTTATAAGATCACTAAAAGAAAGGCCAAATGTCAGCGGGACGTTAGTGACGTTTTCGCACACACGACGCTGCGACAATTAGTCAACGTTTAACCGTCGGCGGCGAAAATAGAATGACACGATTAGCTGAGTTACTCTAACGAGTATATTGCTGTATAAAAGCTGCTGTAGTAAGTATATAATTATACTCTAACAAGAGCATGGTTACTTCATCGCAAACACGAGCGATCCTGTGGATTTTAGCGTGATTTTGTGTTCAATAGCTCGACACCTGCGAGCGAGGTCCTCGGTAGTTCGGGCTTAAATGAATCCTTAATTGTGCGCTTATACATTATTTATCCGGCTCTTTCTCTTTCCCTTAACCTCGAATTAGAGACGCGTGAGTGTGTGCGCGCTGTGTGCGTGTACATGCGCGCGTGTGTATGCGTTCCTATCGAGGTGAGCTTCTCGTGAGTTGGAAGCGGAACCGCGCTGCCTGCCGAGAGCTGTGTTAGAAATATGGAGCGCACGTGTGCGTTTAATTTACATATATGTAGATCCCCATTCACACGTGCACCGCATTTATACATACGAGTGTCCCACACAAAGGGACTGTTGCATTATGTATCGCGGTGCCACCCTCGTAAAAAGTCGCACGATTTCTCTTTTCACCGTTAACCCCATCCGAGCCGGCCGGTCTCCGCCGGAGTATACCGATTCCGCGGTGCTTCCACAATGATTTTCCTCGCTGGAGAAATCGCATCGGGGCTCCGGCTCATTTTCCGAAATTTTTGCACACACCTGCGGGCCGGAGAAACACATCCGCGGACGTCGCTCTCTCTCTCTCTCTCTCTCTCTCTCACTCTCTCTCTCTCTCGACGACAAAAGAAAGGGGAGAAAAGGGGAAACCACATGCGCCTCTCTAACGATGTGACATCAGCCGAGTTATAGCCGAGCATAACTCGATAACAGGAAGAAAAAAAGAGACGTACGCTAACAAAGATGGCTATTAGTACGCATCAGAAAACGCAATTCTCGACATCGAGCGCCAATCAATCTCTGGGGAATAATTGCGCCGCGTAAATCATCGACGAAATGACCCCGTTGTTAGGCGGTCGTTCATCGCATTACCGAAGATGGAAAATTATGATGGAAAAGGCCGCCGCTTGGTAAATTGCATTTCGCGTTTTAATAATCTGAAGAAATGACCATACCAGAAATTCACATCACAGGGAACACTTTCATACGGTTCCTTCTATCTTTGATAGGTCGAAGTGCATAGCAACAGTAACTTCAAATTTATCTTATATATGCTTGCAGTGCAAATACTTATAAAATATACTTATAAAAAAAAATATATATATATTAATAAAGCAAGATCCATACAGATATTTGCGTACAGCGACGCAGAAGAACGGAGTAAAATGTAATAATCAATTGATACTTTGCGAAGCCGGCGATAGAATGTCTCGCGATGTCGAGTCGATTTTTTCGCGTGCGCGCGATAGACTTCGCTGCTGTTTAGGCTATTGTGAAATTCCATCGTTCCTTCCGCAGCAAAATTCCGCTCCTACTTTATGGAACGGCGTCGATAATCGCCCTATCTTGGATAACGGACTGGAAGACGGTGTGCAGGCATATCCCATTTTACGGCGGCAAATACGAGAGAGAGGATTCGCGGAGATAATGGAACGATCCGGAAGGGTGAAACGGCGCGAACGACCGAAATCACGACAGACCCTCGGGATCTCTCCTTGCGATCGTCACTGAAATTCGCCGTCGAGCCTTCCTTTCTCTCTCTCTCTCTCTCTCTTCTTTTTTACGTTCCAAGGAACAATTTCCGCGCCGGAAGTAGACGGAAAAATCGCGGCGCGAATCTGTAGCTGCGCGAAATAAAATTCTTCTGCTCGACGAAAATCGGACGTTCCTATGGTAAGCGAGAGGAAAAGTAAATGGAAAAAAAAAAAAAATCCGCCCGAACAGGGACTCGAACCCTGGACCCTCAGATTAAAAGTCTGATGCTCTACCGACTGAGCTATCCAGGCGTTGAAGACTAAGTTCCCTGCGGACTCTTACGTGCGGCACGACGCCTTGTTATAACAGCTTAACCGAGACTGATATCGTTTCTTATGAATTGCAGATGCTCAGGGTGATAACGCCTTAACTCTCATGGTCGGGTTGATAAGTGGGCGGGACGAGAATACGCAAGCTTAAAAATACACTTTGCGATACATTTAAACGTCTCGAATGCAACGCTTGATCATTTTCCCGCGCAACACATTTGCTTCGATGTATAAAATTCAATGATATTTGAGAATTGATCTAATTTAACGGAGAATGCCGATAAATACTGACTGATAGCCTCGCCGCATTGTGCGGCTCGGCGTGTTATCGTTGCAATCCCTTGAATTATAGCAGCATCTTGGAGCCGGAGCAATTATTACTATCCTTGCGGCTGCAAGCGCAAGATAACGCCGCGTGTTCGGGTACGGTACATCTGTAGGAAGATGATGCTCCGGACATGCACAAACGCGAGTCGTCGTAAATTACAAGTAACGTTGCAAGCGGCGGAGGTTAATCGATCTCGCGGATTACTCCTCGAGGAAGTCCGAGTCCGGCATTTAGTTCCAATTTTTCAAGTGCAAACGCTCGCATTAACCGCGCGCTTACAAATTACCGTAATTTCGCACGACCGTGTCAAGCAGATGTGCGCCGTGCATAAGCATAAGCGATATATATACGGGGTGGCACCCGGTGTAATAATCGCTTTTATCGTCGCACCGTGCGGGGAGAGAATTTATCTCGGGTCCGCTTCTCGAACTTGCCGGGGAAAAATGACGAGTGATCTGAGCGCGATAAATTATCCAGCGGCGTACAATTATCGCTTGCAAACGGAAGAAAAGGAGAGAAGGTGTCAATACCACCTGGGCGCTGCGGTCGTTACTCTTATTTCCGCAGGTAAGTACAACAGCGAGAATCGCTGAGAGGGGCACGACGTAGATAAAAATCAAGGCCGTCTCCGATAAGAGAGAGATGAGTCTAAAACGCCGCCGCTTCATCCGTGACTCAGTAACAGGCGACTCGTAACGGGTCGAGTTGGGATCCGCGGACGGGTTCCAACGTGTTGTAGAATTATTAATCTACACGTCATCGAGTTTTATCGTGCCGCCGCCCTGGCGCGATAAGCGACCGACTGGAACTTACGGTAGCCGCGTCTGCGGTCCCGCTTTCTCAGCGAACAATCGGGGACTTTGTAGTAACGCGTCGCTCTGACACGATCTTCGGCCGATTTATCGCGCCACGATGGACTCTCTCGTCTCGTCTCGTCTCGTCTCGCTGTAAGATAATGTTTACGAGAGAGGCTCCTTACAAAGTATTTCTCTTCGCTAAGCTACGTATTATCGTCACCGAGGTATCACGTGATAATTTCACAAGCGGCACACAGTAAAGAAAAGGGTTCAGTCTAGAAACATGAAGAAATGCCTCTTCACAATATAAACCGCGGTCAAACTGAGTAAATAAAGCAGGCCGGAAACACATCAGCGACCGTGAGGCAAGAGCGTCATTTGAATTCCCGATTAAAATTAAAACACGCGGTGCGTTGGGTGAAAAAAAAAAGTCCGAAACGGAGAATCTCGCCAGAGTCCCGTGCGACGTGCGACGTGATCATCGAGACTTCGGATCCTCGGCGGTCGCTTTGAAAACGGAGAGGAAACGTTCCGGCGCGAATTTCCACGCAAAGACGAATTATTTCTCTTCCCAGCGGGGCATACACCCTCGCGTCCGAGCCGCGAATGAGATTATCACCGGACATTCTGTATATATATCCTGCGGCCTAAAAATCGCGCTTGGTGCTAAATATGCCGGCCGGGTCCAAGGAACGAGTCAGGACATGCTGCCACGCCGTCCCGCGAGAGATAACCTCGGTAATGGCGAAAGAAACGACGAATACACGCACAGATGCGCAAACAAGTGCCATTGTTTATGGCACCGTTCGCGCTCGCTGCAATCCTGCGAAATCGTCGAGACGCAGTAAAGCGCTCCGCGGCCTTGACACGCAACGATTCGTGTTACGGCGACGCGGGGTCAAGCCGTGGATTATCGCCGGCTAATTAAATATCCGCAGTTTTTCGTGCGCGTCGGTTATTTGCACGGATACATTCTTCCCCGCGAGTCTCGTCCAACGTTCCGCCGTTCAACGGATGGCACGAGCAATAACTGCGAATGTAATATGCGGGAAACCCTTGCACCCAGGATCATCGTTCTAAAGGATTTTTCAGGTCTTCCTTCCCCCCTCCCCTCCTTCTCTCTTTCTCCTTGGGTCTCAATGCGTAACTGATATTAACTCATGTTAGATAATTTGCGAGATAACGCAACGGCTCAAACGACACTGCCTCTCTCCCTCTCTTTCTCTCTTACATATGTTTTATTTTTATTTATATATTTTTCTTTTGTTGTTTATTTGTTGGAATATTACATATTGGTTTGTTCAACGCTGCTGCAGGAGATTATGTCCCAGAGCGTCAATAATGAATACCTCTTTCTTCCGCTTCTCTCTCTTCTTCTTTGTTTCTCTTGCAATCCTCTTTCTTTTTTTTTTTTATTGCAATCTTCGTCGACGCATTATGCGCCTGGCTGATTGTGTCCTCAGCAACTGACGCACGGTCTCGCAGTAATCGTCGTGATTTATGACAAGAGATAAAAAGCTTTTTACACGATCGACCGACCCGAGAGAAGTCTAAATACGCCAATAATGAGATCGGTTGAAATGCCTGCGCTCACTTCTGCGCGACACTCGCGATAACCCGAGGCGCCGCCTATGAACACCGAGGAAATGCAGACACCGAGATAAATCCTATAGAAAGATTTTCCTTGTTTTCGGCAGTATTTACGCAGTGTGCCTTTGCCCGCGTCACTTTTGCACTACGCCGTTGACGGAAACGTTCGTCGCCGTGCGGGCGATATTTACGGGCGAATTAACAGCGAACACGACAGCAGAATTCGTTAAACGACGCGTCAAGTTACCCGCCGGCTAATGAAATCCGCTGTATATTCTCCCATGATATTCGACGGACATCCACCGCGGCCGACGAGAATATCGGGACATTGTGAGCTATCCATAATAGTTCCTTCGATTCAGGGTCGTCGGCCAGAACCAACAGTGGGGTTCCCCGGCGTAAAGATTCTTGGCAAGCTGCCAGCGGCTTCCCGATGTGTCAACTTCTCGATATTAGAAGTTACGCGATGCAACAATAGCCGCCTTGTTGAGAAATAATTCCCGAGCAAGCACGAACAAACAGCTGCGGCGACAGCGAACGATTGGACTGGTTCAGAGAGCGATGTGGGTACACAAAAGTATTTTAGAATTTTGTTATCGCGACCGACATTAGCGCGAAGCACGCCGCCGTGCTTGGGGATACAAAACCTAACGTTATGGGTTCTTTCTTATTTTTCTTTATTTAATTTTATCGCGTCCGTTGCGAATATTTTTCTCCGGGTACGGCGAATTGGGAGATTTCGCAAATAAGTAATCCGATCTGAGACGCTACAAATCGAAATGAAAATATAATCTCGAAACGTCGGAGACCGAAACGAAGGAATATCCGATGGAGGAGACGAATGGCGAAATCCAGTTTAGGATATGACGTGATGACTATCCCGCTAAATTGTTATTTTTGGATTAAAAGTTTCTTTGTGCGCGATTACTCGCTCGCGCGGCTAAACGCAGCAAGCGGCGCATAATAACGGTATAATATATAATGCATATTACATCATGTTTTAACTGGACGTTACGTCAGTAATTGAATCTCGCGAGAAAACGAGAACGCGCGACATATGTTCCATATTACCTGATTTATTTTTCTCTCGCGGCGCACCAGCTACGCACGTATTTATTTGCAACATCGTGGTGATTTGCAACTTCGTCCCGCGGACGAATTTTCAGCGACGAGAAATAGAACAAGGTGAAAGATAAGCGAACCCATCGCTGCAAAGCAGTCGACGACGACGAGTGTAATACTTGTCATATTATTTTCCGATAAACTTTGCCACTGGAATAACGACGATAATTTGCAACTGCTGCTCTTTAATTGAAGAAGAATTCAATGTGTACTTTGTCGCGTGTGCGACTGAAATTGCTTACGTAACGGGAGAATAATCTTGGGCGGAGAATGCCGGGAAACGTTACTTGATACTTGAAATATATTTTCCTCCAACGCAAATGGTCGAAGTGTAATCTAGTCCTTCGGCGCATGCAAAAATACGTAATACGTAATCACCAGAATATGATAAATCAGTGACACCGACTCGTCAATGGAATCCAGTGTGACGACAAAAGAGGTCGAAATGACTTGTAACGAGCGGCTGATAACGAATGATTAAAACGTACCACCCACCGTAATCGGCGACGAGTCATGCAATACCGCATCAAATTCACGTCATTTTAACGATTGCGGTGCTTCGTAGAAGCGTACACAAGTGAGAGAGAGAGAGAGAGAGAGAGATAAGTTCGGGCAAAACCGAGTAAAAATATTTGAACGATGATTAACCCGAATATATGAAAATAGCAAAAAGTCCTGAAGATTAAAATTAATATAACTAGATCAACGGCTTATTTTCCACGAGATGTGTCAACATTTTTTGATCGACGTCCAACAAGTATGATACATAGTTAAACATAGCTAATCGTGCCACGCGACCCGGAAAACAGAATATGTTGGACAAGAAACGGAAAAGAAATAAGAGTTACAACCTCGTTGAGAGCACTCATGAATTTCTAATGGACATATGTCCTCCTGTTTACCGTGTGTATATCTTTCACTAATAAATCAACGCAAAAGAAAAAAGAGATGAATCACTTCGAAACGACAAGGCCATTTTGCCTTTTAAGTTTTTCCATTGTAGGTACACGGATTGATTCGAAGACGAATACGCCAAGTATATCACCATGCTGGGCTATATCACCATCGGCCAGCCCATTCTCATACCACCACCACACGCGTAAAATCCGGCCGGATCGGGCTAAGCTTTTGTGCGTGAAACCAAGAGCCCGGTGATTAACCCAGAAAACCCAATGGTCTTCCTCGTACGTCGACCCGCGCACAGATGGAGAGAGAGAATGAAAAGGGACGAAGGAACGACGGGGAAGAAGAGAGACCCGATGCACTAGACTTTCTAAGAATCACACCGTGCTAGCGAGCATCCCTTGGAAGGGTGCCAACCACGTCGAATCGCAAATATAAGTAGATTATGCTACTCTCACACTGAGACGCAATTCGATCGGATCGCTGAAATTGGCCTTAATCGTCGACGTTTCAAAGTATATTTTCCTGTCAAGTGGAAGTCTCTCTTCGAGTGCTAACAAATATTTATAACGTCAAAAAAAAAAAATAGATCTTCAACGATGTATATTATTAATAAATAAAAGATACCAAATTCAAATTTCTTCTTTTCAATATATATCTATGTAACATGTATATCAAACTCAAATTATTTTTTTTCAAGATATATATATATATATATATGTAACATAAAAGTTTTTATAAGTAAAACTTTTTTTTTTTCAAAATACATATGTAAAAGCATGAAACTTGCCTTTTTAAACAAAAACGTAAAAAAAAAAAAAAAACGCTAAGTACACGCGCAACACATATTGTGTTATTTTTAAAAATCTCAAACTCAAATTATCTCTTTTTGCAAGATATATAGGGTGTCCGGTAATTAGCTGCCAACCTGGTGTGAAGGTAGATTGGATTAGGCTGAAAAAAAAAAGTAAAATACAATTTTGCAAAAATCGCAATAATTATCGAGTTATTAATGACAGAAATTTGACGAATGAGCACGCGCCGAGATGGATGATTGGAGGAACGTCGCAGCCTCTCGGATCATAATGCGGCCCAACCGACTTAGCAACTATTGGCGACGTGCGGCGAGATGTAGGTGCGGCAAGATAAAACACGAATAGCGGCGCGTTGTATTGTCCCTCGCCGTGCACCGGCAACTGGTTGCTGGATCGACTAGACCGCGCTGTGGCCCGACTGGCTACAACGCTTCTCCAGTCACCTATGTCAGTATGCTCCTACTCTTCAGATTTCTGTCATTAATAACTCGATAATTATCGCAATTCTTGAAAAATTATACTTTACTTTTCTTTTCAGTTTAATCCACACCTACCTTCACACTTCGGGTTGGCAGCTAATTACCAGACATCCTATATATGTACGTAACATACGTTTTTACAAGTGAAACTTATATAACTATAATAAAATTCTACAACACTGTTATATCGTACATACGTTTTTACAAGTAAAATTTACCTAACTGCAAAAAAGATGTGATATCAGAAATATAAAATTTATTTATGATAACGTAAAAAAAATAGATTTTCACTTATGTATAATATATGTTGTATCCAGACGTTGCTATTAATCACGTGAGTAAGTAACAAAAAAAAGTCACAAGAATACATTTGTATAAGAATATATCTAATGTTACTTTTTTACATAATCTATTATTTCGGGATGCCCTATATTTGTCCCTAATAAGCGGTTCGTCCATCAACAAGTAGCCCGGCTAGCTCAGTCGGTAGAGCATGAGACTTTTAATCTCAGGGTCGCGGGTTCGAGTCCCACGTTGGGCGAGTTTTTTTCTACTTCCTCCTAATTTTTTCTTACGAAATTTTGTCCTCATCGAATAAGCCACCTACGAACAAGTAGCCCGGCTAGCTCAGTCGGTAGAGCATGAGACTCTTAATCTCAGGGTCGTGGGTTCGAGCCCCACGTTGGGCGAGTCTTTTGTTCTTCCTCCTAATTTTTCAGAAATATAAAATTTATTTATGATAACGTCAAGAAAATAGATTTTCACTGATGTATATTATATATATCCAGACGTTTTATTATTAATCACGTGAGTAACTAAAAAAAAAAAGAAATCACAAGAATACATTTGTACAAGAATATATCTAAAGTTACTTTTTTTACATAATCTATTATTTCGAGATGCCCCATTTTTGTTCCTAATAAGCGACTCGTTTATCAACAAGTCCGGCTAGCTCAGTCGGTAGAGCATGAGACTCGTAGGCCCGATCTACAATACGTGTCGTAAGTACGAGTCCCACGTTGGGCGAGAGATTTTTTGTACTTCCTCCTAATTTTTTCTTAGGCAAATTTGTCCTCGTCGAATAAGCCGCCTGCTAACAAGTAGCCCGGCTAGCTCAGTCGGTAGAGCATGAGACTCTTAATCTCAGGGTCGTGGGTTCGAGCCCCACGTTGGGCGAAGGAGCGTATATTTTTTTTCCTTGCACATACTTGAGAATCGGCGATAACCACCTGTTCAAAGGCAATGATTTCGCCTCGTCGATGGTCATCGAGAGCAATCGACTATGCAAAAATAATTGTATTTTGACATGCGCGACAAATATTGATTTCCGCTTATCTTCAAGAATATTTTTCCCAAGCACGCAAACACGTAAAATTGTTGCGCCGCAATCTTATCGTGGACGGACCTTGCGGACGGCGGAGCGTCGGGCGATATTGCAACGGTTTGCAAAGTTTCCTTACAACAGCGACACATATTCGTCGCTCTCCCTGCCATGCTTTTCGCGGTATCGCGCGTTATTACAACAGACGTTACGTCGAGTTACGTCGTCCGCGCGCTTTTACCGTTATCACCGAAACTCATTTCTCAGCTCGCATCAGATTAAGACGAGCGCGCAAGGCGCAAATTAAATCGTCGATAAAACGTCGGCAAGCACAATGAAACAACGCTGAGAATAAGAAAAGAATGCTGACGTTGCGTAAGAATCAATCGGTCGAGTGTTGCCTCCAGCACTCCGACTCCATCGATACGCGACTAGCTCGCGCGCACAAAGCGTGTCTAACTCGAGGTGCACCTGCCACTTCCGCGGGTTCGACGACACGTCATCGCCCGGTAACCCACGCGGATGCCATCGAGACGAATCTCCTGCAGACGCACGGAATGCGTGGGACAGGTGCGTGTGTCGTTGCGTGCGAGAATTCCAAGGAAGATGTCGCAGCGGCGGTGGCGGCGGCGGCGGCGGAAGAGGAGGAAGAGGAGGAGGACAAAGAACGACGGGGCAAGGCGGAAGGGAATGGAACGAGGATCCAACACGGTGCAGAATAGAACACCGGGGGGTGCCAGGTGTTCCGAGAGGTTATTTTCGATTGCAGTTTCACCGAGAGCCGCTGCACGGGGGGGGGGGAGGAGGGCCCGCGGAGAGTCGTGTATTTTTAGTGGTTGCACGGCATGCGGCACACCACCGCGACGTTTCGACACGAACCGAAATAAGATGTTTATCGAACCGCTCGTCGGGGCTGGATCCGTCGGCCGAGGTGGCGGCGGCTTTCGAGCGAAAGTGAACCGACCGACCGATCGAGGGTGGCGCGAACGGGAAAGGCGGATCGCCATCGCGCGGGGGTGGACGCACGCTGCGCCGGCGATGATCGAGTAGGCCCTTGTCCCGTTTCCGTGGTATAGAGCGATACCGTGGACTTACGAGACTTATTAAGCTAAAAAGAGGGTACTTGCGGCCGAACCGCCTCGGTTCGACGACCGCTCGAGGGACTTCGGAATCGTGAGCGAGTGCTTTTCGGTCAGGCTGCTCACGATCGCGCGCTCGCGATTATTTCGGGAAACGGTGCGCGCCGCGGAAACCTCCTACGCGCCGGTATCTGTTCTATTAGAAACGCGGCGGGTCGTTGACGTTAGCGTGCTGGGAAAAAAAACACGCGCGCTCCCTTATCGATTAGCGAGAGAGAGAGAGAGAGAGAGAGAGAGAGATCGTCGCTCGATGTCGCGGCGACTCGCGTCGGATCACGCGCCGCTCGCCGGCTGATCCGTTCCCAATCGCCGCTATGACACATCGCGAACGGCGACACGCTGCTCGACTGATCTTTTTTCCAACGCACACTTGGCGCGTCTACTGCCGCGGTACAAAGTATCAAGTCCCGATTAGGTTTATCTCGCCAACGATTAGATACTTTCGGGGCGGGCAGGCGGCCGCCGTCGCGCCGTGCGTTTATTGAAATGAGGGGATCGAATCGTGATTCCCCCCTCTGGCAAAAAACGTCGCGTCCGAGCGGCCCGCCTTTATTTACTCTCGGAGATCGATCGACATCGATCTGCTAAACATAGTCATGAGAAGCAGCGGCACGACGGCTAAGACGGACAGTGCGCGACCGCTTGGCCATGGGCGACGCGATTGAGAGGAAGAAATAATGCTGAGAGACGTTTTTCGCCCGAGAAATGGCTTTGACGAAAATTACACGTAATGTTCAACGCCAGAAGTTGTTCTATAAATTTCACCAAAGTCCGCACAGGAATGTTATTTGAAATGCAAAATACAAACGACTCTCTCTCTCTCTCTCTCTCTTCCTGAGAAAATGGAGATTTTTTTTAATTCCATGTATATCGCACGCGCGAAAGAGCAAAGTAGCGAGATCTCGCTTCGCCGGCCCGCGATACTTTCGCACCGAGATACACGGGGAATTAGGTCGATGGTGCTGAAACTCAATCCACATTGCGAAGCATCTGGGAGCTGCGAAGCTCAGTGCGAACAACTCCAAGCTGCTTATTGACTTGTTGTTTTGCTCCGTCGTGAGTTCAAGAGTACACAAGTGGCAGCAGATGGCGAAGATTCAAGAAAAGTTCGTCTTAAGAAACTTAAAGTCGGGAGGATCCATGCGTTAGTACCCACCGCCTTCGCAGCCGAAAGCAGACTTTACCGCTAAGTGCAACTTACACACGAAAGAGCAACTCTGCGAGATTGCATTGTAGCGAGCGATACGGTAGTTTCCTCGCGCGTACGGACGGAAACGGGACAGACGCGAGAGGGAGAAACAACACGGCGATCGCAGCGTTTCCGAAACCGGGAAGAAAAGTATCCTGGAGGATAAGCGGCCGGCGCTTATGTCTCTCTCTCTCACTTTGGGCTCCGTGTACTCGGCGCTCAAGGAGAGACGAGTACACGTTCCGCAACGCGAGCGGCTTCCTCAGGATTTTACTGATCACGCGTGCCGCGCATGACGGCACGGCGATAGTGCGAGGGACATGACGCGTTTCGCAGATTTGTTACGATGCTTCGCAAATAGAGAAGCCACAAATACTGCTGAGTACACATGAACGCCTAACTATTTATTCCTCGGGACTTAAATAGCCGACATTTCTATTAGTTTAACCTCCGATGCCAATGATCGACGGGCCGGCCGGCGGCGCTCCTCTGAGACATACATCGCGCGCGCGTTATATATTTTTATACTTACAACCCCTCCTCCCGCGCGCGGCTCTTCAAGCCTCCCGAGCTAATTCGTCTAAACTCTCTCCGAGAGACTCGGTGTTGAATGTGATCCAGTGATGATTCATTTCTCGACGCCGCAATGATTATATTTTTATGTTTATTTATTTCTTTTATGTGTGTAAATTTTACATGTGACGAGGCCGCACCTCGACCACACACGTCCTTATATATGACGTCATTATATATAATCTTCGACCAATCTTGAAAAACGGGGGGTTGCTGCGCGAAGCGCAATCCGAGTCGCGTGCAAAGCTCGCGCTGCAGAGCGGAGCACGCGGCCGGCACGTGATAACACGAAGCGATGGAGTGCCTACGCACGTGCGACACGCACGGATAGGCGCTCAATCTGCGGACGACGGCGCGATGTAGCGAGTATTTCGGATAGAGCGTACCTGGCAGTTTTCACCTTCTCGCCGCGCGAGCGCGCCCATCCCGTTTACAGGCGTCTATATCGAGATCGAGCCGCGGCGAAAGACAATAACACGAGAGAAAGCGGACGTCACTCGCAGAAAAAGGAGGTCGGAGGATTGAAAATACACGCGATCTAACCTCGGCCTCGATCCCTTCAAATGACGCGGGTCGATCTTCGGGAGCCCTCGGGAACGACGCTCGACGAGTCGTCGAGAGTGCACTGTTTAATCAGCGAGTACACGCACCACCGATTACCGTGACCAAAGTCTCTTCGTCGGGATTTTACTTCACGTTTTCTGCCCCTATCTCCCCTTCCCTCCCCCCCCCTTGCGGAAACGACGCTTTTCTGTTTTTCTTTTCATGTTGATTCACCGTAGCGTTAAGTGCGCGCGCTAGGCAGAAGGAAAGAGAAAGGGTCGATTTGAGAACCCGTGTTGCGCGCAACAAAAACACACGCATACACACACACACACACACACACACACACAGACGCATGGACACGGCTGTGCAAATATCGCGCGAACTAGGCAGCTCATCTCGCGACTCTGTATAAAAGCGACGCGCCTTGTTTGCCAATAAAATTGGCGCGCATAATTCACCATTTCGCAAATATTAGACGAGATACAGCGGCTGTCGTCAGCGCGCGGAGCGCGCGCATCCGAGAGGGAATCCACCTTCCGCAACATTAATGCTGAAAAGAATTGCAGCCGTCCGCATTTCCGACTCGATAACGCACGAAAATAAGAGGCAACGCGACAGAGCAACGAGGAGTTCGATAGCTGAACGGACATGGAAACACCACGGCGGGGATTCGCGGCGACGAGACGACGTTTCAACTTGTGTTCCTCTCTCTTCTTTTCCTGACAATCTCACGGACCAAAGTGTTGATTCTGTTCTACGACGCGCGTGCACATATACATACACACATACACACACACACAGCCGCGTTTATTCCTCAAACACGAATACCCGATGAGAGAAAAGGAGCGAAGCGGCGCGGTCGTCGCTCCAAAATCGGACGCCGATTGCGAAAGATTGATAAATGTAATAGCTCCACCTTTGAGATACGGCGGAATATATTCGTAGATTCGACAGACCGGACTGCTACTGTCCCTGTTTCTTCTGTTTGCGTTGGCACGCGCGTCTGGTATCAAGTGCTTGCTCTACATTGTGAAGTGTCTCGAGAGACGCGGCGGATTTATAGGCGGCAAAAATAATATAAATCTCCGCACATTCGCGCGAGGCCGTAATACGAGCTGCAAAAGAGGCGCTTGTGCATATCGCCGTGCATTGCATAATCCTGCGACGTCGCTGCGAAATCTCGCACCTACTTGCTGTATCGTATTCTAGAGCGAAAATATCGGAACAACGTCGGTCTCGCCCCGACGCATGTTTTTATCGACAAATCTCTCTCTCTCTCTCTCTCACCCCCCCGAATCACAGAACGGAAAACCTCCGTGTAAAGCGACGCGTAAAAACGCCGCGCGCGCGCGCGCGAGATCGCCGGATCGTGAGCTATAAAAATTACGTACCGAGCGGTATGTTATTAAAGTCCCGATAACGCCTTGCGCCTTTATTTCCCAATCGCTCCTTAATTACAGCGCGCGCTCGCGTCCGCGATTTATTCTCCTTTTATCCTCCCGAGCGACTGTGGCGTATGTGCATTTTGAATAACGCCCGTTAATTTCCTGTCTATCTCGCGGCCGATCGTCGCGCGCGGAAAAAGCGCGATACGTCTCGAAAGCTGGCTCTTAATTAACGGCGCGCCTAATGCGCGTGTGTATCGCGCGATCACATTGTCGAAGCCGCGGCCGTGCATCGGATCTCGCCGCGAGCTCGTTCGGAGCTGATTTTCTTCCCGCGAGTGAAAGCAGCGCGAGCGGCCGGGTGGCACCGTGATACTTCGCGCACACACACACACACACACAAAGTAGGCGCGCTCGCGTCCGCTTTCTTAGAGTCATATTAATTGCAAACTCGCGCCGCGCTAATCGCTGGGAGTTTCCTCTTTCGCTCTCCTGCCGGCGCGGCGCGGCGCTCCCGGGGAAAGACTGCGTCTAATTGCGATGACCATCGCGCGCGCACGAGAGCCGCGTTAAGCTGCAGCATCGGCGCTTTTTTTCGCCGGCGTTGGCCCATTCCATTGTGAACGCGCACGCACGCACGCACGCACGCACGCACGCGGTGAAAGTTTATTTTACGCTGATAAGCATTAGCGCGATGCTCACCGCTTTCCATAATAACCGATCGGTCCCCCCCCCTCCCCCGACCGAGAGAGACATCTCGGAGGAACGAGCTCTCGCCGGAGCTCGCAAGTCGCTACGCGACACTCGACATCGGAAAGTCTACTCGAATTCGCTCCCGATCGTATCTCTCGTCGCTGGATGGTAACCCGCCGCGCCGCCTCTTCGCTATTTATTACGCGCGTTAATTTTCGCGCGGCGCGTATCGCGTTTTTTCACAGCGCGAGAAACGCGCAAACGCGTTAACCAGAGCCGCGCGGAAAGAACCGCGAATTACGGCATTGACGGTGCATCGAGATAATTACATGTGTTTTGCCGCGGCGGGCGGTAGAGCGAGAGGAAGTCTCTCGCTGAGAAAGTACGTTTCGGCGAAGCCGAGGGGTCGAGACGCGGGGTAATTATAATTTACGACACGAGGCCCGACGCGAGAATCTAACGATTCCTAGAGGAGGTTCCGTAACAAGCCCGGTATAAACAAGCCAAAGATATCGCGCGCTGTTAGCTCACACACAAAAGTAAAGATAGAACCTCCTCCGTAGAGCGAGTGTGCGTGCAACGGACGGCCGGACTTTATTTTTGGAGCAACGGGTACATCCCGCTTAATGACGGACCGGTAGTGAGTTTGGATTAGATCTCTCTAGCGTCGCGGTCAGAAGTCGGTAGACCGTAAGCGAGCTGATTAAACTGAATTTCAATTTCCTGTTTATTCGAAACGAGGAGATTAGACAGATATATTTCTGTCAGCGACGCTGCCTTGCATTGTCGCTCGTCGCCGATGTTTCCGGAACGGTTTGCGCGCGCGAGTCGTCCGCCTCTTGGATCCTTGTCTTCTGCTTTCTTAACCCTTCATTGCGCTGCTTTGCACATCTGCAAAGCAGAGTTTCAATGCTGGATTTTCTCTGCTGTCAGTCAGAGTTCAACATTGCCGATTGCTTCGCTTATTCGAACAGACGCGGCTCTAAGCGGGAAAAAAGAACTGGCCAGCAGTCTGCGCTAGTTTTGCAGATATGCAAGGTGACGAAAAAAATTAGTTTTCAAAAATATATAAGTGAAATATTTAGAAAAAAATTTTTCCTGTATTCCTTGACCAATCCTGCACATGAAAATAATTATTAATGGTCATTTATAAGAAAATGTGTGGAATGGAGGGTTAAAATATCTCGCGCGAATCGGATGCGCACGCGTAAGCTCAATTCAGCAGAAACATTTGCATGTTCGCGCGAGGAAATCTTGCGCTATCAGTGAACGTTTCCGCGTGCGTTTGCGCAAGGTGCTCTCTTTATTTTACCTTTGTCTTTTTACTTTTCAAATATCTCGTCAATTGGATGGACGTGTAATCTCAATTCGCTGGAAACGTCACCTGGAAATTTCCTCTGGGAGATCTTCCCCTTGATACAAATGTGCCCGCGGAAGAAAGAATCGTTTCATTCGCTCATGACTCACCCGTTTTATCGTAGCTGAACATCTTTTCTCTTTTCGGCAGCTTATCTTCGCTAATAATATCATGATGGATATTCCTCGTTATCGACTTACCTACCTCCCTGCGCGATTCTTCCAGAAGCCTGTTCGATATATCATGAATGATAACGGCAGCGACAAACGCGTACATTCGCTTTGAATTACAATCTCTTTAATCAAGGTGGCAAACTTTTGCGGCGAACGGGCGTGAGTGTATTTGACTGCTTTACTGCAGCATGCTAATCATGCTAATTATGAGCTCGAATATCTTGGCTCGCATGGCCTCGTTAAGTCGCTGTTACACAAAGCCGCGAGATAAGCGAGAAAGCTGGAGGACCTTCATCGGAAGGCACACGTGGGGACGAGCAGACGACTTGCCCCACGTTTTCATCATCGTCGGAGGATGAATAAAAAGCTGGGGACAATTGCAATTTTAGCAAATTACCCGCGCGAGAGTCAACGCGATTATCTCGAGAAAGGGGAAAATCGCCCGGAGAAAATGGCACGTGAGGAAAAGGCGCGGTTTAGAATCGACGCGCGGAAGTGGGCGGAAAGCACAACGTTTGCGGGCGCAATTTGCTTTTCATACGAATCGAATCGAATCGATCCCTCCTCGCGCGTTCTCGTTCCGGAGACACCGCGAACGACGATTTTTCGCCATGGAGATATCTCTTGTCTCGCACTATACCGCGCCGGACAATGGAGCAGTCAGAACGATGACAGAGTCGAATGCATTTGCATCATTATGCAAACAAAAAATTACACACGTCTGCCTGTCTTAGCTGCGTAAGGTGAACAATTCCTCATTGTATCGGCCCACCGGTGTATAATGAGGCTCAGTCCACGCGACGGGAATGCGTTATCGCGATATTTAACCCGACGACAAGAGAGCTCTTCGACAATGCGCCGCACATTCAAATCCACGAGTGGCCGAGATCGACATCTCGTTTATCTCGAGAGAGAGAGAGAGAGAGAGAGAGAAAGAGAGAGAGAGAGAGAGAGAGAGAGAGAGAGAGAAAGAGAGAGAGAGAGGGAGAGAGAGAGAGAGAGAGAGAGAGAGAGAGAGAGAGATGTACACGTGTGCGCGTGCGGGAAAGCAACAAGCAGAATTGATGGAAATTTGTGAGAGAAAAGATGGATAAAAAAAGGAGGGGCGGGGAGGGGAGGGGGGGGGCACCGATCGACATGATATTTCGAGTGGGAAAATCAACGTCGGCGGAGCGCAATTTGAGCGGGTCTACTCGGTCGAGCTTATGCCGATGGACGCGAGGAAGAGGAGCGCGCTCGGGGGAATTAATGAGAAATTTAATAGAACCATTTGCCCGTGTTGGAAAGAGCGACAGTTATTGACAATATCGCTCGACATGACGCAATACGCCATTAATTGGCGTCCCATCGTGAAAAACGCGTATTGTGCCGGCAGATAACGCTTGTGACCGGCCGGCCGTAATTTTCACCGAGAATTATCCCGGAATTTCGAAGTCGCGCGTCGGACGGCACGGAATAATTCGAGAGCCGTCCGAGAGCGAGTATGACTCTCGTCCGTTTCGCGGCCGAAAATCCAATCGTCTACTTCGCGCGGCGGGAAGCATGCGCGCACAGGTGTGCGGTGCGCTCGAAAGAAGCGTGATCCGCATTTAATTCCTCCTCCAAACGGACGTTTATCTCTCGTTTAACATCGAACGAGCACGCGACTCGACACGAGTCGGGGCCACGTATTCGAAATTTACGGCCCCGTCGAGGCCGTACGAGAGCACTTTCTATCTCGACATGTGTGTGTTCTCGCGACACACGATAATCTCCTCGTGTAACACTAATTAAAAGCCGAAGACTGCTATCAAGCGCGCACTCTCTATCGCTGTCTCCTTCTACCCGGTAGGGTAGAGCGTTGCTCTAATCACGCATATCGCTCGGCAATCTCGCCCGTGTTGCAACGCGACTCGAACTCGAATCGTATTACTCGCTTCGAATGAAGTTGCCGTCATGAGACCTTGCCCTCATCTCGCGCACATGCGTGCCTATGCGCGCGTGCCTAATCACTTTAATTCCTTTTCTATTCCGCGACTGCGGACATTCGAGAACGTCTACCGGCCATCCGCTCGATTTGCGAAACAATGTGTCACGCGAGCCGGCGTGGAATCTAAATGAAGCTGAAATCCTAACGACGGAATAATAAGCAAAGGGAGGAAAAAAGTGGCGATGCGAGGACGATCTTTATGCCATAAGCCTCGCGATAAGAGAAACTGGAAAAATACCGTGTGTGCCGCTACGCGGCACACGCATTACGTAATCAGCGAGTGCCCTCTTGCCGCCGCCGCCGCCTCCTCCTCCTCCTCCTCCTCCTCCTCCGCGCTGCTCTCGGCCGTCTCGGCGATGCAACAAGTTGTCTCACCGCGCGCAACGAGCGACTCGAGTTCTTTCCGCGAAAAACTTCGACGTTTCCGACAACTCCTTCGTGTTGTGAATTTATCTTATCGTGAGCGATTGCCAGCCGCCGCCGCCGCCGCCGCCGCCGTTGCGAAGCCGCTACACGTGTCCTCACTTAAGGTGAGCGCTAATGCGCGCGGATGCGTTTCACGGGGACGTGCGAGTCGCGACTCGCATACTCGTAAATTCTTCCTCGCGAAATGCCCCCCCCCCTCCCTCACCGTCCCTCTTCCGCCGTCACAGCCACGAGGATAACATCCCGTTGAATTCTCTTCGTTCGTGGGAGAAACCGCTCGACCGATTTTTCGCGAATTGCCGGAAACTGATGACTCTTTTCGGACAGCAAGGCCAAACTCAGTCTTACTACTCTTGGACGAGAAAAAAAATGTTCCACGCGTTTGAGAAATCGTGAAGTTGAAGAAGATCGCTTCAGGATGGTCAGAAAGGATCCTCTTGGGAATCGCCCGAGAGAGAGAGAGAGAGAGAGAGAGAGAGAGAGATATCGGGCGAGTGCGAAAGTTTTGATGAGTTTCTCAAAGACGCGATCGACTCAGTTTTGCATGGCAATAATATTTACAAATATGTATTATAACAGGCATATATCAAAGATAATAGAAAACAGTGACGATTACTCGGCAGAATGAGAACAAATCGTTTTGAATCGAATTACTGAGTCCTTAATTTTTCTGCCGCAAATTCCATCACAACTTTTGCACTCGCCCAATATTTTCAGACATTTTCTCGAATGAGTTTTCTTTCCCTTCGTTGCATCGTCGTCGTGTCGGTATTTCGCGAGCCCTGATTTGGAAAATGAGATCGATAATCGCGTGGGGACACGCGAAGGACAGAGATCCTAACGCGCCTGCCTCTAATGGCGCTCGTTTCTTGCCGCACACGACTTGCACTTTCGAGTGCCGCTATGCAAAAATACAGCGCTATATTCTCTTCATTATCATTTTACGTAACGGCGCGTGCAACAGATGTTGGAAGTACTTTGCACTATTACCACAGCCAGGCTTATATCTCGGCTTTCGTAAAAATTCTCTCCGCGGCACCATTTTTCGATCGACGCCCCGCGATAGCTTGGACGTGACGAGCGCGCGTTTTATTTGTAAACGTTAACGGATATTGTTCGCGAGAGCGATTGGTCGTAGATAAAGAGTTTGCAAAAACCCGCAGCTGTCACGCGATAATGAATTATTTGTGACGTAATTGGGGAAAGGGGAGAGAACTAAACGCGACCCAAGTAAATTTGTTATCTCGCGCCGACCATCTCTCTCTCTCTCTCTCGTTGTTCAACGAGTCCCGAGTCGCGTCCCGTTGAATATCGGAAATTATTTGAATTTTCCCAAGGACCGACGAGACGTCCAGCGTCTCTCGGAAATGCGCGAAACGTCCGTTCTTCATCTCGTGTGTGCATTCCCGATATATCTCCTCTAAATCTAACAGCGAAATCCGGCACTTTCATTGCGCAACGATATTTTTACGCGCGCGCAGTTCCGCAGAGAAACAAGACCTAAAAAGTGCTATCTAATCCCCCCCCCCACCCTCCTCCCTCCAAAATACTCGCGCACCGAAGTTGATGTATGCTCTCGTTTTTTACCGACTTACACCACGATCCCCGTCGAACGACTCATTTTACGGAATCACGCGCGCGGCGTAACCGCGCGCCAGACTGAAGCAAACAAACAGATAAACGAATCGTCGACTCGTTGACCCAGTTACCGCTTCTCGATAGATACTCATAGTTATCCATAGTGGGAGTGACAACCAAGTTTCGCGTGACACCGCACTCGCACGGCGCGATGAAAATAATATCATATTCATAATATTCCTAATGGATATTCATGAATCACGCGACTCGTGCGCGACGAATGTGTCGCGACGAGCCGTCTGTTCTCGAGCGGGCCGTCGAACAAATACATACGGAAACGGAATCCGGACTGGCTGCGTGAAAAGAAAAAAAAAAAAGAAAACGACGAGACTGAAATGCAAATCCATGCAATAACGCGACAAATAATATCAACAAAATGTGAACGCGCTCGTTCGTTTCCGCAAGGATTCCCGAAACACCGAGACGTTCGACTGCCGACGTCGCGTATATTCGCGCGTACGAATTAGTCCGATGACGGATTCAGTACCGACGTGTACGTGTTCGATAACGCTATCGCCGTAGGGATAGCGAAGCAAGATTCTCTCTCCGGCACGCCCATGACACGTTCTTGCTCGTGATAAACGCAGACGATATCTGCGTAATATCTGCATCGCGCGTTGTGCGCGACGCGAGTAATAATATAATGAAGGTGTCAACCCTCCCTGAGCGATCGCAAAGTGAACTTGAAATTCTCCATCTCGTGTTGTTCGCCGAATTTATGCTCGCAGGAGGAGGAGGAATTGTGCGCCGAGAACGCTCGACACTCAATGCGCGCGCGCGAGCGTGCGTGCGTGCGTGCGATTGTTTTATCTCCCGGAGCGTAACGCCTCAATTAAATAACGCAGCATTATTGAGTTTATGTAACGCCGGCTCAAGCGGAACAGACCAATTAAATCTATTTGCAATATGCAAGTGATACCGCGGTGCCGCCGCCGCTGTCGCCGGGCCCCATCGCGTAAAAGCCGTATCAAACTGGCGAGGGCCGCGCGCGAAATAAAGCGCGAGAGAAATACTCGCCGGTAAATAACGCGCGCGCGTGGCGCGGTGAAACGGCCAAGGTGAAACGGCCTCTTATCTGAGGCGCGTACGCTCGATCGCGAGGAGTCCAAGAATTTCGCTCGTTTGTCCAACAGGCGTGTAAATAATACGCGACGCGAAGTAGAAACGGAGCCGACGTTCTCGTCGCGGCTGTGCGCGTCGCCGGATTACGGCGAATCGATCGAGATGTCGAAGGCCGAAAAGAGAGGAGCTTCCTCTCTAGACGGAGAGGAGTGCGCGCTGCGGAACGTCGGTGAACGCCGCGGTCGTAGACGACAACGGCGAATAAATCGGCGGTTGAATGAATAGTTTAGCGATGCTCTCTGCAGCGCGAGTCGAGTCGAGCCGAATCGACGGGATTCCATCAGAATCGAAGCGAGCTGAATTTAATTGCCGAAATGTAACTCTTGATTAACAACACGATCGATATAACACGGCCCATGGGAGTCAGCCGCGGGATATTATTACGAACAATTTTTAATTAGAAAAGAATTTTGCTTGAACGTATGATAACGCCGGACTCGCACGCGGTGAATCAAGCTCCCGCTCAAGCTCGAAAACTACCCTGAATTGTAATTGTTAATATTACAACTTCGCTACTTTTTTTCGAATCGGTTTATTTTGCGTGCATCGATTCCGTTTAACAGTCGCGAAAAATATTTCCTCGGCCAGAAATCTAAATTTCCGCAATCCGAGATCTTTGAATAGTTCGAACTCGAATCGAATTTGCACAGCTCTATTCTGCAACAAGTTGGATAATCAACACGATTGCTTGCAGAAATCGAGTGAAGACAGATTAAACGCAGGCAAACCACCCATCGAGATGATCGAATATCAAATATCCTTCAAAGTTCTTTAAGCCTCGGCTTGAATAATATTATGTCTCACGATTAACAATTCGATCAAATCTACAGGGGCAACGTAAGACGAAACATTCGAGTCGAGGACGCGTAAGGGACGGGTCCTGTGAAATCCTCGAGTCCTCAGCTCAATCATCGATTTCGGTCTCAAAAGCCGGGGCCGCCCCGTCGAGATAAAAAAGCACACATTCATCATTCTGAGAAATAATTTCTCGGGGTCGCGGCAAGATTTACGGCGAACGTGCTAAAAACTTATAAATAAATAATCAGTATCGGCCGTGTGCAATCGTAAACCTGCTCGCCACTCATAATAAACCGATGCGCGCGCGGCAGCTCTAGCGCACATTAAAACTTCGCGTTACCGCCCCCGCCGCCCCCGTCCCCGCCCCCGCCGCCGCGTTGTGCATTCAATGCACGTGGTAAGCAACGGCAGCGGGAACGCCGACTATTTAATATAACATTGGCGCAACACCTCTCTCGGCCGACCTCAAAACGCTCGCAGCCGCCCGTATAAAATAGCTTTTCTTGACTTTCCCATGGCATCGTCTGACCCGCGCTAAGGATCACTCGGGCGCACATAAATTCCGAAACGTCAGTAGTCGCCGCGGCGCGGCGCGATAGAGACGAGAAAATGCGAAAATGCTTTCGCAACGCAGCCGAGCGGCGCGCGATTCCAACCAAACACGCCGCGATTACGAGCGTCATATAACGCGCGACAAGCGCGAATCATTAACGACGCGATATCGTGAGATCAGCGGTGGAATTCGCGAAGCAGAAAAAGCGACTTGGAGCTTGTATGGATACGGTGAAAAAGGATGGTCAAATAAAAATGGACACATATCGAATGCGCGAGGCGGCTCCTGAGGCATCGCGTGTGTGCGCGGGATACGAAATAAGGATTAATCTGGCGAATCTCCTGGTGTGTGTCCTGGTGGTGTAACGCATAACCCATTCGAGAAAATAGTGCGAGTCGGCAAACAGAATGATTTACGCGGTAAATCTATGCAGCGGTAGTAGCGAGTGCAAAACTAGCGTCCAACGTTTTGACAAAATAAATGTTTCACAGAGATATTTATTGGTGCCAATGAAAATTTAGAATCCTTTTCCGGTGGAAATTCTGGTAGAAGATAACGGAGTTTGAGATAAGATAAAATCAAATAATCAGCAGCATTTGTTTTTTTGTATTTAATTAGAGTATAAATTAGGGGATGTCTATATTGTTGGTAAGTTTTGTATATTGCATAAGGTTTGTAAACGGGAATCATTTTAAGGCGAGGACTAGTTAAAAATATAAGCTAAAAGTGTCCTGTACGCGTATATTATAGAGGCCATCCAGTTCTTGAGTAATAGTCTAACTTAAAAAGTTATTGGTGTAAAAAATTAGAATCCAACAGTGTACGATACGAACAATTATATAACATTATTTACAACGATACAGCTCGAGTTACGTTGATTTAATTTAGTTTTATATCGTACATTTATAAATACAAATGTATATGTAAAATAGCATATATATATATATGCACAGAGAGAGAAAGAGAGAGAGAAAGAGAGAGAGAGGTGGAGCCCGTAATCCCCCATCCTTTCGATCAAAATAAACTAACCTACTCCCAACCTCTGTTTATGAAAACAGTTCTCTGTTTCTCACGTGACAATAATAAAGCAAACTTTGGGATTGCAATATGCCTGATGTCTCAACATCAGGATACGACCATTTGAATTGCTAATTTTATTTGATAATAACTTTTTAATAAGCAACGGGGTTGATACCTTTTAATTGTTATTTCGAAGGTTCATCTTTTTAATATGGTACATAAGGGACAAAGTCATTTCGGAGGTGCCTCCCTTAAACGGGAGTTTCACAAATAATCGTAATACAATGTAATAAATAAATAAATAAATAAGAGCATACAGCTATTGTTGAGATCGCGACGACTGCATCGGCGGAGGCTCACACTGGACGCGTTTCGATGGTGCGCAGAGTTCTACACAGATTCCACACAGATTGAAGGGATGGCAACAAAAAATAACGATCAATACTCGAAGTTTGTTCGTTGAATGAATCAGACGTAAAAAAAAAAAGTATATCTGGAAGTTGACTTCTTATTAAATAGAGTATTAATTTGTATCAATTCTCATCTATTCGGTGCGAAGCGGTTGAGTTATTATACTCATTCGAAGGAGTGCTGAAGACCCTCTTTTAGAGACGAGGTGGACGAATCATGCTCATTCATATAGAGTGCCGAGAATCTTCTTTGTAGATGAGGTGGATGAGTTATCGAAACTCATTCGAATGGAATGCCGAGGACCCCATTTCTGGGTCACAAGTCGTTAGACTTGTTCGGATGTTGATTTCTTTCAAAGTGCGAGGTGATTAAATTACTTAATCGTACGGGGTATCGAAGAATCCTACGAAGAGGTGGATAACGAATTTCTATTTTCTCGATAATACTATACCGGCTTGACTGGAAGACGAGGCTATCTGATGAAACCGGGGGTATACGAAAGGACAATTTTATGGGAATGGACAATTTTAAGGAAATCTATTATTAATACGAGACGAACTGGGTGAAATCGGAAGTATTCATAATGGCGACCTTACCGACCATATACGTATATATACATATAGTTTTCTTTTCTTTAAATTACTTCCAATTTTAATATTGATTTCTTTTGGATCAATTGAATTTCTAGATTACCCAATAAAAGTATTCTGAAGGACAATTTAATTACATAGAAGTAACACGGCGCGTCTCGCAACCAGGAACTAAATATATCTCTCTTTACAACTATATATAATATCTGCATTTGCCAGGTGAAGTGAGTAATAATAAATTGTACCTCGTAGGTCTCCCAAGGATCTCTTCGAGAACTATAACTCGAGCGTTAACTCGACTAACTCCCGAGCCCACAAGCTCGCTTCAAGACATAAGCAGTATAACAAATGGAGCAATCACAGTCGTTTATTCGTGGACCGTAAGAAGAATAATCGGCTAATTTGCTTATTGTTTACGTCTTAGGACAATGTTGCCGCTAAGGCAACGGTATGTTAACGTTTGCGCATTTCGATGACACTGCGCTGCGCGACACTAGCGCACGTGCGCGAAGAAACACGTGAATCTCAAAGAGGCTCTCAAAAAAGAAAAGAAACAAAAAGAGAGAGAGAGAGAGAGAGACAGAGAGAATAATGCTTAGTCTACGAGCATGACGGCGCACGCCGCATCGTAAACCGCGAAAACAACTCTTTTCGAAAACAACGAGTCTATTAATAAGAATCGATCGCGCCCGCGTCTCCTTGACGAGCGCACGCGTATGCGCTTCCTACGTGCGCTTCAGCGTGCGAGTCGCGATAAGCCGCGATTGTCGTCGGCTGCATCTGGACGTGTTTCCATTGCGAATGCATACACGTACGCGCTCACACGCGCGCGCTCGGTACGCACGCACGCACGCACGCACGCACTCCCGCACGCGCTCGGTATTTATACGCGCGAGTACTTTTGATGCGTGACATCACCTCGCGGACGAACCTCCGGCGCGATCGCGGATTCCACGCTTGACAATTACCACACAAACGGCGCGCTCCAAGGTCTACCGTAAAAAGAGAAAAAGGAAAAAACAGAAAAAAGAAAAACAGCGTCACGGAAAATCCACAATTCTCGCGTGCGAGTAATACGCGGGATGCGCAGCAGGTAACTTTTTCTTTTCCCCGAGTCTCTCTCTCTCTATCTCTCTCTACGCATCTGTGAGCAATTGCAAGTGCTCGAGAACGAATCCTCACTTTGTCCACGATCGCAATCTCGACGGTGTACGCTCGTCGACGAGCAACGTTGCGGTCGGGACGAATTCCGGGTCTAATTAGCGCATTCGACTAGACTTGCGCTGTGTCATCGGTTGCGCAATACCGACGGTTCCATCGGCAATTATTATATGCCACGCTCGTTGCTCCGCGCGCTGTGCGAGTGATCCCGCGAGTTTCTAGTCGCTAATTAGCCGCGAGTCGCGCCGCGCCTGTCGATGTTTCCGACGCGGAAACGTCGACAGGCGGCCGAATGATTACAGGTAAGGTTCGTTGGTTAAAATCAATGCGAGGGGAGGCAAAGGCTACGCGAGCCGTGACGCACGTGCGGCCGCATGATCCAGTTGATATTCGAGCCGTCGCGCTCGCACGTGTGTGCGCCAGCGCTCCACGCGATCTGTCTGTTTAGGGCCGTCGCGTTTTTCGCCGAGGATAACCAGTCGACGTCGACGAGCGATATCGAGTTAGTCGAAGGATCTGCGGCGAGACACGTCTCGCGCCCCTCGCATGCGTAACAAGCGCGCGCGCGCGCTCCGGCTCCGAGAAATGCTTGCTTCCAGCACAACGACACGCTCTCGCTGCTCCCGACGAAGCTGCTGCTGCTGCTGCTGCTTCGCGCAGCGAGAGGATCGCGAGGAGGCGAGCAACGCGAGTAAACGGCGAGCGAGTGCGAGCGGCGAACGAATGAGCCGAGAGCGGCGCGGCTCGCTGCTCGCGCCCGAGATCTTTGATCCATCGCAAAGACGACTAATGAGCGCAAGTGTAATCACGGAGGGAAGTGAAACGAGGAGAGATAAGTGTAACCCGTTACAGCCGGTTCCACGATAATATTACATAGCTGCGAAAGAATGCGTGGTCGATAAACAATGCGCGCGAGTAGCGCGCGATAACGCGACTACGCGAGACGAGAAGCGTGCGCCCGAGGGCGCTTTTATACGCGATTTTATGTATAAACCGGCGCTCTCCCTCTCCTTCTCTCCTCTTCCCCCTCTCTCTCTCTCTCTCTCTCTCTCTCTCTTGTCGCGGAGACGAACGGACGATCGCGAAGAAGAGGCGATAAACCGGACGTATCCGGCTGCAGTTTTCGAGCTAGATAGATAATATATCTCTCTGTGCGTCAGTTTGTATTAATAACGTAACCGTCACAAAAGGGGTTCGCGCCAGCGCAGTGCCAGCGGCTGGAATTCTTTCGCCCCGATCCGCGACGGTCGCTTCCGCGCGACTCACGAAAAGTTTTCATCTCGAAATATGTGCACCGCATCGGGCCATGCGCTCTCGCGCGTGCGTTCGACCGAGTCGTCGTCAAGTGAAGTGAGTTTTCCCGGGGCGATGCGCGAGAGAAGTCCCAGCGACGAAGTGCTGCGCTCGTGTGAAACTTCGCGCTGCGCACGATAAAAGCTTCCGGCGCTCTTTATTTTCGTGTCCAGATATATACCCCGGCATCCTGTGCGCGACGATGTGTATTATCGCGCGCGCGCTGTCGCAATCGCACACGTGACGCGTCGGGCGTCACGTGACAAGCGCGTAAACGGTCGGTGTAGTCGGGCGGGGCGCGAAGTAACGACAAGATCGCCGTTCGTTTTGTGTTTGTACGTCGACTTCTCGCCGAGATACGGGCGTTTGAAGCTACCGAGATTAGGTCGTCGTCGTCGTCGCGCGCGCGCGCGCGCGCGCGCGGCGTATTGTGGAGCGTTCACGCCACGCGTCTCTCCCTTTGAAGCGGCGCGGGCTACATTGTTGCAGCGGGCCTCTCGGTCCCTGTCAAACGACGACGTCGCCGTTGCCTGTCGATATCTCCGGCTACGAAAGCCGTAGCGACGTGGAACAAATTACAGCCGAAAGCTGAGACTGCCCCGCTTCTCCCGGCGGGAGGACGACTGTGTTCTTCTGTATTAATTAATTGACGATTGAACGGCCAATCGAACTGACTGGAAACTTGATGTTTGTGCTCGCCCTCGATTCGCCGCGAAATCTATGAGACTTTGGGAAGTTAATCTCTTTGGTACACGCAAGAGCGACGAGATTCGAGTGATATTCCTGAATAAATGTAATGTTTACTCGGACTGATCCCTTATTCTGCCGTGAACATCGTTCTTGTCAAATGTTTAACCTCTTGTGTTCGAAATTATTTATTTATAGTATTTCCACATTTCCCCCCACCAACTCGATAATTATGTATATCATTATATATATATATATATATATCATTTATACACAAATTTATCGACAAAATGTTATGGAATTTTATATCTTATAGTTTTTTAAAGTGCGATACGCTTTGTTGTTTCATTGTTCTCTGTTTTTGAATTCTTTTACGCCAGCATAGCTGACATTCCGAATCGCCGGAATAAATGTCCATGCCAGCTGTGCTGGCATTCCGAGTGCAAAGAGTTAATAATGAGACAAGAGGAAATATGTAGCGATTCGTTCACGGAGAAAAATATCAGAAATATCCGATTGTTAATTTTGTTATCCGATTAAATATACCGGATATTTGATCGGATAACGAAAATAACAATCGGATATCTCGGATATTTTTCTCAGTGTTCAATTACATCGGAGGCCTCTTAAACTCTTTCTTTTGATTGACATGTAATTAGATCAAATTTATATGCGAATAGAGCAGAATTCTACTCGACTAAATTTCGATAACATTTCGATAACAAGAAAAAAATAAAAATGAAAATTTGCCAGTCCCCCACTTTTGCCCGAATGGACCCAATTTTTTAACCGTGGTAGATATTCGAATTCTGCGAGTTGTGTTGAATTGTGCTGGCCGAGTACAACAAGAAACGACTAAGACATATTCTGAAAATTGCACAGCTTGCAAAAAAATTGGCAAAAAATAGTGGGCAAAAAATTTCTTTTTACATTTTCGAAATTTTGTAAGTTGCACCGGATTGTGCTAGTTAAGCCTAAAAATTTCTTTTAACGGTAAAATATCCTCGGATGGCTGGTCTTCGCAGTAGCGAGCGTCCAAAGAAAGCAACAGAGATACAGAGATCAGCGCGGCAAAACTGAAATGTTTGTCTGACTGTACTGTGGACTACGATTGTCCGACGTAATTTTGTCATTAGGAAAAGTCGTTGGGCTTGGCTAGCACAACCCGGCACAACTTTCAAAATTTCGAACACACCGGTGGCATCACCGCTTGAATCAAATTGTACGCATCAAGGATAAAAAAAAAGAATAATCCTGCAGTCTGCGATCTGCTTTAAAATTTGTTTTTTTTTCTCATATATATTACGCTGCAAGATAAACCTGCAAAACAACATCACGCGAAATCGTAAACGCGCCGTCGGCAAGCGCGAAGAGCGTCGAATAATCTTCGGCCTGGCCGAAGATCGGGAGAAACTTGCTGTCATTGAGCGCGCATGGTGCATTCACGTGCAATTTCTATTACTGTCCGATAAACAAACACACGAGAAACCGCGGAGAGCCGAGACCGACCCGTATTTTCGGAAGAACAACAGCCCTCCCTCGCGCGCGCGCGCGACGGTGACGTTTAAGTGAGAGAGGCGACGAGCAAAGCGGAACGTCTTAGAAGCGCAAACATTCGCCTTAGATTCGCACTTGGACACGGGCCCAGGTATTTCCGCCGATACGGTGCGTTTACACTTCCGATTCGAGCGAACCAAATTCTCTTTGAGCGGATCGCCGCGACATAACCACCGAACTGGTGCGTTCCCCAATCCTAACCATGATTATTTTCAATTTGTTACTTATTACCTTCAGTTCTGCCCCTTTGGCCGCAATACACAATCGAACGAATTGACGAGACATCAGCTCGCCCAGAGCCTCTCAGAGATGGCGTGGAAAAAGAAAATACTCAGGATTACATCGCGCGCGTTTATGGAATAAACGTTCTCGAGCTCAGACGAGAAAACAGCAGCAGCCGTATCATTAAACGGCAAGTACACCGCGCCACTCGCGCTATTTATAGAACTCTGTGAATGTGCAAATAGATTAGCTAACCGCTAGAAAAACCACTCGGCCCTTCCCGCCGCCGTTGTATTTGCCATTTATCCGATTAAACGCCGCTCGATCGTCATTAATCATAATAACTCATTAATCTTGCATTAAACCGCACCCAGTCGGGCATAACTCAGTCGTACGTACGTACGTACGTAAACAGCGATCCCACTCGCGATGAATGCGGTGTCCGGATTCTAACATGCGGTTCGGCCAATTTAGCGACGTTACCGCGACCGCGCAATTGCATCTTTCCATCCGTAGCCGCGAATGAAACGCGAAAAGTCCGACACGTACGGCGCGCGAATATAGTCTGTACGATAACGTATAATGTATTACATAAAATTATCATGATACACACAATACCGTAATGTGTAATGTACAGAATCTATCTAGACTCGAATAACACGGGATAGATTGTACATAAAGAAAAAAAGAAATAAGTAAAAACGTCCTAGAAATATATGTCCTCAAATGCTTAGTTTCTGAGATGTAGCTGCTGCAATCGCAATTTCGAATAAGTACTATATTTTATTCATTAAATTGCGTATTTCTCACAGATAAATAACTGTGACGCAAAAATTGGTCCAAATTTTCTTTTTTCTCTTTTTTCCCCTTTTTATTGTATAAGAATCTTCTTACTCGTTACAACTACCGCCTCGATTATTACACACACAAAGGGATCAGACTCGTATATTATTAATAAATAAATAAATAAATAAATGTCTGTTATATTCGCAAGCTCCTCGAAAGTAGGAAATAATACGTTTTCTAGTTTTATTCGCGACAAGCGGCAACAGTATATTCCGACGTCGCAACGAATCCTTCGGGTAATAACCAAAGAATTAGCGAAGTTGATAAAAATGAGGCAAGTCGATAAGTTTTATCATCTCCAAAGACAGATGGAAAAGTGCTGCATTGGCATTCTTAACCAGCTCGTGTGTCGCGACACATTTTCTTTCACCGTTGTCATCAACTAAAGGCTATCTCAAGAAACGAGCTTTCGCGGGCATATCTTTGCCAAGGCACTTTTACATATTCTCCAACACAGAAACTGTCCTGCAAATTTCGGTAGAGTCTCCAGACACGATAACGTAACAACACGCATATTATAACATGTATGTACAACATACCCGTATATAAAATGTACATAACAAAACGTGAAATAATTTATGAAAAATAATTTATCAGAATTCATGAGAGTTACTACTCGAAGGTCGGCGTTATCAGCTAATTAATGCTAAAAACAGGCGGCGAGATACACAGCCCTCGTCACCGCGAGAAACGTTCTCGCTCGAGCGAGCGCGTGTGTGCACGCGGTTACGTCCGACGAAGCAGATCGCGGCGGAATCCTAACGCCGAAATGCAGCCGCGTTCACAATCGCGCGCGCGCGCGCGTTTGCATACGTACGGAGCCCTCCGATGCGCCTGTGTAGCGATCGCCTTTAAAAGGCGGCAGTATCTGCGCAAGCTGGCGCGGCTCGCGCCAGACGCGAATGTGCGCGTCGCCGGCGGCAAGAACGGCGCAATAGATCGACACGTGGCGCTCGGGCCGGTCGAGGACACGCTCGTGCAGTGGCGTGTTTACATTTCTCGGAGCCTCAAGGTTCCATGGGTTTTCGGGAGCGGGCAACACAAGGGGCCCCCTTTCGCCGGGATCGGGGGGCGAAGGGTCACCGCGGCGATCCGGCGGTGCTGGGATGCTAATCGCGGGGCGCTACAATGTTAGACGCGACCACGTCGGCTCGCACAGGTGGCTGACGTGATGTCGGCTTTGTTTGTCACGCCCGTGACTTCGCATCCAGCCTCATTTTCGATGTATGAGGGAGGACGCGTGAGATGGGTCCTGTCAGGCCGTCGGCTGCGCAGCGGAAATGCGCGGATGCGCGCGGTCTCACGGCAAATCGAATAAATGTTTAAATTAACACGGAAGCCCGCACGCGCGCGTGCTGTTTGTTTCAGCGTTATTTGAGAAAACAGGAGTTGTTTATACGAAATAATACGCGGCCTCCGGCGCGCGCGCACACGTGCTCCTCTTTCCCGGCCACGTCCATTCGCGGAGGCGGTGCGCGCGCTATCGCGCGTGTCGGCCAGTGCGAAAATAGCTGCGGAAACGCGGAGAGAGTACGCGAGAAGTCGCGTAATCCCCGCTATCGGCGCCGCGAGGCGTCCGCGAGCATTCCTTGTCACGGTTTTTTATTTAGACCGATATGCCGATAATGTCTGTCGCCGCGGGTCCTTTATTCTTGAACTCTGGAACCACCGACGATCAACGCGACCCGTTTCTACCGAAACGTCGTGTCGAGACGACAAGTTTCCGGAAGGGAATTTGTGCAAGAGCGAAAATGTTCACTCATCCCTTGCCGTTTTACCCAGCGCCCACTGGAAAATCAGAGGCGCATCGTTGGCCAAAAATTTGAGCAATTTTCCCGGGAAATTACAAAAGGATCGTTTCTCACCGCGCGGTGATTCCGGTGTTGCAAACGAGAGATGATGAAGGATTTACGCGAGGCGTAAAAAAAACACGAAGGTTGCTCAGATAACGACGAGCGATTGAAGGTCAGGCAAGCCGAGGAATGAACTCTCCGAAATGTACGATGTAATGTGTTGTCGTGGTGAAAGATTCCCTCTCATTCTTTACTTTAAAGTCTACCAATATTTGTGCGACGTAATATTGCTATAGTATAACCGCGCCAGTGAGAACCAACTTATCCGCGTAGTATCGTCTCGCGAGATACCTCACGCGATTGTTAACTCAACGGCGGACTATATAGCGAAGATAACGCGCAATAATGAGCGGCGATTAAAAAAGCAAAAATGTTACGGAGATCGGGTCGTTGTCCTTTCTCGGTCGCCGCGAACGCGTGAAATCGTATAAAGAGCGAGTGCAGACGCGCTATCTTTTCGCGGGTGGACCTACTTCGGCGTCTTTCCTATGATAGGAGCAGGAGAGCTTGGGAATACATACGCGCCTACATACATATGTACATGTATATATACACATATATAGATAGAGCGCAGCGCGATAATAAATTAAACACATTCCGCGGACGTATCGCGCCACGCTTCAGCCGGCGAGATACGCGCGTCTTTTTTTTATCGCCCAATCGAATTACTCGTTTTTCCCGTTAATAACACCCGCTAACGCATTACTGACACGCGTACGCGTTGAAGCTTGCAGCAGAAAAATCTGTTAGGTATAACGTTCGGAAAAAAAGAAAAATAAAAACACACATGTCCATGACGTGTGTGTCCGAAAGAGATGGAGACGGAGAAGAATGCGGACGTCGTTTAAAGGTCGATAACGAATGGAGGATAGGCCGAGTGAAGATGATGATGATGGCCACCTACATAATCGAAAGTTTCGTCCGGCTTGACCGTAGCTGATTGCGAAAGCGCGACCGTGGACTACGCTATTTGGTGGCGACAGACGCGTCCCCTTAACCCCTTCGCGTACAATGACGAGTCTGACTCGTGTCGCGCGTTCCGCTTACGGACCAAAGATAAAAGAGTACAAATCTGACTCGTATCCATTGCTGTAGTAAAGAGTACAGGCCAAATATAAGCAAATAAGAGGCAAACGAAAACAATCGTGGTTCAGTTGCTACGGATACACCACGTTAGTTAGGCACGAATGTTGGACAAATTTTTTGTTCTGTACTAAGAAAAGACACCCATGTTTCGTTTGTGATTTCGTATGTCCTTTAGTTCGTAAAATGAAATTTAAATTTTTTAAATTGAATTTCATTAATTAAAATTTAATTTAATTAAAATTCTTAGAGAATGTATAAGGAGGACGAGTACGAAAAATAAAAGTAGCCTTGTGAAGATAGATACAATGCAAATTTTGTTGATGATGCGCCGAATGCTGAAAATGATACTTTTATCTCGCACAATAGTGCACGATGTAATTATGTCAATGAGAAAGTATGTAAGGCGATTGATTACAGAACATGAAAATACGCACCCCCAATCGACAAAGTCATAAGAAAGCCATCATTTTCCATTACGTTATTATTTTGTAATACACTAAAAGGTCTTAATATATTACGTAAAAGTGTATATTCATAAAAAAAAAAAAAACTTTGTAGTGTGTATATTCATAAAAAAAATTTATAAGTGTACAAGTAAAAGTGTATGTTCATAGAAAAACAAATTGATTCATAAAAAAGAATTTTGAGTTAATATGTAAAAGTTTTTTATTCGAGTATTGTCGTCTTCCACAAGTCCGATTCAGCGAAGCGGATTAAGCAAAGGACTACTTCGCGACCAGGACACACGTCACTTAGGTCCGTTTCGCGAGCGCCTCTGCCAGCCTCTCGCTCTAGCTCGCGCGGAGCCAAACTAATTTGTATGCGAAAGGGTTAATTAGCCCTCGTTGTAGCCTTCGACCCGCCGACCAAGATTTACGAAGCGAGCCGGTCGTAATGCCGGCAATTGATATCTGCGTCCGTTCCAAAATAACTTGTCGCTTGTACACATCACACGCTCGATATCGAAGGTGTAACAACAACAGGTGTGCGCAGGTGCACGTTGAGGTGCAGGTGGAGGCTTTCACCTTTTGCCATAATTTTGCCGGAGAGAATGTCACCGGTACGTGGATAATCGAACGAGCCGCAGCGGCTGAAAACGGCGCTGATACTGTCCGCAATAAGAGGCACAATCGTGACGATCAATGACGGCGGATGGGAGAAGCGCGCATAAGCGTGATCACTTCCTCCAGGAGCAATCCATGCCAAGTTTTTATATTACCTCACTCGGAGCCGCAATTACAACTTCGTTAACTGTTAATGGAGTTTTAGCCGCTCTTCCCCTCCTGTCCCTCCGCCGGGCGTCCCGTAGGAAAAAAAGCGAAACTTTTGAAATGCGCTTTTCTCAAAGCAGTACTCCGGGCGATGGTTACCCTCGAGTATTCCGCAGGACGAGATAAAGCTTCGTGAATTGATTTCTTTCTGCTTTCTTCTGCTCGTCTGCTGAAAAGGGATTCTCTCGTCTTCTCCCCCAGTCAGCCTAGTCAGTCGCGGTCGTTATCGTTACAATTACTTAAAGAAAGTATATTATCGTATCTCATGATCGGCCGAGCATAAAAAAGAGGAAAAAAAGAAAACAGAAGAAGGAAGAACGCACGTCCGAGCGGATATCGTCGGCACTGATCGATCAGATCGGTCGGCCGTGGCGGGGTTAGTTGGATAATCGCGTGTTCTTTCGCGAATTTCTTTTTTGTTTGCTCCAAAGATTGACCGACTCGTCGTCCCCGCGACGCGAGGCTTTCACTATGCGATCCTCGTAGCTCATTCGCCTTCCCCTTATCGGTCGTAGTCGTCAATAAATCGTCGAATCCCCCCGCGATAAGAGCGCAATGAACGAGCCGCCGGCATGCGAGTGTACTCTTTTTTTTTTCTTGCCCTCTATCTTTAGTCCCCCTCCCCCCCCGCCCCTCCTTCTCTCTTTCTCTCTCTGTGCGCTGATTCGTCCTCGGCGCGTCTATATCTCGTTTTATTCACGCCAACGGACGATAACACAAAGTTGCGGAGATTTGGAGCCTCGGATAAGGACGAGAGAGAGAGAGAGAGAGAGAGAGAGAGAGAGAGCGCCTCAGGCGCTCGCGCGGTTTCAAACTCGCCAATCATCGCCAAGTGCGCTCCGGCTTCCTCGCTGAGAGGCACACGAGGGATGCTCGTTGGCGATGACGACGACTCGCGACCGACGAATTCGCGCGCGCGCGCAACTTTTAACTTCCCTATCTGGAATGGAGTTCTCGCTACTCGCGTAAACACACCTCGCGTCGCGAGTGGCGCAGGCGGCCAAAAGACGAGCTGTTCTTTTACGTAACAGGCGGAGAGACTCTCCGCCTGCTCCATTCGACTCGATAAGGAAGCTTCGTCGCGGGCGCAAAGTTGCAAAAACATCGCTCGTATATTCCCCCCGCAGCTTCGCCGTGAGCCGTGAGTCGAGTTGAATAAAACATCAATCTCGCGACACCGGGATAGAATTAAGAGGGCGAACTGTTAATAGACATTGATAGACGAAAGCAGGTGGCGTCGCGTGGAGGCTTAACGACCGGTTATATCGCGCTTAGCTATACGCGCGCTATGTCCTGCACACGCACGCACATACGCGAGGGAGAGAAAAGGAGAGAGAGTGAGAGAGAGAGAGAATTGTGTGGCGCACCGCCTCTTATCATCCAGCGTGAAAACAAGCAAAACGACGATAACGGATTGTGCACGCGCGCCGCCGCGGGAAGGTCGGCGTTGGAGAAGAAGAGGCGGCACCTCTTAACGATGATTTGTGAAAAACAAAGGGAAAAGCGCCGGCGGGCTGATAACCGCCCAGAGCGAGAGGGGAAAAGAGAGGGAGGAAGGGAGATAGGAACGTTAATGAATATTAAAGAGTCAGCCTGAATACGAAATATCGCGTGATCGCGTCGAAGCGGGCGGTGGTTTACGGCCGATGAAGAGGTCGTCGCCGACGACGACGACGACGACGACGGTGTCCGATAGTCGCAGCGCCGAGCACGCATACGCACTTGCATCCCGACACGCTTCTCGCGATCCATACACACGCGAGAAACCGCGAATGTTACTCGCACAGCCACAGAGATCACGCGGTAGCGACACAAACATCCCGGCCTCTCTTCGGGAACATTTCGCCTCGTCACCGGTGTGTATCCACACGAAGAGCTCACCGAAACGAGCGGCTGCCAAGGCTGCGGGACATCCCGGATATTTCTGCGAGCAGAACTCGTGCATCGCTAATGATCACAACACGCCAGCAATATCTTGCAAATATTGCAAAAAACTTTTTCAGGAGAGATGAGCCCGTGCACTTCTTCCCTCCCCCCTCCTTCCTCCACCTTGGGGCATCTCTTAAATTTTCTTTCCAAGCTACTTTGTGACAAATGTTGGCGAGCGCACGAGTCACCTCGCTGGAAAGATTTCGCGGCTGACGCGGCGCGCACCGAAATCGCGCGGCGCCGCGAGTTTGCCGCTTTTCCGGCGGAGACGCCTTTCCAATCATATTGCACCGCACCGCTCGGGACACGCGCAATAGTCTCCAATCTAACCGACACCGAGATAGCGAACATTCTTGCTGCGAGTAACGCGCAACGGGCCGGGATGTTCAGCGCGGAGGTCAACGAACGGCCGGCCGCTCCGGAAACGATAGGGCAAAAGTGGTGTGTAGCAGTGTCTCGTTACGTTCCGGGACAACGACCCGCGGGAGTAACGGCGGATTATCGACTTTAATGAGCGATAAGTAATAAGCGCCAAGAGGATAACAGGTGGCGGCTGCGAAGGTATCGACGAGCGATCCGACAGACACGCATCCGCGGGGGAAGCCAAGGGGGCAATTGGTCCGCGGCGGAGGAGGCGCATTTTAATCCCGGAATAATGAGCGCCGTCGGTATAATCTTCGCGAGAGCGCGCGAGCGGCGAGAGCGGAGAGATATAATTTTGCCATAATTAAATCCACCGCAACGACCGCACATCGTCGCGTCGCGTCACGCGTGTTTTCGCGATTTCGTCTCTCAGCAGACGCGCTTCGTTTCTCGCGCTCTCTTTCTCTCTCTCTCTCTCTCTCTCTCTCCCTCCCTCTATTTGTGCCGCCCGCCGCAAAGATAGACGAGCTGCGCCGCTACGATTTTCACGTGCGAGAATAAAGCTCGCATGAACACATCACGACGCGCCGCGCGTCGCGTCACGTATGCGCGACGGATACACGCGCCGAAAGCGTCGTGAAGATTTATCAGCACCGCCGCTGAGGAATGCCTAATAGGCATCAATTGGAATTTTCAGAGCGACGTGAGAACGCCTCCTGCTCGCCAGCGTGTGGCTCTGCGAATATATTCGATTTCAGCTAATGCGTGTCAACGGATGCTCGCTGGAGTTGGGAATTCCGTCGCGTCGGTTTTAAGATTAGCCCGGCAGGCCGTGCGTTAGTGTCGAGATTAACATTAACGATGCAACGCGTCGGGTTCGCGTCGCGCAACGAACTATCTTCGGTGACTCGCGATTAAGTTAACGCGACGGTATTAGAGCGGCGTGGCGGCGCGATCTTAGCAGGTGGAAATAAATCAATTTTCTCGCGAGCGTTCGTCGCACCGGCCGAATTATCCGGAGATTTCGCAAGCACGTCTTAATCCGTTATCACGACTTTCTTTATATGTATATCGCTGTTTATCGACCTCGGTGTGAAGCGAGACGACTTGTCCTTGACTCGTCTCGCGAAACCGGCTATTAAAAAGTTCCGCGTCCGTTCCCTCCAGCGGCGTTTTTCTTTCTCTCACTCTCGCCTCGCCTCGGCTCGGCTCGGCTCGGCTCCGCTCCGCTCTCGCGCGCTGGATTGTGCGATCTCACGCGTACGCCTCGAGGCGCCAAGAAGCACTTTGTGCCGCTGGCGCTTTGGCGCCGCTCGTTTTCGCAGCTCGACGGCTCCGAAAGCAGAAGGGAAGCCGACGGTCTGTCTGTCTGTCGTCTCGCGCGCGCCAACGCTGATTCAGCAATGGAAATTCAGCGATGGCCGACTTGTTCGAGTGTTTTTCCGCGCCGAGCGTCCCCGTGCAAACGCGCAAAATTCTCCAACCGACCGCGGCAGTTGGCTTTATAAAAATGCCGGAGCTTTGGATATTTTTCTTTCTTATTAATGACTGAGAGCGAGAGATTTCTCTCGTAATTCATTCCCGAGAATATTAATTACTCGGAGACCGCGGTTTATCGAATCGTTTCGGACGGGCGTTGATGAGTAAAAATCCTAACGCCTGGGTGAGATTTCGTTACTCAGGCAGATACGTGAGATTAAATTAATCTGGAAAAAAAAAAAAAGAAAAGAAAAGAGTCTTTTCAAGAAAAAATGAAGTGATAAGCAGAGAGACGAAAAATGTGTTTCGAGTCTATACCAACGACTATACATTTTATCCAACGGGGAGAAACGTGCGCGCGAGGCGAAGACGGAGGACCGAAGTTTATCTTCCCCGTGTGGCCGCGAACCCGTCACGCGTTACATTATCGCCGGTGATGACTGTGATCGTGTTTATCTTGCTTTACAGAACCGCTTTATATGTGATTCATTGCAGACGCCGTGCTGTATTACGAATCGCACTTACGGCCGCGGATAGGGCAGCTCGTAAAGTTTACGACATTATAAATAAACGAGCAGTGCGCGAGAAGCGAGAGAAAGAGAAGCAGAGGAAGAGAGAGAGAGAGAGAGAGAGAGAGAGGGAGAGAACGATACCATAAATTAGTCCGAGGCGCAGCATCGGCGGAAGTCATCGGAGCATCATCAGTGATTTTCGGTGAAAATCTCGTTGGCTTGTCTGCGCCACAAAGATAAAAAGGGAAAAGTAGGATGAAATAAAAGGCGGCGAAAAACGCGTAAAGTACGATATTGTATCTGTTGTCAGTTTGCCACGCGGAAAAAGAATAGCGTCCAAGATATGAATAGAGCGCTAAAAATAGAGCGTCTTCATCCGCCCAGCGATAAAATTCTCATGGGAAGACCGGAATTTTCTCCCCGCGTCGCGGGCAGCGGACGCAGTCTGCGTCCTCGAGCGATCCAATTTAACCGCTTAAATTTTCTTTTAAATTTCCTTTATTTCAATATCAAAATTGCGCCCGTCGCTGATAGGCGAGAGGCGACAGATAAGCGCTTGATATTGGCGGTGCCGAGGCGCGCGCTCACGCGAGACCATCTGGATTAAGGTCAAAATTCCTGTGCGATAACGAGACGACGAGGTTGAAGGCCGACGACGGTACTCTTTTCACCGGAGCCGAACGGCGGAGTGGCTAATGCCGGGCGTTGCACAGCCGCCCTTGAGATAATTATCGGTCGCTAACCGAACCGGAGAGGGGCTCTCCGACGTCTCTCACGGCGCGCTTCAAATCTGACGCGTCGCGCTTTTGACATCAGCTGCGAGTGCGGGGCCGTCGAGATGCGTCCTTTTGGACCATCGCGCGCCATTTGTACGGCGAACAATCGTGCCGCGTGACGAAAAAATCAAACGTCTCGTGATTTCGGCGTCATTATCGATAACGGTGAACACCTGTCGTCCGCCAGGACGATTTTTCGAGACGATTGTTCCCGATACCATATTGTGGAAACGTGAGAAGTCGACAATTCAGGATGAAAAAGAGTCAAAGATCGAACTCACACGCGCGTATCGCTGCGAATCGTCGCGCTCGGGCAATTCAATTCATCGGGCGGTCTGATCGAGTCCGCGCGAGTCGATGCAATTTTAAGGAGAGACGGATATCTAAATATCGCTATGCGCTATGCATCGTTGGCTGATGCACGTTCCGTTGAAAGTTACTTTCGGAATTCATCGTTATTCCGCTGCTAACCCTTTGATCAGAATTCGCCTGCTGCCGAGGTCGCGATAAATCTGCGTGATAAATACGCGCGCGCGCGCGCAGACCTGCGAGGCGAACCGACGAAAATAAATCCACGGAGCGAAGAGGACGTCTTCCCTGAGAGAGGGTCCAGCAGGACTCTGTGATCGAGTCGCGATCAATCTCGTCGCCGGGCGGCCCACTTATATTTAGACGCCGCCGGCGGAAACGCGTGTGTGCTCCCCCCTCAGCAGGAGAAATTCGGCCATGGTCTCGCTTGCATTCGCGCGCGGATGGACGCCGAAAGGACGTCGCAGGCAATCGATCGGCTCCCCACGGACGTGTCACCGCATATGTGAGCAAACGAGAGAGAGAGAGAGAGAGAGAGAGAGGGAGAGGAAGCACTTGCCCTTTGATTTGCAAGTCTCCCGTAATGCGCGCCCCCCCCCCCTCCGGCACATAAATCCTTGCGGCGTACGCCACGAGCGCAAAGGGTTAATTGCTATATGTAAATCACACACCGGGTCGCGCCGCCGGTGTGTGCGTAACGCGCGCGAACGCATGCACAAACGCATCCCCTCCCCCCCCCTCCCGCGACCTCGCTCGGTGTACACATAACCCGACGCGTCGGTGTTACGTTATTTGCCCTATCAAACGGCTACGGCGAACACGCGCGGAACGGCAGGAGGGGTGGGTCCGAACGTATTTATTAATGGACTAACGACGTTCGCGCGCGGCTTACAGAGAAAATGTTAATTGGACACAATGCGAAACACCCCCTGTATTTATCGCCGTCGGCCTAATGACGCTCATCCCGGAGCCCGATCCGCGGCTTTATTTAATCCGCCGCTTTGGACCGCGCGCGAGTTCGTCGTCCTCCCCGCCGCCCGCCTCGCGCGCGTGCGCGCGTAATCGCGCCTCTCTTCATGTACGACCTACATAAAACAAAAAGAGGGGAAGAAGGAAAGAAGCACGAAAAAGGAAGGAGAGTCGAACGATCGCGGAGCGAAGTCGCGGATTCCGCGCAGCGGCTGTGTGCGCGCAGCAATTAGCGAGATCAAAGTGCTTATTATCATCCGTCTCTCCGCTGGAAATAGACCTTCAATTCGCACGCGCGCGCGCGAGCGCGCGAGTATCAATGACGAGAGGATTTCCGCGAGGTTTCGCTAATTGTCGCGGAGAACACACGTCGGCGCGACGGGATAGGGACAGAACGCGCGTCTCCCTTTTGTCTCCCAGTTTGTGCGAACGATTATCGTCGTCGTTGCGACGACGCGCGCTTCGATATCGCGAATGAGTATAACTGCATCGGCACGCCGGACGGGCTGTTTCTTGCTTTTTCCTTCTCCTTTTTATCGCGGCCGTAATGACGCGCGATGCGCGTCACGACGGATCGCCGTTTCATGTATGCAGAGTGACGCGCGCGTGACGATGCACGTCAGCGTGTGCACCGATGGTGTGTGCTTGTACCTTGCCGTGTGTCGCGGTTCTCTGCGCGTTCGAAAGGTCGACAACCGGCTCGGAAAGTCTTCTATTATAATTATCGCGTTAACTCGCGTGACTTACACGCTGGGACAAACTCGTACTTTCGAGGACGACGAAGCTCGAGAGAGAGAGAGAGAGAGAGAGAGAGAGAGAGAGAGAGAAGGGGGGAGAGAGAAATTTAAGGAAGACTCGCACGCAGGGGGCGGGAAGGGGAGGGGGAGGGGTTGGCGGCTGTAAGGTAACGGAACTGTAACGCATTGTCGAGTCCTTAAAGTAGCAATTAGTGAATCTGAGCGTAATCATGTCTATTATGCCTGTCGTCTGAAATAAACGTTCGCCTAAAGCCACTCACGTTTCAACGTGCATCGCGAGTAATTAACGGCGCGCCTCAGCGCGCTGAATTTCGTCGGCACGAGGTCTCGCGCGAGGAAAATTCGCCAGGAGACAGCGACAGCGACAGAGATAGGGAGGAAAAAGGAAAAAGAAGATAGAAAGAGGAAAAGAGAGAAAGAGAGAGAATGTGCGTGACGTGGAACGTTTGAAAAATCGTGAGACTCGCGGAGAGAAGAGTAGCGTATTATTATCGAGTCCTTGATACACTCGTTAGTGGATCCAGGCGTAATCATATCTGTTATGGTTGCCGCTCCAGATAAACGTTTCTCTAAGCTCGCTCGCGCTTCGATGCGTATCGCGAGAAATTCAAGATACAAGCTTCTCTCACTCGTGACGCTCGATTTCGTCGACGGCCGACGAGACGACAGAATGGACGCGAGAGCCGATGCGCGGTCTCCTGCGAACGGCACGTTTGCAGGATTCGCGTCTCGCTCCTCGAGTCGTCGGTCCGGCAAGTCGGATGCATCGCGCACACCGAGTGTGCTTCTCTCATTACGCAAATGATTTTCCACTTATTAATAGCCGCGATTTGGCAACCACTGTTGTTTACCGAGCCCGGCCATATACGTCGCGCGGGTGCGTGTGTGTGTGTGTGTGTGTGTGTGTGTGTACGTCGGTTATTACGGAATTGACGTGTGTACAGCGCCGTTCAGGGACGATATTCCATCCACGGTAACGCGACTCTAGGATCCCTGACATGTCATCGCGCGATATATCGCGTTACTGTAATATTAAACTTTGCGTAAAAACCGCTTGCCGTCGACCGCATACGGACTTGAGGACACCGACAACGACGCGACGTTCTAAATGCCAACGGGTTTACAGAGTTTACAGAGCGGACGTTAGAAATGACGTCAGAATCAAGGGGGTCGCGTCCGATCGTCGCATTTGTTCTCGAATACTCGTAACTGTATTCTAACCGTGACTATAACTCTGAACACAGTTCGTAAGTGACACGCAGGGAGCGTATTGCGACAAGCGAGATAGCGATATGGCGAGAACCGCTCGGTGGAAATACAAGCTGCGAGTTGGAACTTGTTAAAAAAAGAATCTCATCACTTTGAACTTCTCTTGCTTCGACCGCGCGCGCGCGCATCAAAGTTACCTCGCGTGGAAACAAAGCTAAAGAGCCCCATGTATAATAAATCGACATTCGGCAAGTGCAGGCTACAAAAGTTACAGGCCGGGCTGTTTCACGGACGGAGCTATAGGCGAGAAGCTGGGGCGTACGGGGGACTCGTGTGCGTTATTCCGCTCCGCGAGCACGACCGCAAATTGTAAATGACGGCGTTACAAACGGCCGACGAGCGCGCGCGCGTGCGTGCGTGCGTGCGTGCGAATTTACACATAATGTGCGAAAGCGAGCTGGGGAATTTCAAAGTAGACGTCGCCGCGCCGGCAGATGCGCGATGGCGGCGGCGGCGGCGGCGACGGCGGCGGTTCCCGTCGATCGAGTCCCGCGTTTCGATACGCGCGGAAGTCGGATGGCGGTCCCCGCGTTAGCGTAAAACGCGATTCCGTGCGCTACGTGAAACGTATAGCTCTGCCCGATGACACGCATATTATGTAAATCACTTGAAGCATCGATCGCGAGCGCGCCGGCGCGGCGCGCGGTGCGACTGTGTGCGTTTCTGCACGTACACGCGTGAGGCGGCCAGAGAGGAAAAACAGGGAGAGATACAGGAATCATGCGGCGAGATGATGTTTCTTCCGAGAACTGTCGTCCTCTTCGGCGTATAATGATAACCGGGTCTTCTCGGAAGCGAATCGCCCGTGTGTCGACGTGCGTGATTCGCAGCGTGATTTTACAATTTATATTGTTTAAGAAAAAAAAAAAAAAAAAAAAAAAAACCGCGTAAATCCCAATATCGTACGGACGCGAATATCCTCGCCGCCGCCGCACCCTCCCTTCTCACCTTTCTTGCCGGATAGCCATCAATTTGATTACGGCGCAGGCTCGTGGAAACAGCGACATCGATTCTACCGACATACGCCGCGACAGTGATTGGATTTAAACGACTATATAACGTAACGCGCTCGTCGTTACCGGCTCGCGAAAAACTGCCGAGCACCGGTATTACGGCATCGTCGTCGGGCCCGATAGCGAGTGTTACCGAAAACCGCCTTTCATTACCGTCATCATAAAGTCGTTAAAAAGTGATGAGCGTTAATTTTACCGTCGAACGTTATTTTCGGCGCGCTATTTACCCCGCTGTCGCAATTAACCCGATTGATTCCAAAGCCTCGAGCCACGGGACCGGTGCAAACCGCGAGTGTACTCTGCGAGTCATTAACCCAATTGATCGATCCTCCGTAGCGGTCCGTCCGTCCATCCGCTCATTCGTTCGTTCGTTCGTTCGTTCGTTCTTTCGTTCGCTCGTTCAACGGGTCGGCCGTACTTTCACCGAAAAGCGCGCACAAGAGCGCTTTTACTCTCGCGCGGCCTGAAATCCCCGGGCGAATTAAGCCCGACCTCGATGCTCTCGCACGGCTGCCGCGCGTCGCTTGAATATGCATGCGAATTCCATCCTGTTTACATCGACGAGTATCTGGCAAGCGCTCGGCGGCAACCGATCGCCGCGGGTGACACAGATATTTTCTTAACCTCTAGAAGGCAACCTACAGCCAAGCGCGCGCGCGCGCGCGCTCTGCATATAACCGGTCTTCTCTCCGTCTCACGCGGCAATTTCACCCCGAGCTCGCTCGCGCGCTCGCGCGCGCGCGCGTGCGTGCGGCCGGAAAACAAATCGTTGCGCAAGGACCAGCCCAGGAGTTATTCTCGCTTCGATCGGCGTTAGATCGCCGCGCCGGTGCGAGCGCGTAGGTAGATAGGTAAGTAGGTCAGAGAAGTCCGGCTTCTCTCTCTGGCCGAGCCGGCATGGTGCCACCTCGGAGAGCCGACTGCGAAGTCGGAAGTTCGCGCGCGCGCGCGCGGCCGATTCGCCGCCGCTTGTCTCTCACGCGACGATTCCGCCGCGGCGCGCGGCGCGGCGCGGCGCTCCGTAGCTCGAAAACAAATCGTTGCGCAACGGCGAAGTCGAGTTTATTCTCGCGCCGGACTGCGGACTGAGGTGGCTTAAGGCGCGAGAGCACCTTCGACGGAGGCGGAGGAAACGGGGGCTCGAAGTCGAGGCGGGATGTTCAAAACAAATCGTTGCGCAACGGCGCGCGGCGTGCGAAATTATGCCCGGCCGAGGCTGTTTGCTCGGACGAGGCGAGTTTGCCACGGAGAATCGGCTCGCGCGACTCGGGACGCGTCGGAAGTAGGGTTGCCAACTGTCCGGTTCTCAGAAGTCTTGTCCAGTGTCCGGTGTTAATAAGTCAAACCGGACGTCATACGCCCGGTTTTCAAGTGATATCCAATCAATGGAATGAGAATTCAGATTTTAGCAAGGTTTCTCCGTTTCAAGCGCCTACAAACGATCGAGCGAGCCACGAAAAGCCATCTACGTAGTACATGATCTGCCGACCCATCATTCCATATATATTAAAACAGTAATAGTTTCTTATTTCATTCAATCAAATCTTGTTTATAAAATTGCTTGGGAATTAATATCGTAGACAAGTTCTTGTCACATTTTGTATTTAACGTAACGTCATGGTTATTATTTCTGTCCGGTTTGGCTTTGTTACCGAAGAAGAAACGTCCGGTAATTTTAACTTTCGGATCTGGCAACCGTAGTCAGAAGCCGATGCTCGCTCCGGCGCCACGCGGTGTTACGGGAACGGCGTTGATTATCGGCGCTGCAAAGACTATTTAGACGGATAATGCAATTTCACGGTAAGCAACACTCTCGCGGTAACGACGCCCGCCCGGCGACTCGCCCGGATCCAGCAGACGCGCGCGCGCGCTGCTGCTGTCACGCCGCTATTGGGTTAAAAGTGTTGACTTGTTCCACGCGCCATTAGAAACAAGCATTCACGCGAGAACATTAGAAGTACATTAGGCGCGGCTGCAGTCTATGCAGAGCGCACGCAAAATCGCGCGCGCGCGCCGTAACTTCCATAAAGAGCCGGGTCGGCGCATAAAAATGAGTAACCGCGTCACGCGATGCCCGCTCGAGTATCGTGCCATTAAGGCGCGCGCGCGCACATTATTATTATTTATGTGCGAGAGCCGACGGATAACGACGGGATAATCGCGCGCGGGTGTCCTGCGCGGGCGAGCTGCTCGTTCGCGAGAGAGCCGCAAGAGAGAGAGGAGAGAGAGAGAGACTCGCGAGGATCCTACCTCCGAGATATCACAAAAAATGTACAACATAATGATATAGCATAGTATAAATACAAAATACAGCGTGTAAACGAGCGGAAGTGAGTCGAGAGCGAAAGATGCTCGCTTCTGGAGTCTCAACTTTAAGCCGCGGTGAGATCTCGCTCCGAAACTTCATCTACCATGCGCGCGACACAGTTTGAAGATTTCCTCTTTCCTTTCTTTTTTTTTTCGGATAACTCCACCGGGGGCAGGGGGGGTTTCCGTGTCTGCCGAATCGCAGAGTCGTTATCCGGGGCGGGAAACGCGGTTCCTCGCGCGGTAAATCCGTCTTTCGTGTCCGTCTATTCGTGCGTCGTCACTTTGCGCGATTCGACGATTCGACGGCACTCGGTGTGACGCGTAGCGAGGCACGCACACATCGACGCATTCGCGATCTCAACTGGTTCATGCGTTTCCCCCAACCCCGCGATTGGCAAGATGCATTAACCTCGATCTCGAGGAGCGCGTTGCACCGGGGCCGGGAGTGAGGGCGGTTGGGGGGGGAGTCAGAGACGCGCGAAAATCCTCGATCGGACAGTGAACGATCGACGACCTCATTGGCCGACGACACTTTGCACCTGCAAATGCGACAGTCACGCACGCAATGCCGCGGACACGCGGTGGAATGCTCGCCCCGGTACTGACTGAGCACTAATGACATTCGATTTAGCCGCGCGAGCGCGTATTAATTATACGCGCCTGTGCGTGCGTGCGTGCGTACCCTCCGCCCGCAGGATATCTAAATTATCATCGGACACGCCGTGCGTTGACGGCAAGTCGACGTAAGGCGAGAGAGAGAGAGAGACGGCGCGTTCTAATCGGAACTTCGTTCCCGTACGTTACCGCGAATAAAATGACAGCTTCCCGGGCCGTGGATTATTGTTCACGCACGTACACACGCGTGCGACGCCTGATTATACGCCTTGTAGAGGTGGAAGTGAGAGTGCGTTGGGGTCACAATATGCGATATCGCGTATTGTGCACTCTCGACAGTGTCGAGCAACGGTGTGTTGCAAGCAGATCCGTAAAGGTGACAAATTCTACGCCTGGGCGACGCACAGTGGGACATTCTTTGGTTGAAAATTCTCTAGAGACCTGAATTGCCAGCCGATCATCGGCCGACCAATGGATGAGGTTGATCCTGAATAAATTCCAAAGAGATCTGTCTAGTCGAAATTTTGAAAAAAATTATCGGTTCAGGGTACATGGGTTTAGGGTTTGTCTGAAAAGTTTATCGTTTAAAGTACAGTGTCTTGGGTTCGACCTCAATGGGTCTCGAGCCTATGGATATTAAATACGAGAACTCAGAACTTATAATCACCTTTTAGAAAACTCCGAATTTCAAAGCTCATCATTTCAGCCCACATTAAGAAAGAATTAAGCCATATGGACCCAATAAGTGAAAACATGAGGAGCACTGAACGAAACACCCAACCCTAACCTGATGATCCCATGAGCCCAGAGCTTATAAACCTCAGCTTATAAGCCATCATACGGAGATAGAAAGCAATCACCGTCGACATTAGCATGATCCAATGTGCACCACTCTTAGATAGAAATAAAGGTCGAATAATGAGTATGTTCACAAGTTTCTCGCGTTTAACGATGATTTTTCCTCTTTTGGGGCTGGTAATTCGAGACAAATATTTTTTTTTCTTTTTTTCGGAATTTATTCAGGATCAACCTCATCCATTGATGTCTCGATGTGATCGGTTGGGAATTCAGGTCTCTAGAGATGGTCGAACCAAAGGATGTCATCTGGCCTCACTGTGCGACGTATCGCGCTGCGTTGCGCAACAGTCGAAAGCGGCGATCACGCGAGCGTTGTAAAATAATCTATCCGAAGGGCCGTGAGAGTCCGCGTGCGTACAGACGAGGAGCGTCGCGCGCGATAGATAAAGCGTCCCTTTCATTCCACGGATCACTCCGCGGCCGGTTTCGGGTAAACGCGAGGGAACACGTCGCTGACAACAAGTCGCGCGCGCCGTTTCGCCCGGCCGTTTTCGGCTGCCGCGATTCGCCCCGTGCGAGGTACGAACTGCGAAATACGAGGCAATAAAAGCCGCGGCGGCGCGCTATCGCCGCGTTAACGCGCGCTGTGTGTGTTGCGCTATAAGCCGGCGTGCGGCGTAAAAGTCGGCACAACTGCGCCGGAATATGGCTACAATTTGAATGCTACGCGGCTTCATTTACATGTCAAAAGAGAACAGTCGATTATACCGTCCGTGCGCGCGCGGTAGCAATGTTCGCGGACGCGGGTCGTAACTATATACGGACGCGCGTAACGCGGAATCACGCACACGTGATTCTCATATTCAGCCCGATCGGATGTACGAGGATGGGCCGCCTATGCTTCCTCCTGGAGCCTCGTGCTCGTGATGCCTGCGAGAATGTGCGAAAATCGAGCCGTATACCCCCGTGTCCGCGACGGAATCCCGGGTCGCGCGATTTTCGACGGCGACGCGGCACAGGTTCGACGACCGCACGATCAAATTGAATAATGAGCGCGCCGCACCGCGCTGAAAATTGAAGAGAATTGTCCGCCGAGTGGGCTTACGCAATGACGCGCGGTGATGATCGCACGCAGTTGCCGCGGTTTTAATGGGATCGAGGAAACGAACGGGGGGAAGTCGAGTCTCTTCATCGCGACGCGATTGACTCCGGGACCTCCGCGCGCAACCAACTCGCTTTCGCGCGTATTCTCTTGGGGGGAATTTCGGGGGAGTTCGCATAATTACTTACTGTCAATCGAACGCGCTGACCTGTAACGCGTGTCTTGTTAAATTTGGCACAAGTCTGGCGGGTCTAACGGCCCCGTTATGGGTCCTTTTCGTTGATTTACGACATCGCTTGTTTCCGAATCGTGAATTCGCCAGAGTGTTCGGTTAAAGAAACACAGCAAACTAAGTTCGAAATGCCGTATATACCCGGGTCGAAAGTTTGCTCCTACATTAGTTTCGCGAATTCCGTTAAACTCGCAGAAACCGCAGTGGAGAAACCGCGAAATATAACACTATTGTCCAACTTTGCAGCCTCATAATGCGGCTGCTTTCTTCATGTTGAGCCGTAACGACGTTTCAGAATTATTCAATATTCGACTATTTCAACTGTATTCTACCTTTATGTGATCTGTAATTTTAATTAAAAAAAAAAAGAAAAGACACTAATTGCATAACTTAACTGCGCACAAAATATGTGAGATAAACAAACATTAAATATTTAATGTAAATAAACGGATCGATAAATTTTCTTTCTTCATCATTCTTCCTTTCTCTTCTCTGATTGAAAATTTTTGAAAGATTTAGAGCCCTCTTGAGAGCCGAAAGAAAGTTGTGAAGTTACAAGTAGCGTCCAGGAATGTTCTATACCAAAATTTAAATTCTTGAATTTGGTACTTAATAACAAAGCTGCGAAAGCGAAAAATGACAAACGAACGAAAGCGAAAAGGAGGGATAACAGATTCAAAATGAAATGTCTCGTGGTTCCAAGAACAGACAGTAAAAAAAAATACCACACGTGAAGTATACACTAAATTTCAAGGCCGATATTTACAGTTTTACATTACTTGCAATTTTCGATCAAGCGCGCGATTAATTATGTATTCGCAAACCGATATTATGTTATCGCTGTTCGGTCAATATTTCTTGTTGTATGAGAGATAGGAACAATTACAGGTTAGCGAATAATCAGATATTACAATTCGTCGACTGTACTAACTGAAGTATAAATGTCGCCCAAAATTTCAAAGCGGGAACTCTCTTATTCTCCGCAAATGCGTCGAATTAAATTCGAAAACTTTCCAAATAATAAATTACTTGAGACACCTGGGAATATCTGGGAACGTGTCGTCGTCCCGCGTCCTTCATCCTGGCTTCTTGATCCAACATCCTGTCTCCTGATTGTTTCGTTGTGGTACACCGGATACTCCCCCGTGGCACCGACACTCGCGTATATTCAATTGGAGAAACACGTGTTAATTAACACGATGCCGACGAGAGCACGATTAAATATTTCACGAACCGCCGAAATAGTTTAAACATCCGACGGGAATAATAACCGCTGAAGCAGCGACACACGCACTACGTAATAACTGGATCGCTCGCCGGCTCGAAACATAATCATTCAAAATCGCTCGAAAACATACGCGACACGCGAAGATACGTCTCGCCGTCTTGAAGGTCTGACGTATCTTGAGGGTGTTGATTGTTGTCATTTTACTTTTGGCTGTTCAGGAACGAGCGATGACGGTTGGCGGTTGATGGAAGATGACGAGGCCCTTTTTTTTGCGCATTATTTTACCTTCCTCGCGCATGCGTTATCTACCTTTTTACATTTTACGAGCAGATACGTCGATCGAGTTATTGTGCTTCGAGCTGACAAACGACGGACATATTGCGACATGAAGTATGTGTATCGGTTGAGCGATTAAAATATTTCGTCATCTTTTAAAGTCGTGCTATCGTGTTAACATGTGTTTCTCCGATCAAATTCACGCGAATGTCAATGACACGAGCGAATATCTGGCAAATAGCAGGATTAAGTAGCGGGGAGCGGGGTAGATGCATCGAAAAGCCGTGTTTCCAAGATATGTGAGATTATTTGTTACACACGTGACACTCTCGATTTCAACGGACATTTGACAAATTTGTTAAGAACAACGAGATGCGAGCAATTGTTACTGTATCAAATATCAAATAGAAATTTAAATTCTATATTAGTGCGACACATTAATTATTAGATGTATCGTTATTACTCTAGGCCCATTGCAAGTTCTTTTCGACTCTTTTGAACTCTCCAAGTCCAATAAAAATGTTCAACGTTAATAAAAAAAAAAAATAACAGAGATTATGAAGAGAGAAAATTTGTTTCATTTTACTTTGTCCAGTGATTTTTAGATTACTTAATATTTGATTATCGTACTCTTACTTCATCTGCAATTAAATAACGCATTGAATTTGCTTCGTTTAATAAGATTTAAAGCAAAGATTTTTTTAAACACACAGCGAAAAACACAGCAATAAGTAACTTTAATTGCATCAAGATAAAAAATAGTTTGTACAATCTGTTGCATCCGAAGATTCTTCGTTAGTTTTTCAAATCCGATAGGATTTTCAGAATTAATGAAAAATCCAAAGTGTCGACTTGGATACCCGACTTGTAAAGAAAAAATAGTTTCTCACAATCTTGCTTTCGTATCATTTCACGCGCTGTTTGCCACAGAGTATATACTGGCTATAAAGAAAAAGCTATATAAAAACAGAAACTCAACTCTAAATCACTATTCACACTCAATAACTCGTCATGTAATGAACGCTTAGTAAATCAGAAACCGGGTATTCGCAATTAGAGCAGCTGCTGTGCTACGTGCCGTTTCGCACAGACGCGCTGTAAATTTTCTCGGAACAGGTGCCTTTATCGCTGATACGAAATGACGAACATTCCTCGAATATTCGCGATTGCGAACGTGACTCTTGCGCCGCGAATTTTTCCGCGACTCTTGTTTTACACAAAAACCGATAAAAATAGTTTCAGGAGACCGCGAGGAAAACAAGTTCGAGGAGAAGCGAGCGATATATATGAAGAAGATTGCAAAAATGGGCCGAGCCATCGCGAACGTCGTCTATAATTCATTTCGAGCACTATTTTAGCGACATTGGACATAAGTAGAGTACCGCAAACGGTCGTAGTTGTTGAGGAGAACTTTTTATGTTCTCATTGTGCACACTGCGTTGACTCATCGCTTCGCGATAATAGCCACGGAGCGGATAATTCACGTGCGAAATTAGTATTGCGAGAGATCGGTCTTTATGCACTCACGGAACGTTCCTCCAGTCTATACTTGACTATAAACTGTTATCGTCCGTATGTGTGACGATCTTTTTTTGCCGACTACAAGCATCGACAGCGATTATCGTACGTAAGAATTATTTGCATCAACCATTACATAGGAATGATCTTAGTTTTTTTGCGGAATATAATCGACTGCATTTTCTTTTGTCGTGTGCATATGTAATCGCGCACGAACATTATTAAAGTGCAATTTTGCATTTCTTCTCGTAGACTCACCTTTTCATCCAGATTGTTCAGATCCGGCAGCTGAAACAAGAAAAATAGACAAGCATGAGTTCACGATATGAAAGAACGAGATTATAAAAATATCGGATATCGTCGGAATAAAATAAAATAAAAAGAAAAAAAAAAAAACAGCAAACCGGTGATTTTGAATCTGTGTTTTATATTAAATGTTACTGGTTTACTTTGTGTTATATAAATTGTTACTTTCGAACGCATCGGGGTCAAACTCGCAAGCTGATTGTCAAGCGCATTAAAATCAATTGAGGTTAAAACTCGTGTGTTACAGAAAGTCGTGTTGTCCTTGTTCTTGCCTGTCTTCCACGATATTGACCAATCCATCGGTCTCGATGCGAGTCATTTGCTTACTTCGACAGTTAATATTACGATGTGCAGAATATAGAATTAATCAATGATTGACGTAACGGTGCTCTAAGACGTGTTTTGTCGGTCGAGGATCACGTGGCTTCGGGACTAACACATACTCGCACGCACTCGTACGAAACTGTCGAACAATGAAGATCCTTGACGTCCTTGACGCGGCGGTAAACAGATTGAGAAACGCGATTCCAATTTTCCCGATCGAATATACTTGAAAAGTGTATTACGCGTTACATATTATGCTAGCACGTAGTCTCACAAGGGTGACGCGATATCGCTTTTCCGTGTTTCGCTGCTTTTAAAGAGAAATATGAAGTCCCGAGCCTCTCGCGACACTCGTTGACATTTATCATTACGACTAATCGGAGGGACTTGTTTTTTTTTTCTTTTTTCATTCAAATCTGGCAGAGTTTGCGGCCACACGCTGGTGGGTGCGAGCCCCGGGAGATGTAGTTTCGGTGGGTGCCGCTGCGCCGTACCGGAGGATCCGGTTCGGGCCAGGCAGGATCGGCTCGAAGATAAGTTTAAAAACTTCTCGTACTCTTGCACTTAACTCCGCGATCGGAAAGTGGAGCACAAGTTTCCAGGTAAAAATTATCGCGCTATAACGTTCGCAAAAGGTTAACGCGCTCGGTTCCGCGCGTATTTCTCTCGTTACACTAATAAGTCTCGTACCTAATTAGCGATATACTATATTTTCTCTTGCAGCGAACTGCAGCGGAACGTGGCCGATCCTGAGTTCTCGGTAATCGATGAGACCAAGGTAAAGATTTTAAATGGCGAGTTTAACGGTCGTTATTTCGAAGAAATCAATGCAGTCTACGCAACTTGTACATTTTTACGCCCACATTGAGAGCAAAAAGGACGGTTAATTTCGTTTCAAATTATAGTCCTTTTTACGCCAAATTACAACTGTATCTTTTTGTCGTTCCAACGAAAAAGTAATAATAGCGACAGACAACACACAAGAGATTATTATTGACAAGATTTCTATTAATTTCCGAAATTTTTCGCGGGTGTGAATACGGGTTCATAAAGGTCGTCTCAACTGTGAAGTCACTGGTAAATTCAATGCGATAAATTCGATACGTTATTGTTCCTCTTAAAAAAGCTCGAATTCTCGCCAGGCAAGAATCTCGTGTTTTGACAAAGTCTAAGCATCCGCGAAAAAAACGGGATATCTTCTGCTTCACTCTCGTCGAAAGCCCCGTGATTTCCAGTTCGCAATTGCTCTCACGCCAAGCCCGGCTCTTCAATATATTTTCGGATCGCTAAAAATTCGCCGTTGAAACAATCGCGATCGCGAGTGCAATGAAAAGCGGATGGTCGGTCGAGATGGGTCTCATCGACTCGAACTTGAATAAAAGCTGAACATCGTTGAACATCAAGACAAGTCGATGTGCGGACCGTTAAAATGCCTGCCAAACGTTACATTACGCAGCGCGTGGACGCGTCGATTAGCAACAAGAAACGCCATCGCGCGGAGGTGACGATGCGGCGAGTTTACTTACAAAACATTTAAGCATCAATGGTGCGCCTTTGTAACGCCTAGTTGAATTGAAATTGCACCGACAACTCGAGATAGACGCTCATTTCCATAACTAGATTCAACGTCGTCGATCGATGCAACTTACTGTGAATCGAGCAGCCTCGGCTCGCTCGCTGCTTTAAAAACGTGTAATGTCGGGCGGGCTACAGCACGAGTGATAAAATTGAGGGGACTCGCGAAAATAGAGAGAGAGAGAGAGAGAGAGACACGCGTGTCTCGCGAGGAATATAAATAATTTTTAAAGCGGAGAACACAGGCGAACGCGCCACCTATTCAAGTTATTTCGAAATGATATCCCCGGCTTTACCGACGACAGCCAGTTATCGATCCGTGTGTATAAGAGAACTGCCGTACCGCCGCCGCCGCCGCCGCCGCCGCCGTCGTCGCCGTCGCCGCCTCCAACGTCGACGACAGCGACGGCGAGCAGCGACAATCAACAGATGCCGCCCGGCGTCGTAAAATTTTGAGATCCCTCCGCGCAAATTGAAGGAAATTGAAGCCAATTTGTATCAATCAGCCGTCGCGGCCGTACACATTCTCTCTCTCTCCCGGGCTGTGTGCACGTAGCGTGCTGGGACTAATTTAACACCCGATGTGTCGGGTCGCTTGATTAACCGTCACGGTCGTTGTACGTGCTTCGAAAGAAAGGGCATTCCGCGCGAAGCGTAGACTTTACACGAGACACTCCGCGCGGAAATCTGATTTCCGTCGATCGCCGGATACGCACACGCGATGTAGATGCAAATATTTAACCGGAGACGAAAAATCAATAGCGCCGCGCACACCGTCGCGGACGAAAGTTTGTCTTTTTTTCTCACCCCTTTCTCGCGGGGGGAACCCCGTCGCGGCGGGGACGCAATGAAACTTTGATACACATGAAAATTGCCGTAGTCCAGCGTGAAAATTCGATTGACGCTGGAATACCTAACGTGACGAAGTATCGCGCTTAAAGGTAAATAAAAATCTATATAATGTAAACGATCTCCTCTCTCCGAGGGGCAGGGAGAAAATTTCCAACGGTTTCTATATCGGAAGAGACGGGCGAGGCGGGAAGGGAAAGGAAAGAGAGAGAGAGAGAGAGAGAGAGAGAGAGAGAGAGAGAAAGAGACAGAGAGAGAGAGAGAGAGACCGAGTCTATTATTTATTCTCGTCATACGGTATACAGTAGCTACGGCACAGAATTTAGCGGAGCGCGATCGATCGATCCGGCGGATCGGATTATCAGAAGGGCTCGTCGCGCGCGCGCGGGCCTGGTTATCGATTAAAGTTCCCCCGGCTCCTTTTACGTGCGCTTCTCTCGCGGACAATTTCGAAATCGCTGACCGAGGATGGTCAGCGGAATCCGCTCCGGTAAATGCGTAATCGTGCATAAATCAGCGGAGAAGGAGCGCCGCCGCGCGCGATGCATATTTATGCGCCCACGGCTCCGAGAAATTAAATTCACACATTTCATCGGCCTTGAAACATGCGCATATTTTGCGGCGGAATGCTGAGAATGCAAGCCGGGGCGGAGGGGAGGGGGGGGATGCGCCAGGCTGGAAGAGATTCGTTCTTCCTCTTCTCGTGATCCGCCATTGTCACGCATACTAATTGAATTGCCCTCATTAAGACGTCCGGAATCCGGACGTCGTCGCGCGCAGCGTACTTGTTTCGAGCGATTTGCCCGCCGATTGTGCGCCGAAACTTTCACGCAAGTCTCGTGTATCTTCTCGCCCGGCGTCATGCGACGCTCGTATTACCACCGGATACATCGCGCGCGCGTGAAGAAAAAAGAAAAAAAAAAGAGGAAGATGAAAAAAACAAGACTTCCTTACGCAGGCCTAGCTCATATTTATTCATACGATCTCGACCGTGAATTACGATCCCGATTAGCCGGACGATGCAACGTGACTGTTTCGCGAATGTCTCGTCGAGCGTCGTCGGGTCGTAAAGAAGAAGGAAGAGAACGAGAGAGAAGCCGCGCGTAACTTTCTTCGCGGAGAGGAGGGTTTCGCTCAGCGATCTCGTAGAGGTTTATTCGCGCCGCAATTTTCCAACGTCACGTGGTGAACAGAAGAACTGAGTGATCCAGCGCGTTATTGCGCTGTGAGATATTCGCGCACTTCCGATCGACTAGGTTCTTGCATTATCGCCGTGCTCCGACCCGTTCGACAACTCGTATCCCATACGTCTTCACGTGCGCCGTCGTGCGCGCAAGATTGAGGATTGGGAAATGGTTTAATGAGCCGTAAGTAGGTAATTGCATGCGCGCGCGCGCGCGCGCGTCTAGCATGGCGTCCGCAAACGGTAAATAGGCTGACGGCAACGAAGATCTATTAATACATGGACGGCTTTATATTCCGGTAAATAACGGAGACGTGCGTCTTAAAATAACGGCTAAATCGAGCGGTCTGCGGCGGGAGAAAATTGTGAATGGACGCGGGTCAATTTTCTCTCACCGTGTAGCGTCGCTTATCGGTCGAAGTGCGCTCATACGTGGCATGCGTGTGCATTAAAAGCGCGCGGGTAATAAGCGGGAAACGGAAATAATTTTCGGCGAAATTACCTTCCCCGAACGTGCACCCGCATGCAGCGGATTAACGGGCGAGAAGAAATCCGAGAGAGATTAAAAGGATAACACGATATCGAGGGAGGGAGGGAAAGAAAGAGAGAGGTGCAATATCTAAAACGTTAAGTGTCAATGACGAGCGTCAAAGACGACAAGGAAGCGATGACGTCGGGTATTATCCTGGGATATTTTCTCTCCGATATTTTCAGGAAGATCAAATTCGCGGGAATCATATTCGCGGATCGCGCCGCGCGTGACGGAAGGCCGAGCCGGAAACAACGAACGTACCCCCCCCTCTCTCTCTCTCTCTCTCTCTCGCTTCTGGTTTTATTAGAAACGAGAACGCGAACAAATATGATATCAGTCGATTACGCATTCTCTCTGGGCGTATAGTTTCCGCGCGCATAATCGCGAATATATGCACGATTTCCTGGCGGGGCCGATATGTATATGCGCGCGCGCGCGCGCGCAGTCTGTACAGCATTGTCAGAACTTGATGACGGTACTTCGCCGCGTGTATTTGCGATTTATGCAACGAATAAACTTTGATTTACCGCGTATGCGCCGAGCGCAATTTCTGCCGCCGGACAAAGGGAAAAAGGCAACGAAGTTATACGTCCGCCCGCGTATCGCGCCATCATGCCGGCGAACGGGCTATTGATTAGACCTGCCTTTTCACGGATACTTGTTAAAATCGACGAGCGTCGCGCGACTATTTCATCCGGTGGCTCTTGTCCAAGCGGCCCTACCGCGCGATCTCCCGCCCCTCCCCCCGCCCCCCTTCGCCGACCCCTATTGCCCGCCATCCCGAGAGGAGTTTCATTCGCCGCGGAAATTTGAAAAATCCAACGCTCTTAATCTCCCCCCGCCGCGCCGCCCGCGTCCTCTCTGGATCGCGTCAATCCCTCCCGCTGCCTCCAACGCCGAGTTACCCGCGTCTTCATATTTCCAGCTGCACTGTGTAAACAGCGATGAATAATCTTGAGAAATACGATACATCCGCAGAATACTCCATTAGTTAATGTTGCACACACAACAGTGGCAATCTTCCTGGCGCTACTGCTCTCGCAAGTAAATGCACTTCCAAACAAGTCGGATAATAAATCAAATTACGCGTCTGCTAGCAGCAACTTCTCGCATATTTCTTGCGCGCGAAATATAGCGCGCAAGCGGGACGGGGGATAACTCTTAACAATCGCCGCTGAAAATATTTATCGCGTTACTTCACAAATACACGTGTCCATTATAAATCTCGCCAATAATTCAAGTATCCCGCCCGCGTAGCCACCTCGCCCCCTCCCTCGCCGCGCCGCGCCGCGCGACCGCTGGTATCTCTCTTTCTTCCGCTTGCCGACGTTTCCGTGAGAGGGGCGCATTGTCGATTAAATATACAAAATCCCGACGTGCGGTTGCAGCCTTCCGTGAAATTGCACGTTGCGCAGCGCTCGGCAAATCCAGCGCGCGCTCGCTGGAAGCCACCTCCGGCTAGCAAAACGCCAGTCTCTCGTCCGACGGACGGAATCTTCTCCTCCTTCGTTTGATCGCGGCGGGGAAAAATTCGCCGATATCCTCGTCTGCGTGGGCGACCGGCTGCAAGAGGGAGAGACGAGAGGGAGGAGAAGCGAGTTATAGCCGCCAAACGCGCGTAAACCGGCAAGAACGACTTCCTCCTCGGGATACTCTCGTTTCCGCACACCTACGCGGAACGGGCGAAAAAAAAAGAGGCCGCCGTGCCACGTCGAAATTTATTTCAACTTACCCCCCGCGACTTACAGCTCATCCATCTTTCCAGGCCGTAAAGCAGAAGCCGAGATGCGAGCTACGTTTGGAGGGCCGCGCGCTGATGAAACGTCGACACTGCGCGGCGAACACGCAACAGCACGCGTAACGAATTTACGGCCACCGAGACGGAAGACGTTCGTACATAACGGTACAAGGATGGCCCTCGAGCCGATAGCCGACGGTAGCGTGCAAAAGGCTAAAAGTAAAACGCACGCAAGGTACGGGCGAGCCCGCGAGAGCAGAGGCACCGAGGAAGAAGAAGAGGAGGAGGAGTTGAAAACTCCGCGCAGAAACACGTGAGTGAAGAAGAGAGCTGCTGCGGGAAAATCGTGGAAAAAAGAAGCCTCTGAAACGCGATTGGAATACCGTGGTCTCGCTCGAGCGATCGCAAGACGCGAGGCGAAGTATATCGCGCATCGCTCACGCTGATACGCTCCATTTGAAAAAGGGCGATGCAACGCGCGCGCGCGCGCGCGCATGCGGAGAATCGTGTAAACGTAACAGTAACGGTGTGTCTGTGCGTGATACTTTATATCGCAAAATAAAATCCGAGCACAAGTGGCTTCTGGGACTTCGTTTTTCAGCCCCACTGGCTGAAAACACTGAAATATGAAATATCGTGTCCGAGCGGACAACATCTTGCGCAAAAACGAGCCGGACGTTGCGCGCGCGCGTGTCGTAATGCGCGGCGAATTCCGGCCGCGGATACCTCGGTCGCTTGAAATTCGCGCGATACACCTCGGCGATGATCGTGCCGACGCGTGCGTGTCTGGAAGACATCGTTGCCTCGCGCCGTTGTGTCATGAACATGCCTGACACTCGCGCGAGGTACGCGATGATGCGCGCATCGTCGCGCTCTCCGTACAATAACGGTTCGCCGGCTCGGCGACGAGTACCATCCGCGATCGTCGATGCATATATGGTAGGCCGATCAGATGTTCGACGGGCGAGCGGCTTACAGATACGATTGTCGCTCAGACGGTTCTTTAACGACGGCTCGTCACACGTCTCGTTCGACGGACGAGACGTGCCGGGTCCAAAGAAACCGCTCGCCCGTGACGCATCGAGCTCTCGCGACCACTTGTACAAGAGTATCTGTCTCGATTGTGAACGTCGTTGCCTGTCATCGGCAGATTCTTCGATGTACTTTGAGACGATTTTCTCCTCCCTCGAGAAAAACCTGACAAAGTGTACGCTTGGCTGTGTGTGCGCGTGCGGGACCCGTATAATAAATTGAACGCTAGACTGCCCGCCGTGTAGCCCGCCTATCCTTCAATCGATCGCGGGCTCGCGGGAGAAAGAGAATATATCATACGGAGTGAATAATTTTTCGATCAATTTCGCCGGGATCAAGTTCCTCCGCGTGCGGCGCGCATGCGAAAGCGATAAGGCAGATTTAGGAAAATTTTCGAGATCCCTCGCGCTCGAGAGTCTTCCTCCGTCTTTCGTTCCGATGCGCGCCTCCTCGTCTCTTTCTCACGATTAACGCGTGCCATGCGCGGCGTAAGCCGCGTCGTCGTCGTCGTCGTCGTCGGGTCGTCTGACGCTTCCGTCATTTAGAAAAAAAGAAACAAAAAAAAAAGAAAAAAAAACACATTGTCACCCACGTAGCGTCGCAATGAAGACGCGCGGCGGATCGTGTCGATCCCGTTGGCGGTCGGACGGACAAGCACACCTTCCATGGAAGCGACTCCGCAAAACGAAGCCAACAAACGGCCGCGCGTCGCGTCGCGTCGCGCGCAGTGAGACTCGAAACGCGCCGGGACAATTATTCGATAGAACGACGCGGAAAATCGACATGTACGCGTGTCGCTTTCCCCGAGTCGCGGCGGTATTCCACGCGCGCCAACATGGCGCGTTCGTATCGAGGATCTGCCAGACTCAATAACGTTGTATACAGACACCAAAGCCGCCCGCCGTGCAAAACGTCGCGGCTTATCCGTCAGTCTCTTAGGCCACTTGGCGATATTGACGTGGATGGAAAACGCGAGGCAACGCGAGCGGCGCCGGTACGTCCGCGTTCTCGCTTCGCGATTAGCTTCGCGAGCGAGGCCGAGCTGTTGTTTCGCACCGTTTTCCCGATTTTACGCTGCCGCTCTCGGTCTCGAATTCTCGCCGGCTGTTACTCGGACTCTTAATCTAAAACCTAACGATAGCAGGTCCATAAAACGGCCGGGATAAATCTGCAGTAGCAGCTGCCGTATGGGACCATTAAATCTTAACAGCCGCCGGTGTAACCGTTGCTTTCTGGAACGGGAGGTAGCTAGGTAGATAGGTGGGTAAGCGGCTCTCGGGCTTCTCCCAATGCCACCTGTAGCAAGTGCGGGGCTAAATCGAAATCAATCGGTTGCCAGGGACGAGCCGGTGCCGACGGGGTCGGATTAGTCGTGAATCTGAGCCGCGGTGCACGCGAAGCAGCTTTTTTTCTCCACGACGTGTGCGACGTGTGCGCGAAGGTGAATTTCGAGTATAAATTTCGTCGTTGGTTCGCGCGAAGATATTTTTCACGGATTAAACATCGCGCGAATGTGAATTGTTCGCGCTTTTCCCGGGAATTCCGCGGGGCCGCGCGGATTCGCTGATAATCAATTGTGCATTGTTGCAAGTTGCGGAGCTATAAACTACCGGGAATTTTGCATATAATTCGCCGTAGCGTAAAGCAGTATCTATGTGAAACAGCATCGCATAAATAACATTAATGATCTCTCTCGCGGCATGCGCAATGTTAAAGAGCACGTAACATGAAGCGCGCCGTTTCATCGCGACTTTTATAAACTACGAATATCTACGAAATAAATGAAAACGCTGAGAGTACGCGAGTACGCAGCCGCGAGATGAATGCGCGATTCTATTCCACGCGAAAATTATGCGTCGTCTGTCTCTCTTTGATTCAACTCTCGAACGATAAAAATATGCGCGTTGCACGCTCACATTTTTTCATTTGTGTCAGCAGTGGACACAAAAATGGAAAGAAATGTGTGTGTATGTGTGTGATTCCGAGAGTTATATACTTCGAGAATACTTTTCCCCGTATATTTCCTTTTATTCAATCTTTCGTTTGATTCTTCTATGGCGCATATATACAAAACATTTAAAAAATTTAGCTTATACAACATTTAGCACAAAATACAATGAATCGCTGCATCTCGCATCGCCACGACAGGATCGGCGTGGGTGACTTCCAAGTGGAGTGTCTCGCGCCTCATCGCGACGTAATTGCGACAGAGATCAGTCTGATCGGCACTTGTAACATCGGTACTGTCAAAGAATCAAGCGAGCCAAGCCGTATCCAAGCGTCTCTCGACGTCATCGTCCTCTCGCTTATTACGACCCGCCGATTCACCTCGTAAAATACACGCGCGCGCTCGCGTGCGCGCGATTTGGATGTTCTTCCAGCGTGCTTCGAGAATGTCCGATCGTCACTGTTAAAAATACCACAGCCGACCATATATCGAACCGGGGACGCTGTTCGATATACGCACATCGGATTCCCCAAACGCCGCTCCGCCATAAATCCCGGCGAAATCTCTGGCATGCCGCGGTATCGACGAGGCGCGCAAACCGCGTCTTCTGGATCGATCGGACAGCGCGCGGACACGACCGGTGCGCAATCAGCGATCCTGAGCGATCGATCCGCCGCCAACCGCGCCTCCGTCCGTGCTCGAATCTGTCGGTCGGACCGCTGCAATCTCTCATCTGCGTTGGCCTCGTTATCGGCCAGGCGAGGAGGCGGGCCAGAAGGGCTGTACAACAGGCCGCCGGCTTCTCCGATCGAAAGAATGCCCAAGAGAGTATCCTCGCTGTCCACCGAAGAAGGATCCCCCAACACGAGCGATTGGGCACGTCCGAAGACTCGCCGATGACATGGTCGAGCGAATCGAGCGAGGCATTAACGCGACAACCGTCGCCAGCCGCTGGCTGTATCCTGTATGATCAGCGGAGACAACTGGAGCGCGCGCGACGGTCGACAGACACCAGCAGCAGTGCGCGGTTCTGAGCTGCATCTTTTCTCTCTCTCTCTCTCTCTCTCTCTCTCTCTCGCTCTCTCTCGCTCTCTCTCCCTCTCTGTCTGTCTCTCTCTTTCTCTCTGTCTCAATGCATAAAAACAAGTCGAAGTGATGGCGTTTGATTATGAAGGGAGCCCCTCGGCCCAGGGCGACGTTTCCCGCGATCGACATGAGAACGGCCTAACCACCGATTAGTAACCACGGCAAGAACATGGTGACGCAGAGCGCCGCCAGGCAGCTGGCGCACATCGCCAACGGACTCGCGGCCGGCTCGGTTTCCGCCTCGACCGTCCAGTACTCCTCGTCGCGCTCGTACTCGTACACGTCGACCTCGCAGCGGAAGCAGACGCGGGCGGTACTGCTCTTCGGGTGCGAGCTGTCGCGGCGCAGCAGCAACGCCGAGCCCTTGCGCTCCAGCTTCCAACCGGGTTCCTGCATCAGCATCTGCGTCATCTTGCGTCCTGGAATGTCGTGAGATTCACGGCTCGCGAACGCGAGGAAAAGTACGCCGGCTGGCTCCCGGGAAACTCTCGGCGGCTCGGCCGGGATCGCTCGCTCGCTGCTCGCGATATCTTCCGCGAGGCGGAAGTACGTTCTCACGCGGAAAACAGCGCCGCTAGTTGGCTCCCAAAGTTGCGCCGCTTCCGCGACAATATCTTCGCCGGCGTCTCGTCGTCGTTGTTCCGCGCCGGAGGAGGACCCGCTGATACCTGCAAGGAAAGTTCCAGCATAAATCGGCGGATCGCGCACAGTAACGTGATGGTGGCGGCAGTTTAATAACAGGTCGCGCGCGCGCGCGCACATACACACATACATATACGGTGGCTCAAAAGGATGATCGCGCGCTTGATGCGGAGAGTTTCTATTAAACTATCGCTATTTTGCGCGTCGTAAAATTGCCGCGTTGTGTGTTCGATTCGACGTGACAAAGAGCCACGGGGATCGACCGCCGGCTTGTTGTTGCAACTTGGCGCGCGTGCTTTTTTCCTCCCTACCTATCTCCCTCCCTCCCTCTCTCCCTCCCTCTCTCTCTCTCTCTCTTTCTCTCTCTCTCTCTCCTGTTTTCGTTTTGTCGCGCAATGAAACGATCAGTTTCGTTTAAGTGCGCTACGTGCGCACGCACTGGTTCGTTCAATTTCGCACGATTACATTCAGCACGCTCGAACACGCGCACGCGAGAGCGCGTGTTTTTTTACTTCATCTATTTCAGTCTTTCGTTTAGTGGTGCTTGCGAGAGCGAGAGTTATATATATATTTTTAATTTGCACGCGCATACACACACACACACACACACACAGTGGGCAGTGTGCGTACATGTATATCAAATATTTCGAATTACACCGTCCGTGCGCAAAATTATTTCTAGAATTACATACATTCTTTTGTTTTTTTCGTTTAACCGAACGATGTGTGCGGTCACCCGCGGAGTTCCCGAATCTCCCCGGTGCGAATGCTTCTCTCCCCCCCCCCCCCCTCAGTCGTCCCGCTTGCGTTGTCGAGCAAACGTCGCGTTTTACAAAGCCGTGACGGCCGCGGGCGGAAAGCTACACAGAAACCGGTCGTAGTCCGTCAGGACAGCGCGGGTGATTCATCAGCTTCCCGTCGGCAGAAACGAGAATTAATCGAAGCAACTTCGACAAGTTCGCCGCAGCTTCCGGCAGCGAGATCGCGAGGCTGTTAATGTTTCCCGTCGAACGGCCAAGCTGGCCGCTGACAAAGCCACAAATTTACGAGGCCGAGCAATCTCGTAAATGTACCGAAAAACGATCGCGAGCGAAAACTCTGCCAAGCCGGTAACGAGCGATAAAGTGCTCCGGCGGGCAGTCGCGTAATTGCAAATAACAAACCGCTTTTATTTTCTATGTAATGGGAACGTATGATTTCGCGCGCTCGCGCGCGTCAGCCTAAATAGATGCGTTACAATTCCCCGCCGCTTTGGATCGATTCGCGCATTTCACGTATTCAACGTGCGCATTTTGTGCGTGTAAATTGTTTTTTACACGACGCGAGTTTGAAGTGACTCAAAGGAAAAAAAGAAACGTCGGGGGAGGGGGGGAAGGGGGAATAACATCGAGATAGATTTCATCCCATTTGTAAATGACAATGGAGGTGCAAACTCACGCGACAATATCAATTTACGGGATTTTCCTGCTGCGAGAGTCTGGAAAATTGCTTATCAGATATCTCCCGATAAATCCCGCGCGATAAATTTCCAGCCCGGCTCTTTTCGCCGGCAAGTACAAAGTAACGATTAAACATTTATCGCGGACGGGCAGCAGCCCGACGAAGACATCTGAGGGGAAAGTTAATATAGAAGCGAGATGCGGCGTTTAAACGCGTCCATGTTCCCGGCAGATCGTCTATTTTCTATGCTTTGTTTGCCGTGGCTCCCTGGTCAATTCCCAACAAAGTCCTGAAATACTCGGTGTCGCACTGCAGGCGATTACACTGCAGTTTGTCGTGCCGATGATTAAAGCCGGTCGAATTAAATCCGTTTGCATGCGAGGCCAAACAGAGCGAGTGACAATGCATCCCTAATTACAGGCAGACGACTCACGTCAACACGGGCGGGCACGAAAAGCGGACTCGAGATTACCGTTATTGAGGAAAGCACGCGCGCTCGTGCTCGTTATCGTATTATCGCGTGTCGTCTCGCTTCTTCGTTGATTCAGACAATTTATTATTCGCGGAGGCGTACACATACAAAAGAAAAAAAGAAAAAAAAAGAATTGTTGTTTCTCGAGGCGAAGGTGTACGTGCGATTTTCGTCTCCGATATTCTGCGATGATGATGATAAAAATCGTAAAATAAAATAAACGTGCCCGAGAAAAATTTCTCCAGGTGTCGGGGCTTCACGGGAGGGGAGCGAGAGGGGGATGTCCCGAGTCGCACCCATCCGAACGTGCTTCATCTCGATTTACTGATGATGTGAATACACACGCAAGGCGCAAAGGGAAAAATTTCATTCATTTTATATATGCATATGCATAGGAAATTCAAGCCGTGACATAAATTTAAATGACACAGTATCCAACTTTCTGAATAACAATATACAGGCATACAGCGGCGCACATAATGAGATAGTAATTTATTGCAATATTAATATCCCGCATAATTTGGCGAAAGTTACAAGCCGCAAATGTCGTTCGGCTCAACAAGTAGTTTTCCGTGACGGAACTTTTAATTAGTTAAATTCAACTGTAATAATAATACCGATAACGCGAAGTAGCTAACACTCTCTCGTGAACGGACTTTACAAAGCAGCTGCATTATCGTCGCGAGTTTCTCAATGCCCTCGAAGCGAGAGAGACGCAAATTGAGACCAAGTGCCACAAAGTATAACTTACGCGACCACCTTTCTTAAAGCTAGACGAGAGTAATGAAACTTCCTCAGACTTCCTCTCATCTTCGTGTGTTTTACTTTCCCGCAAGAACAATGGCTGTTCGACTGTCTTAAGTTCCATCTCTCTCTCTCTCTCTCTCTCTCTCTCTCTCTCTCTCTCTCTCTCTCTCTCTCTCTCTCTCTCTCTCTCTCTCTCTCTCTCTCTCTCTCTCTCTCTCTCTCTCTCTCTCTCTCTCTCTCTCTCTCTCTCTCTCTCTCTCTCTCTCTCTCTCTCTCTCTCTCTCTCTCTCTCTCTCTCTCTCTCGAGCGCGTCGTTGTCCTCCAGGGAAAGAACGCGACGTAGAAATTAACACATCAAATGAAGTTGAATGCCGGCGTGGATGCTCGAACAATGGAGGATTTGTAAGTATAAAAGCGGCCGATGCATTCATCGAGCAAAGTTCAATTCAGACTGCATTAGTGAACTCGAGCGTATCAAGTGTTCTAGCGATCGCGAAGTCAAGCTGAAACGAGTGAAAATCACAGCGCGATTACAACCCGCCTGCGTTATTGCGATGAACGATGGAGAAGCGCGTGTGACAAATTCACTGATGCAAATCCATTCGGACTCGAGACCGGGGCGAGAGGAAACAAAAGGGAGCGCGCAATACGAGAAGATTGCTTAATTTATCTGCAGACTTATAACACCATTTTATTTCGTACGGCTTGAAAATAAGACTTTCAGGTGCGTTATTCTCGAAAGCTGGCTCTGGGTCATAGTCTCTCTCTTCCCCGCGCTGTCGTCTGGACTATTCAACGTTAAAGCGCAGCATACTTTGCAGAGACATAACGCGAGTGCGAGCGAGCGGGCGAGGCAGAGAGCTAGCCTTCTCTCGAGATTATTTTAATCTCGATGAAAGTAGGCAGCATACCGGACTCATTCAATTATAAGACAAATTACGACTCGAGAGCCAGGTCACGAGAGCCCGCGACGACGAGAACGCGTCGAAGTTTGCCGAGAAAACGCGCGACGCTTTATACTTCGTCGAGTTATCGTGGTCCGGAAGGTTGCAAGCAGTGGCGTAACCGGAGTTTCTCTCCATGGGGGTCAATAACTGGCACGCGATAAGCGATAAAAATCCGGTGACGAAGTACCGATAAAAGAAACATCGAAAACATTTACCCCCCCCCCCCGTTTAGCGAGTCGTCGGTAATCTTTTCTATAGAAACAAGCGTTCGTCCGTCCGTCACTCGACGATCGAGCGCGCGCGTTATCGAGAGAGAAAAGAAAGAAAAACACAGGCTGCAAGCGAGATTGAAGAAAGCCTGATCCGCTGGAAACGGGCCCATTGGCCGACATTTCCTCTCGGACATCTCACGGATTATTATCTCCCGGACGTTCACACACGTTAATGTAACGCGATACACGCGAGCGATTCGAATCGCCAGGTGGAACTTGGCCTCTGTATTGTCGCGGATCGCAGCTAATGATATACAGATGACTAACCCGAGAGAGGAGGCGATCTTTGCTACCGGGAGAGTCGACGGAATGCTCGGTATTCTCGAACGAAGTGCAAGAACAAAGTCCCTTCCCCCCCCCCTGCCCCGTGCATTAGTAATTCCGCAAACTTCTCGACTCGCGGAAAACACGTCGTGACATTTCTTGCCGCATTCCGCGACGGTGCTTCCGAGCGGACACTTGTGCCGCTTTCCCCGAGTAGCATCGGGGACCTCGCAAAAATCGCGGCGATCCGCGGCCGAGAGTAAACATTGATACGCGGGCAAAACAGGGGCTCGATGTCGCGACACGCACTCATTTCTTTGATTACGCCACTGAGTCGCGGATGAGAGATACTTCTCCGTGATTTCTCCGACATTCGTACGACGTCGTCGTTTCTACCGCAGCGGAAATGGCACGTGCTACTCGCAGCTATGCTAATGTGCGCGTATAGATACGGCGAGAAAGAGCTCGTTGTGGAGTAACGACCTCGTTTGAAATTGACCTTTACGCCGCTCGCACGAGTGTGCAGGTGGTACGCGCGCTTCAGGGTCCACGCTCGCCATGGTGTCATTGATAATTCGCGCGGCGAAGTCGGCGCGCAGAAAGAGAAAATTCCACCTGCACGGCACGGCAGAAGTTGCTGTCGCATCGAGACAACACGTCCGATAAGTGTCCGCAACGAGAGCACTCTCTCTCTCTTTCTCTCTCTCTCTCTCTCTCTCTCTCTCTCTCTCTCTCTCTCTCTCTCTCTCGTCCGCGGACTTAGCAATTTATTATTTATTATTAGCGTGTTGGACTTTTAATCGCGGCGTATCGTAACGAGAGTGTTTTCCAGCGGCGGGAGACCACTCTCGACTCTTGCCTCTGACGAAGTTTAATTGGATCACAATGTCGAGGATCGCATAATTTCTGTGTCGCAAAAAAAGAAGCGCCGCCGCTATCTCGTCGGGATTAAGCCGCGGAGAGCCGAGTCGCGGATAAGTAAGAAATTCGCAAAGTAAAAAGGAGGAAAATTTTATCCCATATAATGTGCCGAGCGGAGAGCGCAGAGAACCGCAGAGCGCGCAAATCGAGGTCGAAACGCGCCGCTCGCAAACGATCGGTATCGCGAATGAGGCTACCGTCGAAATTGGATTTTCGCTCACACAGCGTGATATTCGCTCTCTCGGACGACGACGGAGCGTGGAGCGGGCCGCGGAGATGCGCGCAGTGCGTGCGAAAAGTTACAACTCCCTCCCCTCCCTCTCCACGAGTGGCGATAACGAAGAGACATTCCCGCGCGATAGCCCGTGATTCGTTATCTACGAGATACGCGGGCATTTATTATCTCCGCGCGCGCGATGGATGCCGCGAGCGGGAAAGCCGAGAAGCCCGATAGCCATACGTCGCGAAAGACATTTCATTTGAAATTTCCAGTCGCGCGCGAGGAAACCGGATTGGTGTAGGATATCCTAGAAAGAGGATGATGATATTCAGCCGCGCTCAACTTACAGCGGCGTAGTTGCCAGCCGGATAGTTGCCTCGGCGGGCAAGGGGAAACGAGAGAGGCAGGCACGTCCCAATTTAGTAAAATGCCGGCAAGAGGAGCCTCTTTCCGCGTTCGCTCCGCGCGCGCGCGTCTTCCGCCCCGACGTAAGTTTCACAGCCGATCCTACGCCGCCTCATGCGCCTACTCTACTCATGCGTGATACCCGCGCGGGTATCTCGTCTGCTTGTCCCGTCTATATCCGGTTACAAATGAAAACGTCAAGTTTTCATCAAGGCCGCGCCAGACGACGCTCTCCCCCGCCCCGGTCAGCTCGAGCGCGAGCGCCGCGGGATACAAACGGGACGCGAAAAAGCTCGCGAATCGTGTCATTTGCAAAGGCTTTTGTAGCTTTCGAGCCTTTTGTTCGACGAACTGGCAAATCTCGACGCGGCGCAGTCGACGCACCACGGGCTTTGATGCTGCAATTCGGTCGAAAAGCGCCGCGCCGCGCCGCGCCGCGTTTCCGTGCACGCGGAATGCACGGCAGCGAAAACGTCGGGGAAATACAAGCCGCACGTCACACCGCGGTGGATCCGGAGGAACGCAGGTGAAAAACGGCAGCGTGGCCGGAGTCGTCGCGCAAGTTCCCCGTTTAATTTCCAAGTGACCTGTATTCCAACGTGATTCTCATTTTGGAGAATAAGGCACAAAGGAACGCGCGCGCGCGCTCTCGGCTCTCTCGACTCGGCGCTGGCGTTGGCGAATTTTCGTCCGGCATTCGGCCGCCGCTGGACCCGCCCGAGAGCGTCAGTGGGGGTCCGCGAAAAACTCGTTAAAAGTAAAAAATTCGCACGAGAGCGAATTTCTCGATTACGTCACGTCGCGCCAAGGTTTCCCCCTGCGCCGATTTTTGCCGCCGATTGCGGCGGACCGGAGAGATTTTCGCGTCGGAACGCTCACGGGCTTCGAAAAGGGCTTCTCCATTGTTCGGGAAGTACCGCGAATGCGTCCCGATCGAAATTCAACGACGAGTGCGTCGCTGCCACGGCACGGCACGGCACGCACCATGCGCGCTGAGAAGTCAGCGGACGCCGGAAGGACGGCGATAGGAGACCGCCCGCGCCGGCCGCACGCGAAACGCAGCCGTTGTTCCTGATTTTATAACAGTCCCGCACGCTGCACGCGAGCGATCGATCGTCCGAATCGACAGATCTGGCGTGGATTCGGCGACACAGCGGCGAGGCCTTCGTAACCCCTTTTCGCCAGTCACCCATTGTCCTCCGCCCACAACGGCAAAAATCTCGATGTCCCCGTTGAAAAAGGGAGAGCCCGACGTCGCGCGCGTCCGGAATTCTCCGTTTTTACAGACGGGAAATATTTTCCGTGAGACGTGAACAGGACGTGCCGTTTCGCGAACGAAGGCACCAGCAGACGAGAAGAATGAGCCTCGCCCACTTTTTTCATACGGACGTGATTATGCTTCGTGAAAGGGAGAGAGAAGAGGGAGAGAGAGGGAGAGAGAGAGAGAGAGAGAGAGAGAGAAAAACGTCCACGAGAAACGTCCATGTCGGAAAGATTATTAAACTCGAATTTTTAGTATCCTTTTACACACGCGCTTGATGTATAAAATATTTCGCTAAATATGAGCATTATTTCAGGGGGAGAACAGAGAGCGAGGGAAAATGAGAGAAGGCAGGAGAGAAGAGAATGGTGAATTCAGCGCAAGGAAACGAGCAAAAATATTTGCACGAACGTTTGTTCCGCACAAGCCTGTTGACGTGTTTTCGCGTTCCAATATAATTCCCGTTTTAAATTGTTTTAAGCTTCGTGCTAGATAAGCATGAAAGTGTATTTAAAAATATAATCAGAGTAGAGTCGTACGCAAAGTATAAAAGCGCTAACGATCGAGCAGTCGAGTGTGGGAGTCGGTTACGCGATACAGCGCAGGTTGTAACAAGAGTTATCGAAGCGTGAGAGAGAGAGCGTTCGCAGTTTGGGCGGGATAAATGTTCGTACGACTTTTTATAGCGCGTTAAATCCGCCCGCCGCATCGCGATCCCAAATCTTACGTAAGCGCGCGCGTGAACGAAAATAACGAGAAAAGAGGAACGCGACGCGTGGCATGGCGAAAGCCGTTAGCGCGCGCCTCGAGCGAGCGCGGTTTTAAATATTCGGGACGACGCACGACCGAAAATTATGTGTGTAATCATTAAACACGAAAGGCATACACTCGCCGTGAAGAGGCCAATTTGGCGGCGAGTATCTGTTAACGTCATTCTCCCGAACGGCGCTTTTTACGAGAAAACCAGACGCGAACAAAAGGCACCTCGCATTCCGACTTCGTATAAAGCGCAAACAATACCGACCGGTTGCGTAATACCAGATACCTTGACCGCGAAAAAACGAAGCCCAGGGAATGTAGATTGCTTTATCCGCTCGAAATGCACAGTAAAACGTGCACGTAGTACGTTTCGTAGCCGTTGAAATTTCCGCGAACCGCCACGGAGAATATACCAGAGTTTTCGCATTGTACGAACGACGAGAGGAGAGCCGATTGTTTCCCGAAATCCAATCAATAGTACGCCCCGAGGAACCAACATTCACAAAATCAATTCACCTCCGTCCGAAAAAATTAATCGTAAACGAGGTTACACAAGGAAAAACGAAAAGATTCCCCGCCCTCCCCCCTTCACTCACTCGAACGTCGTTCGCGTTTCGCTTTTCGCGTTTACGACGTCGACGACGACGTGGAAAAACAATGTGGAATAATAAGCAAATATTGCTTTGTTCATCTCGCGTTCTATTCGTCTGTATTTGCGCCGAGAAACCGCGCGCACGGCTTGAAGAAAGCGACAAACGCCGCGTCGCGGACCATCGCCATAAATAAGATCCGCGAGAAAGAACGCGTGGACACGCGAGAGAGGGACATTCTTCATGAGCGGAGCACAAAACCTCAGCAAGACGGACGGTGGACTTGCTTGAAAAATAGCTCGTCTCGTTGCCGATATTCATTAGGCAAATGAAACGAGGCGAGGCCGCGCACTTGAGGACGCGCCACGTAACCATCGGAGGAACTGCGCGCGCTTCACAAGGATAATTGTATTCTTCGACTCGTCGAGTCGTCCTGTCGCAGCTTGTGCCGCGCCGTTTCGATGGCTTTTTAATTAAGCGAATAAACTCCTTGAAAGTCAATTGCCTAATTGGACCATGTTTATATTCCGAATGCGCTCGAGAGCAATTAGCGAAACTATGGGATAGCGACGCAATCCAGATAGTGTTCCGCCGAACACACAGCCGCGCCGCGTCGTTATTCCGGCATAATGAGCGCGGCAGCGAGTGCATCGGTTCGCGATATTAAAGATCGCGCGGGCGGGCGATTGGGAGCGTTTTAGCCCCGTTAGTTCGTCGAATTTACACGGAGCGTCAGCTGTTTGAACAAACATCCGCGTTAAAGCCGACCGCACGACCGTGCAAGAATCGCCTTTTCGTCGGCGCGCCTTGTGTCAAAATCACCCCCAACACTTTCGCCGCTCGCTCGTCGGCACACTCAAAGTCGTGCCACCAGATTTCACTGCGCATTTTGTTACTTCAGCGACGGCGCTCGTGCTGCGAATGACTTTCGGCGAAAATCGAACGAGCGCGCGCGCGCGCGCGCCCTCGCGGAAACATCTTCCTTAAGTGTGAAATGAAAACAGAACGAGACGCGAGACGCGAGAAACGATCGTTCGCGAGTTCGTGAGGAGACGTCTGGAAATTCGATCTGAAACGCGCGCGCGGGACTTCCGAGTGCACGTCAATTTGAGCCCCTTGAGCTTATCCTGGCGCAAAATTACTCACACAGTAACGCGATCTCTTTCACCGTCTCGTGGCTCGTGGAGATATCGCGAGAGTCCAGATAACCGTAAAGTCGGCCGCCGATTCGCATCGCCGCGAGTCGATCGCGTGAGAATGCAGCTGCCGAGTCGCGATTCCTTATTACGGGCCGGCGCGGCGGCGCGGCGGTGCGGCGCGCGTTTTCGCGCGAGAGAGAACGTCCTCTTAAGGAAGAGAAGCGACCCAAGGGCGTCGCGCGTTGCTTCCATCATGACCACCGACGACGCTGATTCGGCCGAACGCGCCCCGCTCGACCCTGCGCGTATTTAATCGACGGCCGACGGCCATGCAAATTTGCTTGATGCATCGGCACAAAGCCCAGATATGCGTTTACATAGGCGGCAAGGTCGTCACTTACCATTGCTTACTGCGATCCGACGAACGGTCGATATTAGCATTTCAGATGCGGCTAGGTACGCGAGATAACAATCTACGGGGTGTGCCGAAAGTGATCCTCCCGTTTAACAAACGTTTAATTCGGAGCCTCCTCTGGCGCTACGGTGATATGTAAATTTGGAAGATTGTATACATTAGCGGATAAATCTCGCGTACGCGCTCGTGGGAGCGGTAAAATCGCGCACGATGATCTTCGCTCGCGCCCTCGGTGCAGTCTCTCTCTCGTCTCGCCCCGTGTCTGATTTTTGCGCTATCCGTTGCGACTTTCGTGAACAACCGACTCCGGAATAATCGAGAAACGCGATCCCATTCCGCGGATCTATTGAATCTATTTTATTGGATTGAATTTTATTAGATTAATCGTTAGATCCGTTTTTCTCTTCAATGTATGCGTCCCTGAGGATATTAATATCCTGTAATTCGATAGTTTTAATTAAATATTCGTCGAACAAAGGCCATGGAAGGATACGAAATAGACCGTAAAGGAGAAACGCGATTTATATAATTAATTGGATTTTAATTTCTCTCATATCAAGCGTGTCAAATTGCCGGCCTAATTTTACAGTGCATTTTGGAACATATCAGTCATGTGGCGTGATTGACAAATCAAATATTCGAGCGGTTGATCAAATCCTTTCGTTTCAGCCTCCCGCGAGCGTTAATAAAGTTAATTTTATATTCAATCATCGAGACACTAAAGTTCGCCCATATTGCCGCGATATGCCCATAATGCCACCGAATGCAATTTTTGCCGAGCGATATATTTCTCGCAGAACCGCTCACATTTTATACGATACATGTACATCTCTGATCGAACACCGACCGGCTCGAATGCTCAGCCGAGAACGCGAACAAGGAGCGGGTTAGCGATCGCCGCGTTTGAAATAATAACTCGCATTATTCATCGCGCCTTTAATTACTTCGCGCACATCGGATCGCTAAATGGAATATCAATCGCCTTTCTCGAGAAACAACTCGCCGTTTCCGCTTGTCGATTGTGATCGGAGGCGGTCGGTATCGCCGATGACGGCGATAACATTCGCGACACGACATTACGCATTCTGGAGTTTTTCCAAGACGGAACTTTCTGTCTGTCGAGCGACACTCGCCGCCAAAACGCACGGAGAGCTCGTCGCTCGCGTCTGACCCAGAAAAACAAATCTCACGCCGCGACGCACGACCCGAGATCGAGAAAGAAAGAAAGAAAGAAAGAAAGAGAGAGAGAGAGAGAGAGGTGCGCGTTTTCGCTATCGCACTTTTATTTCGGCGGGCGATCATCCAGCAGCCGCGCGACTCTAATGACTCACTGTACGTCATCTCGCGCGCGCTCGTGCGCGGCTTATTTAGTATGGCACCGTATAAACATGACACTGACGCGCATAATGTCCGTAATCGCGAATGAATACTGCACACACAACACAGCGACAATCGCAGCGGTTTATTATGGTAATAAGCGTTTACAACGCGGACAGTCGGCGCGTAATGAAACGTACGGATGCGCACACTCTGGGGCTCTGCCTCTGGCCGTTTCTTAGCTATCCCCCGACGAGCTCGCCGTTCGTGCCTAACACAATCCGTGGCCTCGTTATAAATCTGCCGCGGATAGCAACAAAGTATTCGCGAACGACGTAATTCGAGCGCGTATGCTGTTCGGCCGTGGACTGATAAAACGATTGCGCCGCGCCGCGCGTAGAAAACACCAGGCGGGATTCTTGACATTTTGCGCAAAACCGTCTCGCGAAAAACGACCAACGAGACATTAGCCGCGCGCGATTCATTATTCAACGCGACGCGACGCGACGCGGAAGACGATGGAAACAAGAGAAAAGAAGAACGGCGCCGATCCGTCAAGAGAGTTTCTCTCTCGCTTCTCCCGTGGAGTCACTCGTGAAGAAAAAAAAAACGGCCAAGAGAGAGAGACGCGTAATTTATATTCACGATAAAAATCATTACATCGCGCAACGAGGCAGCGGCGAAACCTGACAGTTCAGCAATCCGTGCGCACACGTCCCCGTTTCTACATCGCTCTCACTCACTCTCTCGTCACACCGTACATACCTGGGGATAAGCGAGACACGCCAGCGCGGCACGTGAGAGACTCTCCTAATGCGGAAATCGCTCGCGAATGAAGCCAACACGACGACGCGGCTCGGCCTGTGTGTACGTACGTGCGTACGTGCGTGCGTGCGTGTGTGCGTGCGTGCGTGCGTGCGTGCGTATGTCGCGGTCGCACACGTGCGGCAACAGCACTCCGTGGGGTAGTATCGAGTCCTCGCAGGTGCGCAATCGTTTAAATACCGGGGAAGCCCACGACACACGTCCTATCCCAACGGCGTACGATGTGCGAATGAAGGGTCGGCGAACGACGAGACGCGGCGCTACTACAGCCGGCGCGGCCGCGGCGCGCGCGTTCGCCACGATTGGCGCTTGCCGATGGCACCGCGCGCGCTGCCGCGCTGCTTCATCCGCCGTTGAGTCGACGGCGCGGCTCGCGCGCGTGCTACACTCTGGAGCGCGCGCACACGGTCACGTCGTCGCCGTGGACACGTCAGGACACCTCACGTTACCGAGCCTTTTTCGCGCGGACCAAGATCTCGCACGAGCACTCTTCTAATAAGAGTACATCTATTTCCAGACGCATGAGCGATGATGCAATTTACCGTTAACGACCAGCTGCCGTGCGCGCGCGATCGCGCTGCGCACGCGGTGCGCGGCGTGTAAGAGAAAATTTATCTCCTTTCGAGCGCGCATCGAGCTACTACTCGTGGACTTTTTAATTGCTCGGTTCGTTATCGAGGCATCCTCGTGCGACAAGAAAATTCCGGAGAGCTCGCAGAAACCCTCGCGACCGCCCGATACGCCCGATGCGCGTTGCACCGCGCGCGCGATGCTCTTTCGAAATTTATCGCTCTCACTCGATCGTGTGTGTGTATGTGTGTGTGTGTGCGTGTGTGTTCTCTGCGCGCACTTCCTGTTATTCAGTTTCTTCGGAGACGCGCGTTAGTAAAAAAGTGCAGGTTTTAAATGACACGAAGCTATTTCTAGTCCATCGAATATTAAAAAGGATACGGTGATTAATATTAATATGTTAAATGTAAACATCAAGTCGAAGGAGAGAGTGACGTGGCCGCCTCGGTCTCTCTCTCTCTCTCTCTCTCTCTCTCGTTTATAAGAAGATTGCAGAAAAAAGTTTATAAGAAGATTGCAGAAAAGAATAAACAGCCCAAGTACCTCACCTCAGGTTGCTGAAACTTATGCAGCAGTCCAGTCTGGTGAAGATGTGTATGATTGAGGCATTTAAGATACAAAATCTCAGCAGATGAATTATGAAAGTTAAAAGACTGATTTCAGAGACAAGAGAGAACATAAAAATGCCTTTTTTACACTTTAAATGATTATGTTTTCACGGTTGTTGACAAAAGTCATTGTGTAAAACTAAATAATCGAGAGAAAATATGTTATTTGACGGACGATGTTTGTGTGCATACACATACCGCGTTCCTACGTGTTTATCTTCGTAGATTACTATCGTCAAATAGGTTCCGCTCAATTTCTGAAACTGACGACCTTTTATTTCCTCAACAACAGTTTGTACAACGATAAGATTCTCAGCGTGTAGAAAACACCACGTTTCATACGAGAGATTTGTATCTCAGAAAATAAATTCTCCGGTAGCAGCTGATTCGTGCAACACTCGTCTGTTATATGCTTCTATTTTAATTTTGTACAGATGCTTGTGTGCAATAATACGTAAAGGTAATATTTACTTAATGAAAATAAAAAGCGAAGAACGTTATTACGTTCGTTTTTCCGTTTCCTTAAAATTCACGTGTTGCGCGTGCAGTACAAATACAAAGCGAACGGTAAACGTCAAGCAGCTGCATATTAATGTGATACAATAATATATTATTTACTCACGTACGCAGAGAAGAGAGAGAGAGAGAGAGAGAGGGAGAAAGAGAAAATACAGTGCACAATTAAAGTGTATTAAATATATTTTAAAATAAATATATTTTAAAATAAATTATAAAAGTTTAAGAGGAGATATGTGTGGAAAACTTAGTGATTACTAAGTTACTCCAATCTTCATTTCGTTATAATGATATACTTTAAGACACGAATTGGTAAAAAATATTATATATACTCTCGTATATATTTTTACCTTGGCATCGTACTGTTAAGCATAATAATATCTTAGATCGCGTATAAAAAACAGGTTGAGATAACATTATTTAAGAGAATAATACATAACGATAATACGCGCTGCACAAAGGCATGCATTCAATTCCCGGATATCATAACAAGGACTCTGTTTGAGTCTCGGCATCGGTATGCAACGTAATAATATCACTTTGGTGTCTTTTTGTGAACACAATTTGCGTCATATCGTTACATAAACATATAATATTGATCTAGCCTGGTCAACGATAAGAAGCTATTTTTCCACAAACGTCCCGAACGATAAAAGCTGCGTTTAATTGAACGAGGGGAATCAATCATTATGAAACAGAAGAGGAGAAGGGGGGAGAGAGAGAGAGAGAGAGAGAGAGAAAAAGGAAGGGAGGGAAAGAAGGAGAGAAAGGAAGAAAGAGAGCGACGTACATCGGATAGAAGCAATATCCGCGGTTCGTTTTAAAGAGGCACTTGCTTTGTGCTCGATTTCACCCAGGAACTGTATAACGACGGCAATTTTTTTGCGGTAATGTGTCGTTCTAGCGACGATACGGATTTTCTTTCCGTTATTTGCGTTACAGTCTTATCGTTTCTCCCACCCTTCTCTTTGTCCTCCCGGTCTTTGTTAACTTACGTTAAAGATAAGGTCACTTTGTCGTAATAACGATGTAAAAGAGAGAGAGAGAGAGAGGAAAGGAGGGAAAGAGAAAGGGAGGGAGCAAAGAGAGAAAGAGAGAGGGAGGGAGCAAAGAGAGAGAGAGAGGGAGCAGAGAGAGAGAGAGAGAGAGAGGAAGAGAGACGGGGAGAATTCGCTCGCTGATGTACTTTAATGTATATCAGCGACAGTGGCGGATTTTCTAATGAGGCACGGAACGCTCGCTTTAAGCTTGGCACTTGATACGGAAAAATGGAAAAGTTGTTAGACAGATGAATATATTCATCTGGGAGGAAATATTATTTTTGTAAAACTTCCGCATAGAAACCTTTGATTTATTATGATCTCCGCGTGTGCCGCGGCGATACTCGAAACTGACTTGCATTCCGCACGATTTCCACCTGCGTTCCACTCGCACGATTGTGTTCTATATTCAGCGTTCTTGATAAGGATTACGAATAAAATGGCAACGAGGTTCGCGTGAAAGCGCGAATTATATCTCGCTGCATAATTCAGACTTGAAATCGTTTCCTCCCTATTTAACTATTGATTTTTTAACATTGGCATTAACTCCGTAATTGTTGAATCCGCCATTGACCAGCAGCGACCAGTCTTCTGTCCTGCATAGTCTCTCGCGAATGTAACCACGGGCGCCTGATACGGCAACAAATTTCGACCACCGCGAGCGAACTTGATGATTTGTGAACTTGGGAAACTAACTCCGACATAAGGTATCCACGCCGCGGTGGAGAGGACGTTCTGGAATTCCTTGAAACTCTCATAAGGATATAGCGAGACGGCCGCGGCGCGGCGAGCTGCGAGAGATGTATCGGTCAAATCAAACTATCAAGTATACTCATACGACCAAATGATTTAACGAGCAACAACTAAAACCAGCCAAAAGGACGGCGACTCCGATGCCGTATCGAGCAAAACTGTTTTCGCTCAACGTCGCGATCCCTGAAGATAAATTTATGCCCGGATACGAGCCAACTGCATGCACCGGCGGCGCCGTGAGTACATCTTCGGAAAATTTTCCTCTAAAACGTCCCTCGAGCCACTCGCTTATCGCCCCCTTATCTACCGTAAAGGAGAAACACCGTGAAATATCGAAACGCGATTCCTCTCTTGCAAATTAACATGACGCGAGTTTATAGCGAGTAACGATCGCGCCGATACGAAGAAACGTCGCGATACAAGTACAAGTATATCAAACCGATTCCTTCTTTCTCCGGTTTTGTTGAGGAAGAGGAAGAAAAGCATAACTTAGCGACACAAGACTGAGCGAGCGAGTGAAATAATAACGCAAACCGAATATCGGGGAATGCTAATTTCGTCTGTTGATGAGAAACGCGTGTAGCTCGGTCGTAGTCGCGGGGTATATGTATGTATAAATCACGGATTGTATAAATCTGTCCTTATCTGACGCGTTCACGTTCGTTTAGAAAAACTAACGACCAACGTCCGTGCTTTTTTTTGGACGCTGCGATAAAGCGCAAAATCTAGCTGGGTAAAGCAACAAACCACACGTGAAAACGGTAACCGCCATGCGTTTCGGCCAGCGATAACTTGGACGGATGTCGTAACGCCGAAGGCGTGTCGACTTGATCGGCCAATCGAGCCCGTTGTGAATCGACTCGACAACGAGGACGAAACCGACGCCTGTGTTTGCCACGGTGTGGTCGGAAATCAGAGCTCGAACAATGCCGCGCTCTATAGAGAACTCGTGTTTTAACTCGAGGCCTCGGCCACCCGCAGAAAGTAACAGCGAAGCTGTCGGGAAGCAAATGAAACTCTACTCCCCGAGTCCCGACGCGAACGGGACTAATAACATTCTCGGCGACTGCGGCAATCGCGACGGGCGGGATTTTTAATTGTTACTCCTTCGATTAGCATCTCTGCGCTCGCTCCCTCTGCGTCGCGCAAAGCTCGACTGCCATCTGTGTTTAAAAGAAGAAAAATCCCGCGCGTGCGTATTCCGGTGTGCAGTTTCCAGTCTTGCGTAAAATTTTGCTTCGTCGATCTCGACGAAGCGAAGAGAGAACGAATGAAGCCCAGCGTCAGATTTACACCTCAATCGTTCCCGTTACTCGGAACAATTCCATGCGGATCGGTTTAACCTATAGCAGGCTAAAGGAATGTTTTTCTCAAGCTGTAATTACTGCGGGCCGGGAGGAGCGATATAAGAGGAGCAATCGGCCACGAAAACGTAAAGGCCGTTTCTCTATCCCAAATCGATACCGATGCCGTACATTACCGTCGACGGTATCGACATTTCTATCGGGACCCCGGGACATAACAATTAAACCGCGGCGGAAAGATTGTGCAAGACGTTCCCTCTCACGGTGGTAATCTACGGAGAAACGTAAAAGCAGTCTCACGCCACGAAGTAATCGACACGGCCCGATAAGATAGTTATCGCCCGATGGAAGATTGTGCGCACAATTCTCTCCCGCTTCACTATCGGCGACGACGTGGACGTCGGAGTCGGGAATGCCCAAATACCTCGTGATATAAAATCGTTGCTCACTCGAAGCCCGGTGAAAAATCTACGTGCTCGACGATATATTGGCGCACTTGAAAACATTCCGCGCATTGATATTGTACTCCACCGTTAAAGCCCACGTAGATTACCCGCGTCGCTGTGCGACGCATCGCGAGACTCGTCCATTTTCTTCTGCATATTTCACTGAGAACCGGTTCTCGCATCGTTGGAAAAGCTGCGCGCCGCAACAATATGTAGGGACAACAAACCGCGAGCGGCGCACCTACGTCACGCCTACGTCCAGTCTAAGACGGTCTTTATGCTCCTTTACGTAAGTATATATTATATAAGAGCTTCTAGATTAGATTTATATGTACGTAAGCGTATTTACTTCTCTCTCTCTCTCTCTCTCTCTCTCTCTCTCTCTCTCCCTCGAGAGAGAGAGAGAGGGAGATAGGTACACGGTGCTTCGCCGGGCGATCCAATAGCAGATAATACCGGGACTCGATTGTATTTAAATTCAGGCTTCCGGACCCCTCGTTGTAATCACGGTGCATTACGTCGCCGCGCGCCGGCGAGACGCGATTTACTCCCGCGCGGGACTCGTCTCGGGAAAGATTAGATTTCTTCCACAAGCCACCATTTGCCTTCAATGCCACACAGGCTCGGGACACGGACTCACGAAAATTCTCGTTTTTCTCGTCGCCCATTGCTGATAAACGGCTACGTTAAATCGACCGCGATCGACACGCGATTCGTCCGACAGAATGAAAATGCTAAATGATATTGCGAGGGCGGCCTTAGCCGCGCGAACGAAGTATCGGATGACGACGACTTATTTCCCCAATAATTCGACGAAGCCCGTTGTTCCTTTGCCCGGTGTAAAGTATTCGTCGAGGGAACGATCAAACCGGTCCCGGTCATTTTCAATACGACTCCTCTCTGAATCTCTCTGAACATATTACTGAGGTAATATTACCATAGATATTCCGGTTGCGGAGGGTATTTATTTAAGCGAGGGACTCCGAGCCGAGCGTGAACTGCGTGAAATGACCAGAGATTTCCATGAAAAATCTCGCCATTCCACCGTCAGACGCCGGCCTTTTTTCCGCGTTATCTCCACGCCACGTGCATCTATTTCGCGTCAATGATATCGTCGGCAGCGAAAAATGAAGAGGCGAGGGCCGAGAGTCATTACGTACGCCACGACGTTCCGATAAACGCACATGCATAATTGCGTTACACGGCGCACTAACACCATTACGCCTTTGATAAATCATGCTACACCCGGGCAACATTTTTTAATAAAATTGCCAGCCAGAGAAAGCTTGCGGAGCGTGTACTATAGGAGAGGGAAAGAGAGCGACGAGAGAGAGAGAGAGAGAGAGAGCGCACGCAACACGCCGCATTCGACAACGCATAAATGTCGTTGAATGTTTCAAACTTTGTCAGCGTGTGGGTTTTTTTTCACAATACAGATATGCGTGTTATCTTGCTTAAATTCTCCTACGGATTGTTTGTTCCGGCGAAAGTAAAGAGAGGCTGCACCAAGAAGAAAAGCACCGGCAGACACACGAGAGTAATCGGGGTAGTCGGGGTGGTGAAAAAATTGAATTGCGATTTCTAATTATCGCCGCGCGGCGCTGTGCCGCGAAAATTATAACGCCGTGTAATTCGCGCTTGATTTATCATTCGCAGCCGCGTTGCGGACGAGTCGCAGCTTCGTCGGAGAGATGCAAATTTCGCAGCGACATTTCATCGTTACCATGGAAATTGCTTTGACGGTTTATTGGTTTCGTAACTAAATGTAACATAATTAAACGGCGGCGCGCATGACATGCCGATTCGCCGGTGTACGCGCTACGCCAAAACCAGCTGCAGTTTCAAACAGCGCATACACAACAAATGATTACTTTGATCTATCCTCTCCCCATCGCTCTTTTTCCCTTTCCCTGGTGAAGGCAGAAAGAGGAAGTGGAGAGATAGAAAGAGACGTAAAAAAAGAAACGTCGCGAGGGAAACGCCACGTGGACAAGAAATAAAAACCCCGCTTCCTCCACAGAAACACACGATAATACACCGACGTGCAAACGAGCGTAGAAACGAAACATAATTTGCGAGCATGATAAAACAGTCGCGTCGCAATCATCGTCGCATTCGACCTTTTCTGCGGTATCTTTCAAAACGCACGCCCGCCCGCGAAATTAAAGCAATTGCTACCTTCTATTCATAGGAGCCATTACGTCGAATTGATAAACGCACGCAAGCACCGACAATTGCCGCGCATTAAAGAAGACGAGGCGATGTCAACGACCCGCCTATATATAATCATATATAGATGAGGGCACCGTCGAGAGGAATGGAGGGTCATGGGTAGAGTGGCCGGTTTTTATGCGACCCCCTAATCAGTGTACCTTGGCGTTCGCACGGGGGAGTGAAATTACATTTCGACTGACGCTTCAGCCGCGACGACGCGAGCGCCGGATGAAACAATCCATGAAATCTCTTTCATGGATACACTTCCCCGGCGCGGGCGGTCTTTATCATTAATCCCCAATGTTCTCGCGATTAATAATTCATGAGAGTGAAGAAACGCACTGATTAAATCGGTATGTCTTTAGACCTCGGCCCGGGTAAATGCGCCCGCGCCTCACCGCGCGTACTCCAGCGCGATGAGATATCGAAACGGCACTGGCGCAATTTAGGCACTAATTAACGCCGTTAGCGCGATTAACTCTGAGCGCAACGCTCTATGCCCTTTACGGCAAAGGACTGACGCCGCCGCCGCCGCCGCTCTGGGCTTTAAGGCTGAGCTGCATCCCATGCTCTAATACGCAATTAACCGTTACCAACGAAGGGAAAAAATAATACTCGCGCGGAAATGGGAGGGAAGAGAACACGGAACGTTATAAAGCGATCCGATTTAAGCCCCGATAATCCCGACGCGGTGACAAAACAAGATACCTTCTCGGGAAATCCTTTGATATGCACGCTCGATCTGTCTATAAATGAAATTCGCTGAAAATCCCATATTAGAGAGTGTTGTGTTGTAAAGTAAAAACAGTTCGCGGTAATCGCGGTGTGTCTTGCGGAACAGAAAGGCAGAAAGCGGGAAATACAGAGAGATACACGGAACACACACACACACACACGTCGGGCCACCATTTCCACGAGTGCGTTATCAGGGAGATTGCGGTAATACAAATTCCCCGGATCAAAGGGGGAACAAATGAGATCGAAGAGATTCCATTCGGTCTCTAATGGAGCTTGTACATGAAACACTTATGAGCTATTCGCAGTCGTTTGACCCAACAACAATATTCATCGACCCGGCCAAGATTCCCGCGGAGTTTCTTCCGAGCACTTCTTCCCAAGCTCTTCTTCCCAAGCCTGCCCACGACTCGATTCTTTCTACCTAACTCTCTCTCTCTCTCTCTCTCTCTCTCTCTCTCTCTCTCTCTCTCTCTCTCTCTCTCTCTCTCTCTCTCTCTATTTCCTCCCTCACATATTTCCCGCCCCTGTTACTTATTGGTGTTATAAAACGCCGCGCGTCACTACGAAATGCCGTGTAAATCGACTGGCGGCGCGGCGTCAGAAATTCGGCTTCCGCTACGAACACGCTTCCGAAATACTCGGCCGAATTGCGAGCCACTCCTCCGTTTTCCCGGATAAAGTGAAACTTCGTTTATTCGAGCCATTCCCGATACGGCGCCGGCTCCGATACCTGGGGAACCACCGCAAAGTAGAACGTTCGATAATATCCCTTGGAAATTGACCGGCGCGGATATGAGATAGTTATATAGAGAGAAGATATATTTTCGAATAACCCGATAAAAGTGCCGGCGAACGAGACCGGGCAATAAAACTTCTTATAGAACGACCAAGAAGAAAAAAAAAAGAAGAAACAAATACAGCTCGTGTAAGCTTCGCAAAGTTCTCCCTTTAATATAGAGAAACATACAAAAATGATAACGGTAACTGTTTGCGACGGCATACGGTGGATGGAGGACAGGAGGTACACACATGCGCGTGTCAGCTTTTCCGGAATAAATTCTCCGCAGGAACGAAGAAAAGTAAAATAGAGAAAAGCGTATCGCCGAAAAAAAGCCTACTACTTAAAATACGTCACTTTTATTCGCACGAAAACATTCAATCGCTGCTCCTATCGTAGCGAGTCGCACCATTTTCCCCGCGCGGGAAGGACGGGGCGCGTGTAAATATTCCTCTCAGCCGATTTAGACACAACAACCAGTTCTAATCTGCAGCTGGAAAAATTGCTCCGGTCTTGCTTGGGTTGGCATCGTCGGTAAGAAGTAGTAGTTACATGTGTCTGCATAAACCGCCGTGTGTGGTTTCTTTCGGATATATTTATCCTCGCGGCTGCATTCAAGGATACCGAGCATGATATTACGCGCATGAGAAATGGGTCGCGTGTCACTTACACGAGTAAGATCCCGCAGATAGATCCTGCGAAAAAAATGATAAAAATCGCCGAACGACGCGATACATCATCGGCTGATATCAGAGCTCGATGATCGATAGTTACATTGTGAACGGCGACGCGGAGAGCATAGAGGATAACGCAAAGATGACAGAGAAATCAATAAGCGATTTATCACGTCGATAGAAATTTTTTATCAATAAATACCTACAATTAGACGTATATGTTCGTCGCTTGTAATCCGTAAAACCTGCAATTTGTCACTTGTCACTCTTTGCATGTATATTTTTCATGTGTGTTCAGACTGATATTATCAGATGGAGATGTATGGTGCTTATGTAATAGAAAATTCTGCCCTCTCTCCTTCAATTTATTATCATACGAATTTTACGAACGATGTAACCCTATAAAACCACCGTGTGTATGTGCGTGTGTGCGGTGTACTTGAAAAAGAGATTATTAGCTTACTTACCTGCCGTTTACAGCAGAAACGCACTTACAGCTTGAAAAATACACTCGATACACTTTATAGTAAATTGTGGCAAAAGAAGAATGACGCGGTGAATTTCCTCTGTTGAGGAAAAATCGATGGTAAAATTCGAACACGGTGTGTTCGTGTTTATCGCGATAGACCCGAGTGCAACGAAATAATTTTCCTTTTTCCATTTGACAGGCGAGATATATGCATCCCTAGTTGACTGAGAGAATTGATTTCTGCGTAAAATAATACCTCAATGAAAAAGTTTAACCTGCGCATGTTCTCGCATTTCTGCATACACACTCTATCTCCGCGGGGCGTCGCGTATACGACGATCAAATGTGCGTATAAATAACAGCGTATTTTTATCCTTTTCTCGCTCAAAAAGTGCAGCGATATATGCACGGTGCACTGCAATATGTGACACGTGAAGATAATTATTACGGCTTCGTCGAGCCGTACATTTTCGCGATAATTCGCGCAGATATACCATCCTTCCTTTAGCATTCACTTTACCCACCACGTAACAATCAACAAACTCGTATCATAATCTTACCTGCCTGCAAAACAAGGCACGATAGCGTGCATTAAAATCCGCGTAAAGTCGCGATAAAAGAGCCGAAATCGTGTTTTCCATCGGAGATTTTCCACATTATCGTTTCGAGTGATACTTGATTTTATAATTAGGTCAATTACTAGATCGCGCGACCTACTACAGCGCAAAGATCGCGATAAATTCGTTTATGAACGCGTAATATATAAATTGCAGCGCAAAATGAGATTCTCGTTAATATATGCGACACGTTGCACACTTGCGTCAGCGATTTTCGCGCGAGATGCGATTCGAATGCCACATCAAAGTACATTAAAATTCATAACAACGTGATGATATTAATAATTTATAACGTTAATACTTCATATTATAATGTGATAATTAGATAATTAATTCTTTGACTCATCAGAGACTGCCGAGAACGAGAATTTTCCCTATGCGGTCTATGTGAATATCCAATCAATATCTGTGAAGCTATACGCCGATTTTGCATACTATTAATTAGCTGCGTTAATTACAACGCGCTGTAACATCACGGTCGAGCGATAGCTCGACCATTACCGCCACCTCTTGGGCGACATTGCAATCAATAGCTTCTGTACCCGGTATTGATAAAACATAAAAATTTATACTTTTGCGGATTAAAAAGTAAATACAGACGAAATAAAAGTATTTTTTGTGCCGATGTTTACAATTCTAAAGAATGCGACACGAGTGGTCGCGAAAAGATATAAAAAACCGAGAGGAAAAAAATGAAGATTGATTGTAATGATGTATATTCGGTAATCCCATTCGGTAAAACTTGCGGGATTGTTATCTCCTAAACAAAAATATTTTGAACTAAATTTGTGTGACACAGTTGTGTATGTAACTGCTCAATTGGTAAAACAGTTTCCTACACATCCGCGCACATTCACGCAAACACACACAAGCAGATATACACAGCGAGAGAAATATCTGAGTCAGGGTAGCGGAGAGTAAGTACTTGCGCTTAATTAAAGTAAATTAGAGGTCATCGAGGGACAAGTAAGCGCGGACTCGTTGACACCCGGTATAGCATGAACCAATCTGCTGGCGCCAATGCGATGGCCCAGATTTCGTGCAGCAGCGTCAACCGATTCGTTTTTCACGTCCCACTTTTTGTCGGCGGCGATCGCGAGCGAAGTAATTCAGCTATATCCGTACCGATCTCTAGAAGAAATGAAGGAAAAAAAAAAGAGAAAAAAAAAGAAACAAATAAAAAGAAGAACAACGCATTCGTTTTAACGCGTCGTCAAGCGCGTTAAAGTCTCTACGTGGTGGAACGGAGTTGTGCAAATTATTCGCGTCGCTCTCGTATTCGCACAATCCGCACAAAGCTAGCGATATTATTAATATTTTACGCTAATTGTTCCAAACAGAAAATAGTCACGTTGAATATGATCACGAGATAAACATTGCTGCTGATAATTGGATATTTTTAACTGACTCGCGTTGTAATATTAATCGAGGCGGCGATAAATATTCTATAAATGCGATACGCTCGTTATACGAATAAAGAACGATCGGCTATATATATTCCTCACTGCCGCGCATTTATCGGACTTATCTGCTTTCCATTTATTTCAAGGTACATTCTGTATATCCGTACTTTAAATTGCAAATTGTGTTTTTCTGTAAGATAACCGTAATGCCGCGTCAATGACGAAGTTGTTTAACGTGCGCACGTTAATGCCCTAAAGCCGCAGAGTCACGTACAGCATTGTTCCCATAAATATTAATTAACGCTGATTATACTGTGTAACCGAGATTTTCTAGCTCCTTCAAAGAACGCGAGTAGAAAGGGACGAAGGATTACTCGTTCGCTCCGGTCTCCCATTGACGTTTGTTGACACACTAGATCTGCGGCGTACTAATCTACAAAAGCAACCGACGCATGCACAGTCACTTACCTCCGCGACAGGGACGAAGGCACTAGGTCCGTCGAAGGCCGGCACCGGTACTGGAAGTCCTCTATCCTGAAAAGAAAAAAGAAAAGGAATCAGTATCATTTTTATGTTGGAGGTCCGAGACCTCCAGCGTCGAGAACTGTTGTAATTTAGGCAGATCTACCAACAGCCCGGCTAGCTCAGTCGGTAGAGCATGAGACTCTTAATCTCAGGGTCGTGGGTTCGAGCCCCACGTTGGGCGAGTGAATTTTTTTCCTGCACAGCGAGAGAGAGAGAGAGAGAGAGAGAGATATATTTATCGCGACGCTTTCATGCTGTGTTTTTAAATAAAATAGAAAGAGAAACGAGAAAAAGCAAAAAGAAAAAATAGCGTTTGAACGCGCGTTCGAGTTACGACACAATTCGCAAACACTTGTGTACGAAAACATCGCGATCTATATATTGTTTATGTTTACGAAATATCCCTCCTTTTTCGTTTGAGCGTTCGATTGTACTGTACTGTACGCCAGCAAGAGAGAAGAGAGAATTAGAGATATTTTGCAAATTGCACGCCACTATCGGTGTCGAGAATACGACGATACATTTTACGTGTAAAGAGTCTCCTTCCTGGCTTCCCGCCGGCTTCGTGCCTGAAAACCGTTCTATACTATGTACAAGCTTTACACACAAGTCGTATCGATCGGCCTCGAGTGTGACAATATCGGTGAGCATAACCGTCGCCGAAACGATGGATTCTATTCACATTTACTACGAGCACGACGCGCGCGCGCGCGCATGCCTGATGTACATTTTTTCCACTGAGCCGTCTATTAATAATACGGTCGAAATATCCATCAGGTTTTTAAATTCGCATGCAATCAATCCCATCCATACGTTCATCCGTTTCGCTCTTTTCGCCAAATGTAGCTTATGCATTCGTGAAATTGATTAATCTCGCGCGTACGCGGTTCTATCGGAATTAAATCGGAATAAAGACAGAATATTCGTCGTTCTTTCGATTCAAATTCACAATGCCACAATTCCGGTGACAGCGAATGACAGCGAAATCGCAGTGACATGAAAATGACAGTTTTCAATATCGGCATCGCAAAGCGGAGGAAATGTATGGTAATGTCTCTTTGATCCCGCCAACTCAAAGATAGCCGATTATTTTTACGGTCTACTTTCATCCTGCCGGAGACGAACGAGAGATCTGAGTGTATTACTTTGAGCCGCTGTTCTGGCGAGCGTGAAGACCGAGAAAAAGAGTGACGTTACAATAATACGGAGCTGCCGGCCGGAAACATTTTTTACCCTTCGATTTTACAGCGTTTCGATCGCCTCTCTATTTTCGTTTCGCCCACTTGGACACTTATGATGCATTTACAGCGTCGTTTCTGACACTTTTCTAGCGTGACGCGAGATTATCTATCTCGTCGTCTCGGGTATTTCTCTTGCCCCTCTCCCCCTCCCCTCTTCCCTATCTCTCTCTCTCTCTTCTCTTTGTCAGCGAACAACGCTGGCCGATTAGTTCGATTTGCCGTGGTCTTTCGGAAAGATTAACTAGCCCCGTAATAAGATTAATGACCGTCGTGGAATTCAGCGGGAACAACTTCGCGATCGGTCGGTCGCCTTAAGCGCCGCGACGACTACTACTGGCTGACGGGATATTTTTAGGCCGCAGTTCAAACGCGTCCTCAAAATAGCCAGTCAAAACAACTCCATTAATATAACCGACGATTACCACTATGCCGTTTATCTTTTATGCATAAGCACACCTTCCTTCGGGCCGGGCCGGGCCGTTCCCACGTACTCCCGTTTCAGTAGTTACGAGTTAAAACGCCCGCGCCGCGGAAGATATCATTCGGCCGGTGATTAATGACCGTGCTCTCTCTCTCTCTCTTTCTCTCTCTCTCTCTCTCTCTCTCTCTCTCTTCCTCTCAAAGTAGCTCGTCGTTCGCGCGGAACTTTTCAAGACAGATTCCAAAATTAATTATGGCAATGCGGAGGAACGAATTATGAAGAAACGGGGATATCTTCCTCCCCGGAGGAAGAAATCTCTCGTCGTTGAGGAGAGGTTAATCAGCAGCCACTACCCTCCGCCGCTCGAGAGATGCACGAATAGCTGCCGCGGGACTTTGTAACGCGAGTTTCGCGGTGCTTTATTTATTAGAACAGCTACGACGCGGTGCATTAAGAGCGAGAGGATACAAAGTCACAGCGCCGTAAGAGTCGCGCCCGGCAGTTAGTCTTCGCGAAGGACTCGGATAAATTGCCGCAAAGCTCGAAAGATAAAGCTTGAAATATTCTGGACAATCTCAATTCCACCGCGGAATGTACAGCGTATCTCGGAATTATTGCACTTCCTCCCGAGGCACCAGATACTTACTGCCTGAGGAAAATTGCGATTGCTCCGGCGAAACCGCGGCATCTTGCACGGTTACACAGCCAGACAGCCAGAGTTCCCCTCGCGGTTAGCCCGCTTCTCTCTCTCTCTCTCTCTCTCCCTCTCTCTCTCTCTCTCTCTCGTGGAAACTCAGCGAACATTAACATGCGACCAAGTTGCGCGCGGAGCTAATCGAATGTTGAGCGAAAATAAGCAATGCAATCTGGCCGTTCGTAATCGTAAATCTCGGATTAACTTCGTCAATGCGCGGCGGTCGCTTCCCGAGCTTCCTCGCTGCAGCAGCGACCGCCGCTTCGACGACCGCTCGTTGTAGAAATTGCAAAAGTGCTTTCAGGTCAATAGGTGATTTGCCTCCAGCACAGCTGGAAGCAGGTGCGACAAGTTCTGGCAGATCTTGTATATGTGTCGAGGCTCACGCTCCTTTGTGCTTGCCGACTGTATGTAACGCGCGCCACGGCAATGCGCGCTTCGGCTGCGTCTGGCGTCGTCGTGTGATAAACTATGAGAAGCACGCGGATACACGAGAGAGAGAGAGAGAGAGAGAAACCCCCCCCTCTCTGTCTCTCTCTCGCCGGTCTCGCGTGCAAACCTCCGCGCACGGGGACGACGCGAAAGAATTTCGGCCGAGAGTGCTCGAGAGCGCAAAGCTCGCGGGCGTGTTAACGGACGTCTGGCGAACGTTCCCTCGCGACTTCGCGAGTGAAACTTTGCGCCGCGCGGCCGCCGCGCATCTAGGCTATCCGTTATCTCACATCGGTCGTTTCGCGAGGATCTCTTTCCGCCGTCGCCGTCATGTCGGAGAATGTCCCGTGTGTTCTGACTCAAGTCACACAGAACGATATTTAATTTCTCCCGAAGCCCGCGCACAGATAATCACGGACGATACCACGGTGACGATGAGTGTGACTTTGATTTGCGAGTTCCTCTCTCTCAAGTCCAAGCCTCTTGTCGCGTTTATACGGCAAACTGACGGGACCTGCACGGCGCAAAAACGAGATTCGCGTTTCGCGCGAGCGACTAGATCGACTGACCGGTTAATTTCGCAATTAAGGTTCCTGGATACTCGCCGCAGCTATCTTGGAAGGAACTGCTTGAAAATTTCTGCAAAGCGCGTCGAGACAAGGAAATATAGCCAAAACGCGACATTTGCAATCGATTAAGCATACATCTAGAAAATATCCCGAACACTTTCCTCTTATTCTAACAATCAATAAATCACCGCACAATTAATCATGACGGAATCATGGAAACAGACAAGTTGAAAAGGTGAGTTGCGTGTCACGCTAATTTGTCGATTGTTACGACAGCGAAAGGAAAGTGTTTGGAGTATTTTACAAGAGTGTGCTTAATTGATTGCAAATGTTATTTCTTGGATTCTTCATTGTTTCATTTTAATGCACTTTACAGAATTTGTGAGCGTACGTTTTCTTGCTTCTAACGTCATCAATCAAGATGGCTGCGGCCAGGAGCCGTAATGTACGATAATTCCATTAGAATATGAGACAAGTTGATTGCAGCAATCAGAAATTAATAATGCTTGACTTGGTTTCCGGATTGGAACGACGTCCATCGTGTTTGTTTCCATCGCATTTGTTTCCTGATCAAACCAGAAACCAATTCAAGTGTTTCGCTGCACCGCGAAAGTCTAAAATATCGAAAACTGATAGTACTTGCCACGAAATCGGAAGAATGAGTGCGACCAATAAAAAATAACGAAGAAGCGCTCATCGAAATGTTTTCCAAGTCGGAAAGAACGAAGCAAATTGTTCGAAGCAAAAAGAAACTGTTACGTAAAACCAAATGATGAGCCCAAATCGTTAATGTAAGTGATAAACTGGCACGAACGGGGCATTTATTCAGCATTTCAATGAAGAGCAAATCAAAGAGTTTTCGCTTACCTTTACCATCTCGAGGATCTCCGCGCACTTGATTCTAACGTTTTGGAAGGGACAGTTGACGCTGAGCCTGAGAATCACCGGCAAGTGCAGCGTCACTAAACTGAGGTACTTGTTGGGCTGCGCCTGTCTGGGTCCGTCCAAGGCGTTCCCCAGGTTCAGCATTCTGCCGACGTCGCCAGGCGTGACCTCCGGGCTCTCGAGCACCCTGCCGCTCTTGGAGGACACGTCGTCGTCCTGCGAAAGCGGCCTCTTGATCTGCCCAGCGCTGAATTTTCGTTCGTCGTTCTTACGTAGATAGTCCTGCTCGGATCGCGGCCGGCACGCGCGGGAATCATCCGCCGTCGTCGCCGACGACGTGTCGTCATCGCCACGCGCGTAGATCGCCTCGCGCTCGTCCTCCAGGCTTACATCCAGATTCATGCGCGCAGGATCTTGCGCGTTATCCTGGCGGTAATGCTCGCTCGCGCTCTCGTTCTCAAAGCCGTCCAGTGTGTTGAAGACGACTCCGTCGCTGCGACGCGCGCTCGCCACCTCGCTCTCGTTGAAGGACACGTCGTCATCGGCGCCGCCGTCGTAGTATCGGCGCTCGTGCGTCAACATGTCGCCGCCAGCGATCTTAGATCGGCGATTCAGGTTCCGACAGTCAAACGCGGAGGCGGCCTCGCCCCGCGGGTGGCCAAAGCCGCTTAGGTTGTCGTCGAACTTGGGACTCTTGCCGTACACCCTCGTATCAGCGTCGAGCTCGTCGTCCTCCAGCTGCTTCTGCTTGGCGCCCTTCACCTTCGCGTAGTTGCTCTTCGTCCTGCCGGGGCAGCAATCATCGCTCGACCGCTCGCTCGACGACGAGCCCGGGTGGTACTTGCGCTCGCTCTCGCAGCTCGAGCCGAAGCGCGGCTCGGAGCCGTCCTTGAATCGCAGGCACCTGCCTTGCTGCTGCTGTTGCGTCGGCTGCTCGATCTTGAAGCCCTTGCTACCCTCGTCCGAGGATGTCGAGTGACCGGACCTGCAGCTGTCAACGCCATCGCCGGTGTACTTCCGCCTATCGTTGCCGAGACGACCGTCCACGCAGTCGAATGAATCGGCCGGGTACCGTTCCGAGCACTCCGGGTTGTTCTCGTCGAGGAAAGTCGAGCCGTCGTTCACACTCTGCGGGAAGAAACCCTCCGTTCGGAATGAGTCCTGCAGCAGTAGCTGGTGCTGGACGCTCCTCGGGGACGATCTCGTGGGCGAGCGCTCGACGCTCATGTCGTATCTTCGCCCAAATATGAATCGGTTAGAGAACGCGACCACGGGCACATGTGTGCCTGGCTTCCAAATTTTCGTAAGACTGCGGGAGGAGGGTCAATGTAAGTCTGTTTCTCTGCCTCTAATTTGAATATTACACTGCCTTGGTAACTCAGACTCTGAGTTTTCTTGGACGAAAGCAATTTTCTTTTAGTCATAAAGTGATTCTTTATAGCCAGAAGGTATATTCATTGTATCTCTTACTCATATCAGATAATCCGGAAATTTCATAATTTCTTTTTTAGACCAAAAGCTTCACTTGTCGTATTTTAAAAAAGGGATAAAAATTATCAAGATGCACGATATCAGAACATCAGGATTATGATACGTGATATGTACTATTTGCTTAACCCTTTCGTACCTGACTGTTTTTAGGAATGATGTGCATCTAATTCACGTCTTATTAAAGGTTTTTGGGGTCGCTGATTATGAATCCGTAATCAAAATTTCAAAATTCAAAATAGCAAATCCAACATGGTAAACTAAAATGTAAAATTTTCTTGGATTTGAATAAAATTCATATTCCAGAGATTTTTGGGGTGATTATGAATCTGTAGTCAAAATTTCAAAATTAAAAATGACGAATTCAATATGCACAGCGTGTAAAGTTCCACTCTGTCCCATTCCGTGCTTCAAAAAATTCCATGAAATGTGAATAAAATTGAGTCGACCTTTCTTATTTACATTTTGTCAGCTATATTAGATATGACTATATTTAATTTGAAAATTTCAACTTTAGATTCGTTATCAGTGACACAAAAAAACCCCTGAAAAATGAGTTTCTCTCAAATTCAAAAAAATTCACATTGTGGCCCGCCATATTGAATCCGTCATTTTGAAATTAAGTAGCAATTTTCTTTCATATAGCTCTTACGCTGCTAACCTTCAAAATGAGCCCAGGAAGAACTTGCTATCTTAATTTTTGTGGAATATATATACATATTTTTCACTTTTACTCTATTTTACGAGTATTTGACGAGATATGCAGATTGGAGGATGAGATTAAGGGTAAACTAATGAGAATAAGGGTATTGATTTTTTTTGTAAAGAGTCCCATCTTTCCTCTTTAAAATCAGCTCAAGAAAAAGTTGCTATCTTTATTTTTGTGGGAGATATAAATTTTTAAAGTTCTGGGAGATATATGTCCCACCAGTCACGAAAGGGTTAAATTACTAGGAGAACATAATTTCCTTGGCATAGGCAGGAAAACTGTCTTATACGTTGACACTCTTCTTTCTGTAAAATTTTACAAAATTTTATATAGTTCTACGAGAGTCCTTCCTCTTTTCATTATCCTTTCTCTCTCTGTCCCCCCCTTCTCTTCAAACTGAATCATCTTCTGCGTCTTTATAAAGAGAATTATAAAGAGAAAGAGGAGCGACAGTTTTAGGCTGTCCCCTTTTCTAAAAAAATTAACTGAAATGTTCACGAAACGTCAGAACAATAAATCCACGAAGGAGGGACGCGAGGCCAATTCCAAAAACTCCGAAAACAAATAGCTGGTCAAAAATAGTCTCGGACAGTTGCGCATTATTCAATTGAGAACCGAGGATTAATATGTCGAGAGCTGAAATGGTAACGGTTGAAATGTTCGCAGGATAGCTCTGACGGATTTAATCGTTGATTGATCGCACAGGGATCTATCCCGAGGCAAATCACGTTAAATGCAGTACAAATAACATTGGTAAAATGATTTCTAAGCCGCTGTTTATTCCCGCCAAGTTGTCATACTGTTATCTCAATTTCTCGTGAATTGCGTTACTTGGTCCTTTTGCCGTGATATCCTTCTTACTCGCTTTCTCAATGCGATTATTCCTAATTATCTCAATTTTCGATGTCTGGCCTTTCTATAATTATGCAATCCTTATCTATTATCGACTTTCTCCCGGGATCGCATAAAAGATAAAATCGCCCGCGTGAAATAGGCTGTGAATCTGGCTCAATGAAGGCGAGTTATCGGATTTTTTAGAGAGATGCATTGCGTACGCGGGATATAACGAATCCGCGACATTTATGTAGTTACGTTTAAACGAATATAATTTCCCTCGTCGCGTTTATTATTAATCCCCATAACGTGCACATTTTAATGAGCCGCTCGTGATTATTTAAGTACCGCGTTCGCGTTGGGCTTCACGTGTTTGCGTGACTGAATGCTGATATTAAATCCAGAACCAATAATTTGCCGAGAAGGAGAGAAAGAGAACGCACGGAACGAAATGTTTGCACCGATTAAATATGTCTGCTCGATCGGAATTATGATACGATATGAGATTATTTTAGGAAGTATTTATTACACGGCATACCGCATACATCATTTGTTATTTGATAATCGTTAATTGATTAATCATTAATTAATGGCTCGAGTAATTGATATCGGTATAAACAAAATTATTCAACAAATGGTATATCATAATATCGCCCTCCTATGCGGCATACTTTATTAAATAAAGCAAATGATAGGATGAACATATATATATATATATATATATATATATAATCAGATCTAAATATTTTACGAATGCATGAAAACACACGTGTGTGTGGTAACAATGTAAAATCCACGTTTAGTTTCGGAATCTTACTTTTCAATCTATGATCGCGACCAAAGACGAGGCGCTACGCTACGTTCCATCCGCGTTTCCTTCACCCGATCGACGAATGAAGAACAGTGACACTCACCTTCCGTCCTGAGCCGAGAACTTGCCGGCCGTGCTCTTGTCGTCCTCGATCTCGCCGGTGTCGTCCCAGTGATTCGGACTGCCGACACCACCCAGCCATCCTTCGACGGTAGTCCTGGCCGCGGCCAGGGCGATGTTCCTGGCCGCCTCGTCCCTGGCGCAGAGCGGCGCCAGGAATCTACTGACGAGCTCGACCTCGTCGCCCTTAGTAGAGGTGCCGCTACCCGACGAACTGTTCGGCTCTCGGTACATATCCTTTTTCCGTATCCCTGCGCACGTTGTTTTCCTTCGCTCCGCCCGATCCTTTCCGGAATACGTTCGCCCGTCCTCGAGGCAATCGCACGGATAGCGGTAGTGTATCGAGGCGCTCGCGCTCGGCTCGATTCCCAGGATAAACAGCGCGACGGACCGACGGGATGTTCCGTATTTTTCTTCCCGCCGAATCGCCTTTTCTCTCCTTCGTAGCCCGATATCTTAGCTTTTTCGCGAGCTCGTCGCGCAATCCTCCTCCCTGGCCGAAACGCCGCGACAGACCTCCGTCCGCCGGTGCTGTAAGATATCAAATAGCTCTTGCCGTCATCGGAATTTTTAATATCGATCTCGTGTAGATCGCCTCCACCATTGTGTGCTGCCTCGCGCGGACAACATCACTGTATCTTTCTCTCGGACTCGTTAACGTTCTCCCTCAAGTTCTCGCTCAATCCACTCGCAACCTTTCTCTCTCACTCTTTCATTCTCTCTCCCCTCCCCACCCTCTCTCTTTCTCTCTCTTTCTCACCTCTTTACTCAACTCAACCTCGCTCAAATTTGCACAAAATCTCCATCCTCTCTTTCTGATCTTTCGCCTCGGACGATCGTCCGCGCTTCCCCGATTAAACGATACTCGCGCGCGTTCTCGTTTTCCAAAGTCTTCTTCCCTTCAGCCGGTAAAGAAAGAGGCCGGAGAGAGAGAGAGAGAGAGAGAGAGAGAGAGAGAGAAAGAAAGAGAGAGAAAAAGAAAGAAAAAAAGAGGCGCACAAGAGTTAGATCGCGCGCGGTACTATCCTCATGTAATTACGCTCGTTTCGTATCGTTTCGCCGTGAGAATCGGCCGTAAAACTCGTTTCAGGAGAATTTTACCGAGCGCTGCGGTGCACCTCGGGATACGTTTCGGGGCGATAGAAAGTAGGCAGACGTCAGCCGCCGCAACTGCCGCGTCGAGGCGATCTATCGAGGTTCGAGTTGGAGGGCGGGAATAGGTAGGAGGCAATCGGACGATTCTGACTAACCTTGCACGGAGGAAACGATCGACCGGGAACGTTTTAACTCGATCGACTCCGATCGATCGTAAAATGCGCCTCTCCTTTTCTTCTCTCTTCTTTTTCTTTCCGTCTCTTATCTTCCTCTCGTGCTTGTCTCGTATTTTTCTCTCTCTCCTCCTCTCTCTCTCTCTCTCTCTCTCTCTGTCGCTGTTGCAATTTTGCACACGGTTCGTCTCTTCCTCACTGGTGTTAACGCTGCCACGCAATCATGTGTATCACATTTTTTTCTTCTTTTACATTGTTACTGCACACGCACTCTTGGCCGATTCTTGCTCTGCTAGCACACTCGCGTTTTTCCGCGTTTGCTTTAGTCCATGGAGTACCTGAAATCAGAAAGAAGAAATAGCGATGATTCCACCGACTGTAGATCGTACATCGCAAAGAAAATGTCATATGTAGAATATCCTAGAAGCTGGCCGTCGCCAGTTATGCTTATATCGATTATTAGAATCGGAAACTTGCAAAGTGTGATGAACTCTCCGCGATACCGTCGTCACGGGAAAATCGACTCAAAATTGAACGAGGGAAAACGCTGAGCGTCCACTTTCCGGAACAATTCAGGAACACCACATGGACTTGGACGCGGAATAAGAAAGTTTCGTCTATATAGACGAAATCATTTTCCTCCGGCGAATTCTTTCCTGTGCAAAATGAATGTAGGGAAAACTCGAAAAGTACCACCATCGGGGCGAAACGATCAGCATCGATCAGGGAAGAAGGAAATGAAACGCCCGGCAAAAAGACACAGATTATGACGCGGGAAACGCGCGAACATTTCGCTGAGTGATTTCATCCTGACCGTATTGAACTTCAATTTACCGCCGTCTGACGTGCTTCGATCGATCCTTACGCTCGCTCGATGGATGTAATATGTTAGCAACGTAAGCCCCCCCTAATACGGGAACACTTTTCAACGGTACGTAATAACCGACGGATTATCGCTCGGCAACGAACATTATGCAATGGCAATCAAGAGCTATAATACTTGAACCTTGAGGGAGTCAGTATTTCGCGGTACAATTGGCTTTCGCAATTGAATCGTTCGATTCTACGAGTCATAAAGGATTAATGGAGTCATAGTGAATTAATTCCGACATCGCGCTTTTAACTTACAAATTACGCGATTATGAGAAAAATGGCGAAGCAGTTCACTTGTAATCACTTGCGATCGTGTGCTGTATAATACGTTTATATATATGTGTATATATATATATATATATACATATAATAATAAACATCGCGCGTTAGAATTGCGAAAAGGAAACATGCATTCACGTTAGCCTCGCGAAGGTACATATTCGCGCTTTGCCGACGTTGCTGACTAACGTCGGATGATTCAGAGCGATCAGCTGAGTTGGTTTGAGTGAGTAACAGCATACCAGGTGACCTAATATCAACGAGCAAGATGTAGACAATAGCGCGCTCTGACGAATTTCAAAGCAACGCGGGCGATTCATTTCGATGCGAGTTAACAATAGGAAGTAATTAATTATCATTTTATCGAGAATGCGCAATTAATCAATATCATGGTATGGGTGGTCTACGACTTGATTGATCGATTGTCGCGAGAAGAAGCCTGGGTCAAGGTTGCGAGGTCAGGAAGTAAGAAAGATCGTGTCAGGGTAGCAATTTATCGAGGGAGGCGGCGAGCGAATAAAACGTCAAAGGGTATAAAGGAAGATGCACTTTCACGAAAAATAAATCGATACAATGACGACGACGACGACGACGACGACGACGACGACGACGACGACGACGACGACGATGACGACGACGACGACGACGACGACGACGACGACGACGACGACGACGACGACGACGACGACGACAACGACATGCGATTTAAATTAACGATGTGTATGTTCGAGAAGAAAGAAAGAAATCCGATTCAAAGAGTAAATCTCACGACACGCTCGCGCTATTGCGCAAACGCATTCACGCTCGTATTTCATACGAGCATTTTCTTGTTACGTAAGTTGTGGAAAAGGCCTCGGAGAAGTTGTAAGTTGTAACGTTCGACGTTCCGCCGCCTCGCTCGCTGCCGAGGGAAATGTTTCCAGTGTTATTTCTGTCCTTCTGAGGCGCTTGAAATTCACTCCTGCTACTTCTCGATTCGAATATTAAGCCGGTAATTGACTCGACGACTTCATTATCGAGTCAATACAAGCAAGTCAACGACGCGTTGCGTTGCGGTTATCATCGCTGATAATACGTCGATTTGTCTTAACGGGGACTGTGAAAACTTTGCCATCTAGAACGTGCCGTTGCACGCGTGACTTCTGTAAACTTATTATTATATGATTAATGGGCTTTCCCGGTAACACTTAGGTCAAAGTATAACCTTACACGTAACACTTTGCATTCAGACTTTGATATTACCGCTTTGGTATCTTTACCACAACCAATAGCGCCTGATTATACTCCTTGCCATAATGTCGGGCGAATCATGAGACTTTCATGAGAAAATAAAAGAAAATATGTCACAAAATTACGTTTGCAACTACAAGTGTGGTGATAAAACTTTGCTCGATAAACGCGAACTATCGTAATTTATAAAGACTAAGTAAGAATATTAATTTATTAAACCAGACTACTTACTCGTGCATTTTCTATATCCATCGTGAATAAATTTGTACATTGTTATTCGAGAAAAAGCTTATATTAAGATAAGCTTTTGGAAAAACCAAAATCCATATTTCATTATCATGAATATTTGGTGGAAAGGAAGATTGAAGAGATCATTTGATAATTTACTATTGAGTCTCAAAGACAGTTTCATGTGTACTATTTTACCCACTTCAATGCGTAAAAACCATCCGTCTAAAGTTGCATGTTTTTGCGCACTCAGCAAAAAACTATAAGTATATTTATGTACACCACCACCGTTTATCATCGAACAATCTGATCGACACCTGATCGCGTCGCTTCTGTATAATCAAGGAAATGATCGGAGATCATCCGTTACTCAGTACCGGCACTCATAATCACAAAGTTGTAAGTCTGCAGCGCAAAAAGCAAGCTGAGAAAACATGGAATAATGTTCCTCGCGAAAGCGGTTTTCTTTTTTTTTTCAAAAATAAGCAAAAAAGACAAATGATAATGGCTTTCCGTTTAAATATCACGAATGCTGGGAAAAACTTATCAAACCAGTTTATATAACTACAGTTTATAATTAAGACAATAATACCGCATTGAATTACTTTTTGTTACATCTGTACGAAGAAGATAATTCCTAATTATTGGACTTGTCGCTCGTTGTGGATTTATCCGAGCAACCGTATGCAGTCTATTCGTGCAAATTAACAGGAATATATCAAACGGATAGACAAGCGTTTAGAGCGACGTCACTGGTAACCACACAAGTATGAGATCACCGGGAAACTTGAATGAAGTGCAACGTTTTGCACCTAGGTGGAAAATTCTCACCTTAATCCTGACGACAGTTCCAGATATTCTTCCGAAATTATCAAAATTGCTTACGCAAGATTAACGACAAGCATCCGTCGGCGAACGGTAACTTTCCACTTCGAAAGACACACTCCGGCCTGAAATTGCTAAAGGAACTCGTTAGATGAAAGATGGCTCGCGCCAGATCTGGGACGAGTTGTATATTTATGTCGTTGCACGTTGCGCGCGCGCGTCTATCGAATTCGCCCTGAAATAATCCTAAATTTCTCTCGACTCTGGTGCACTGGTCCACTGGATCTCTTATCTCGCTGTGTGTCTTCCCCTTTCAGTTTTCTCTACCTCCTTGGCTCGGCGTTCGGTTCCCCGCGCGCGGGCGCGCGCGCGATCTCCGTGACGATCTAAATATTTATAACGCCCGAAGCCTAACCCTTCCGCCCCGTGCGGATATGAATTATTAATGCCGCGACCATGCTACCGCATGCTCGCGCGCGTCGCTGTGCATTCCCGATACCGTATACTTTGTCTTGGAGATATAAGGATGGTCAGAGCACGTCGCGAACGTGCGAGGCGATAAAGCGATCGCGCGCGCTCCGGCCGCGGCTTCGCCTCGCCACACCGTGGCGAGGCTCGACTCTCGCTTAAGCGAATTAAACGGAACGAAACAGAAGCGCGGATTAACGCTGCCCGCGAAGTATGTATATATATATATATATATACCGTCGTAATTTCGCGCGCGAAATTTATTTCGCAGGCGCGTGTCGCGCGAGGGCCGTTTGCGTCGCCCAAGAGAGAAGGAGAGCGTCACGGCGCTCGCACACGATCGATCGCCGTGATCCACACACGGCCGCAAGATCGTTTCTCTTCCACTTTTCTCCTCTCCCCTCTTCCCCTCGCCTCTCCGCTCCTCCTCGCGGTAATGACTTTTTATTTACGAGCCTGACGCCGTGGATGAGATTAACTCGACAAAAATATACGAGCGGCGGTAAATTCGCGCGTTTCTTCTTCATCCGGAATTGGCGACGAGCGTTCTACTGGATATTCTGCGTTCCGTCTCTCACCGATTTTCTTCCGCCAATCCGCGGTATACATTTTTCGACCCGCGAAGTCGAGAGAAATCCATTACTTTTCTTTTTCACCGTAGTTCTTCCCCCCTACTCCCCCCCCCCTTTCCCATCACTGTCTTTCTCTTTTTGCTCTGGTTTTCTTGCTGATATTTACTAGCGGCTTTTTCGTCTTTCGTCGTAGCTTTGTATTGTTGAAAGAACGCGCGTCGGTTTATAACACGGTCTCCCGAAATCGCAAGTCCGCCACTGCATACGCGCGAGCCGCGCGCGTCGTTACTTCGTGCGTCCTTCAATGGAGGAAATGCAAATTCAGCATCGACGACTCAATAAATAACAATTCGCGCTAGAACGAAAACGGCACCATCAGGATTATTTTCGCGAGTCGAACTAGCACACTGTCATGGCACCTGGCACCAGCGTGTACAGCACTAAGAACGCGAAGGAGGCAGTGCCTGATACGATAGCGTGTCATCTGCGATTCATGCGAGAGAACATATATTATCTGCTTTTTTATTACCGTTGCACTGTCGAGATAATAGATCTTTAAGTAACGGTGCCTGAACACCCTTTACAGCGAACATCGCTCCGCCAAGTACCTCATCCTCGCTTAACCCTCATTTTGAGTAATTTTTTCACGCTTCGGGTCGCCGCTTCGCGCGCGTGCATGACTTGGCAATGATTTCTCGTATATTCTCGTGTATTCTCCTGCATACATCGTGACTTTTTGTTCTAAATTATACTTTCCAGAGCTTGTTAGTTACTAACTTACGTTATAGATATATTGTTAATATCTCTGTACAATCGTCAACGCGAGCTATTTTCCTCTGCCTCTTTCTTTCATTTCGGAAGATATACCGCAAGGGCGAAAACTGCTACGACAATATGCCGTTATTTGTTAATATGCTTGATAATCACACATAAATGAAAGCACTAGGATAGAAATTTTGCAGCGCGCGAGATATCCCTTTCCCTTCTAGTGCGATAAATTTATCCGAAAAAGGATTAGAAGGTGTGTGCGTGTGTGCCAAGTATTATTTTTCTCATTTACCGCACTACCTTGGGAACACATCTACAATGATACAACAGCGGAGCGTGCCTTAATCTAGATACGCTTACAAGCGTCTGTATGCGAGTATTCCTGAAATAGAACGGCCCCGTCGAGCTACGAAGCACGCGTATGTGCGCGCATCTCCGAAATTCACCTGTAGACAAGCGGAGCTTGTCGAGGAGTCACGTATGACGCGACTTCGTCCGACGCGGCCGGATCGATCGGACGATGATAACGCCGTGCGACAAAAAGCTCGCTAAGTGCGGGCGGACGTTACGGCCGCCGCTCGGGCCCGATGCCGGTGGTTAGCGCGAATTGCAAAAGCGTCGCCGAGTCGGCTTTTACGGTCGTGTGACACGCAAGAGCACCGATAACATTCGACCACTCGGAACAGCGAAAGCCCTTGCCTCGCAAAGTCCGCAAAAGTCCGAGCTTTTTCTCGTTGAGACGCGCGCGCGCGCAGGGCCTGCTGGTAATTTTATGGTCGCATGGCTCTGCACACAAGCGGCACACCGATGGCATCTACAAGATACCGTGAAGATTTTTCTAGTTGAGAGAAATTGCGGTCTCTCGTTCCGCCGCTCTCAGCGCCGAATTCGCCGTTGACGTTTTCTCGGGCAAGGCGGGTTTCACCGGCAGAAATTTTTTAGCAAGGCGAAGCTCTCGATGAGTGAACTTCAAATTCTGATATTGCGGATCCAAACAGACCGTAATCTGCTGCGAGTTATAAAACTCAGTTCGCAGAGAGAGAGAGAGAGAGAGAGAGAGAGAGAGAGAGAGAGAGAGAGAGAGAGAGAGAGAGAGAGAGAGAGAGAGAGAGAGAGAGAGAGAGAGAGAGAGAGAGAGAGAGAGAGAGAGAGAGAGAGAGAGAGAGAGAGAGAGAGAGCAGCTCGCTGCGATTCGCCGAAAGTTCGGAGAGTCGGGAGCGTCGAAATTCCCGAAATTTTAACCCATACAAATTGGCGATAAGTTTCTCTCGGAAGATCGGATCTCGGAAGTCGTTAGAATCGCAAAGTTGCGAGCGCCAAATAGACTCTAAAAGGTTGATTAATTACGGATCATCCGCGTCCACAGACAAGAGTTTTAAACGTCAGCAATTTTGATTCATAGAGAATATGAAAACCGAGCATTATCTATATTGAACGCTCGTAAACGCACGTCCCAGAGGCGAAGATTCATCTTTATGAATGCAACATTGATTCTCCGATCCGAAACATGAGCAGCATAACAAGATGGCGATGAATATAGATGAAGGATCAAAGGCGGTGTATCGCTAAGAAATGCATATCACCTTTTTTATTTTGCTTATTCACGAGACCATTATGTCCGCTAATAATTGCCTTTATAACTATTTGACCCGCGTGCGATCTTGCCGCACAAAATAATGAAATAAATATGATAGAATGTGAATGTAATTTCTCTCATAAATATAACATACACACACGCAATTTTCTCGCCTCTTTTATATTCTCGCATATCGCCGAGATAAGTCAAGGCGATATGCGTTGTCCCCTTTTGGATAACGCGAAACGACGACGCTTCGCGGTAATTTTCCACTTTCTTACGCAACGATCGAATTTTCGACTATTCGTCCGCATTGATCATTCCAAGAGTGTTCTCGGACGCGCGTTTAAAGGCGCGTTGACCGATCTGGACGTAGCCTAAATGCAACGTTGATTCTGTTACCGGTCGAACGTTAGCGGCATAACAAGTAAGAGATAGATAATAGCATTACGCGCGGCGAGAGAGGAGGCGGAAACGAGGCTACCTCGGCCGAGATAGACGCGTGGCGGGAGACGGAATACGATCCTGATTGCCAAGGAGAAATCTGCAGCGTGATCTCGCGCGAGCCGCGCGGACGAGGCGTAATACATCTTCGTCGAGGCGAGCGAAAAGAGTGCACGCTATATTAAATTACACTGGTTTACAAGGTTTCAGCAACGTGAATGAAATAAGCTGTATTCAATTAATGTTGAATGCGCGCCGATTTTTCGGACGCGGCTGTTGCACCAAGTTGTAGCGCGTAACACAGTTGTTTCCCTTTTCTCTCTCTCTCTCTCTCTCTCTCTCTCTCTCTCTCTCTCGTGAGTATTCCGCGGTGTTCCTGCGCGAATTACGAGTTGTTTAGCAGCCAGCAGTTTAGCAGGGAGAGAAGCGCTACTTCGGAACTGTACGTCAGGCAGCGAGAATGCTAGTCACGGTCCTGGACTCACGTCGCGCGTAACTACATTCGCGAAGACGTTTTTCTCCGCGCTGCGTTCTCGCGTGTCATACTTATAAATCAGGGGCAACTCATGAATGTCGTCTGAAAAAAAAAAAAAACTTAATCGCGACATTTACATGCAGGTATTTGCCATTTGTCTTGTACGAGCCAAAAGTTACGAGCCTCGCGAGAATCAAGTCCAGTTGAGCTTTTCGGCGAGTTTTTCAGCCGCGGTTGCGCAATTTCTTTTTCATACAGAGATACGAAAAACGCTAGCCGATTGTCAGCCTTGTCAGGACTCGCGCGAGGGATGAACTAGATAAATATCGGCTTCATCCTCTGGTGTGTATCACCACGATGCGACGTGGTGATTTGAAACTTGCAAACTTGCGCAGTTTTCGCAGTTTTCATTTACGTGCACGGACGGGTACGCGGACGTAACGTCGGAATCTTCGAAGCGCGGCCGCTTGCATCATCGGTAGAAAGAGCGGCGTTATTATATTGCCGGTGCGGCAGGCAGCACTCCGTATAGAGAGTAGCCTTACCATATGAATGTGGTAACTCGAAACCGTAGGCGAAGTATAGATTAAAGATTAAAAAACAAACAAGGTCCCTTCCACAGCCGATGCGCCTTCATGGCTACTGAACATGGAGAGCTCGGCGCTGTATCGCGGCGGAGCGGCGGGCGGTCTTTTAAACGGCGAATCCGGGTCGATATTAATGGCGCGTCTTGGAAAAAGGTGGAAAAAGAGAAACGTCCGATCGGAGAAAATGCGCGCACAGGCCGCGCTGCGCTGCAGCAGCAGCAGCAACAGCAGCAACAGCATCCGTTCGGCAAGAGCGAGGGATCGCGCCGACGATCATTTACCGCACGAACCGAAAAGCTATCCGAGGGGATATAATATTTAATTGAGCATACGCGGATCTCCGTGATTTCTCGGCGCGTTTCCGTTAGGATCCCGTGTAAATCGCCGTGGCAAGGTGGCCCCTCCCTGTTCAGTTCATCGGTGCCCGAAGCGTGATTGCGTCGCGCGGAGATGTAGGAGTATGAAAGGTGCGCCGCGCGCGAGCGCGCGCGCGCGTTACATGCGTGAATAGCGCGTTCCGTTGTGTAATCGGCGCGGCGCATCGATGCACTTTAAGGCGCGTTCCCTTAAGCCCACTCCAAAGTGCGCGCGGAACGCACTCTGGCAAATTGGAGCCTTAGGTGGAAAACCAAATCTCTCAATCAGGCGTACTGCCACGCCTGAGATACCCTCGTATATTTAACGTATATTAACCTCCTCTTTTCCACAAACAAATCGTCGCGCTCGTTTAGGACAAAATCCCGATTCGCTTAATCGAAGGAGACAAAGAAAAAAGGAAAGATAAAAGGAGGAACAATCTTTGACATTTCAGAAATAAAAGAAAAATATTTCTGGGACGAATAATTAATCTTTTTACAATTGTTAATATGAAGAAGCTTTTAGCTTGAGCGAAAAAATTCTGTGCAGTTATAGATATATAAAAATTATTGAGAGATGCGCAAGGTTCTTCTGCTAAACGCTGTTATCAATTGATAAATACCGATGAAAAAAAGGCAATTCGAAGGCAAAACCGCTTTGATGATATCAATGTATCGTAAGCGCGGGCGCGTTTGTGAAATTAGTTCGAAGCGTTGTGAAACGTTTCGAAGAATCGTGGACGAGCCTTTAGAAGCGATCGCTCAGCGCCACCTTTAGACGTAAGCGTTGCGAAGGATTACGAGCGAGCGTTTATCATGCGATCGCGAATAACGAGTCTGTTTACGCGAGAATACGTGCGAATAAGCCGAGGCTTTTTCGTGAGGAAGCGCAGTGGGCGGTCATGCGCGTCCTTGGCATCGATTTTCCATCGCTCGATCGGTGCTCAACCCTTTCAACCTATCAAGACGCGTCGTCGTCTATCGAATCTTGCGATCGCGTTCATGCTGAAACAACAACACACTCGCTGTCGGCTGTCCCGATCTGATGAATATTTTGGTACAGAGCCCGCTTCTCTGACGAAACAAGCATCGTCACGTGAATAAAGCGGAGCTTCGTATCCCTTAACGAGCTCGACTCGCGCGCAACGTCGTGGTCATCGAGACCAGAGAGGAAAATGAAATTAATTAGTCGCTCTCGTCGTATTATCGGACTTAATGATCCGGCGAGAAGCTCGATAGCTAAAGGGCCAGGCTGTGTGTGTGTGTGCGGCAGCGTATCCTACCTACCTACATAAACACGTCGCAACTGCTCGAGACAGCCCTTTTTCCCTCGGTCGAGTGAAATCGACCGAACGAATGTTCATCGGCCCCTGTTAATCGAGCCAACGAATTTTCATAGTCCCGAGGACAGGACGTGTCTACCAGGTGCTAATTTTGCTACATACTTCGACAACGGTCGCCGCCTTTCTTTTTTCGCTCGCTCGCTCGCTCGCTCGCGAGCGTACGAGCGCACGAGAACACGAAGGGGTTCCCCTTCGCGCGTCGCGTCGAAACGCGAGAGCGACTAATCGCGTATCTTGCGCTGTTGCGGATCCTGAAAATCTGCCGCCGACAGGTCGCCGGCATGTCGCCGCGTGATAAAATAAAATACGAGTCAAGTTCCGCATCGCGGGAAAGCCGACGATGCGAGAACCGCGGAAACACACGTGGATAATACACGTCGCGGAGATGGAGCGCAAGCAAAAGTGCAAATAAACCATTCGCCAACCGCCGCCGGTCGTTGGCTATCCGCGTTGGCTTCAAGAGATATTTGCGGACTCCACCTAAGGCCACGTGACTACGTACATATACTTTCTAATTATACGGTCTCGTCTTCCATCTACTTTTCTCGTCGTCTTCGCGGGCGCGCGATGCAGCGACGAGAAGGAGAGAAATATATAGGTGAAAACCAGCAGGCGTGTCCGCGAGCGGAATCGTTGGCACGACCCGCCGCGGAGATCCGCGGAAGAACGCGCTATCAGCGGTACAAAGGGGGAGAAAAAGAAAGGAAGAAAAAAAGAAACCGGTCGATTCTACAACGTGACGTGAGAGACGCGCGACGGCTTCAATCTTGATCTAACTGGGATTCTACCGCGGCGGAGCGCAACGTGAAATGATTGCCGCTCTCGCCCGCGTACAATACCGAGGGATTATGTCGCACAGTCCGCAAAAAGGGACAATGCGATATTGATTATTAGCGGTCGATAGAGCTTATTTATAATAGCAGAAATATATCTCGACGTGCGAGTGAAAAAAGCGCCGCGTCCGCGTTTATAACGCAATAGTTCCTGCGCGACGGGGGTTTCTTCCCACCGTGTCTACGATCGGTGTCTCACATCGGGGGCTCTTCTGGATCCTCTCGGGGGATTTCTAAATTTCTGTCGCAATGGACCTATTGAGAATTATCGCGCAACAGATCTTACGCGCCTCATCTTTCGCGTTACTTTCCATTCGCACGACGAAAACGACTTTTGGACGTTGGATTGCGCAAAGAGCCGCTTGCTTTCATACGTCATAGACGAGTACGCGAATAGATCGTTTTGTTCGTGCCGGGTGGCGGTAATTAACAATCGTTGCGGCAAATCAAAGCGGCGAGACCGCCGCCGCCGCCACGCCGCTGTGAGGAGCCCCGCTCGATGAGAAACAAACACGGAAACACCTGAAATAAAACGTATTTCCAGAGATAATTTTTCAACTCTGTCCTTCGACGTGTGCACGCGCGCGGCGACTATCGAAAAGCGACGTTCGAGCGTTTCCAAGCATAGAAACCGCCGGGGATACTATCGGGAAAGCTAGTACACACGCTCGGAAGGAGAGGCGAGCGATGTTTGCAAAAAGGACGGTAGGCACTAACGCGCTAGCTATAGCACATGCAACTGTAGAGTGCAACAGCGGTCGGATTGGCATTGCTGGTGCAACAGCCTCTCGGCCCGCCCCTGCACTCGCAGCTTCTGTGCGGTTCATCCAACGCGTTTCCACCGCGAACGAACGAGAGAGCGAGCGAGCGAGCGAGCGAGCGAAGCAGCTACCGCCGATACAATATCGATAACGATCCGCACAAGCCAAATCTCGCGCAAGTACTCCCTTGTGCGAAGCCGGCCGTTTCACCGCGGCAGCTCAGCCTGGCGTTATTTACGCGGCAAATCGCCGCGGATAAATAAAAGTGGAATTGACGCACTTTCTCGCAATTATCGCGCGTCGCGCGTTGTCGCTGTTACTTTATCGCACGGTTCTACCGTACGGTCTCCATCCCTCCCCCCCCCTACAATTCTCTATATCGAATCGCGAATCGCGATCGCGCTCGGCCGAATGCTCTTTAATCGTCACGCGAATACGAAAAAAAAAGAGAAAGCAAGAACAACCGAAAGACAGAGGGAGCAGCTAAATTTTAACGATTTAAGTGCAAATCGCCGAACGTTCGCATGAGCTGCCGACGCGGCGCGGCGATTGGAAACGTTGGAAAATGCACGGCCCTCGTCGAGCCGACTTTTTTCGCGACAGCGCGCGTGAGCGCTACCGTTTAACGCGCGCGCGCGATTTGCATAGAGAGTGGCGGCGATGCACCCACACCGTGCGAGAACCGTGAGAAAGGACACGGAGGATCAACGATCGCTTGTAAAAGATCGAATAGCATCGCGGAAATTTTCGCACGATCCTGATATTTCATAACCCCGCCGCGTTTCTCGCGCAAGCCAGGCGCGGCGGGCGGGAGCCCATTTATTTTTCCGTTCCGTGCACCCCCTTTTCACCGATGCTGGGCGATGCGGCCGTGCGCGTTCGTTCGTTTTCCATACGCGATAGATCGCGTCGATGCATAACAGTCGATAGCTGCAATTTGTAGCTCCGTAAATGCGCGTACCGCGCGCCGCAACAGCGCGCATCCGAATGCGTTATGTTGACACACACGTGCGTGTAATTTGGCCGGGCTGTCTTTTTCTCGTTGTCTTTAAAATCGCGCTACTCGTTTGGACGTGTTGAATGATATCTAAACAGACCCGATGACGTGACGTTTAAGACGACGAGAGACGCGAAAAGAAAGCGTCTCCAAGTAATACGCTTGGATTTGCACACCTAAACAAAGTATTCTATTTGTTAAGTGATTTTTCTCATAGTCTCATATTCTAAGTGAAGCCTTTTACAGGGAAAGGATTTCTCTTTCGATGAAGCGATTAAAGTGAACCATTCACCTAAAAATTTATTAGATAATATTCTAAAGAGTTTTCCTCTTATATCAATTAATTTTCCTCTTATTTGAAGAGGAATATGTTAACTTGAATGTCGGCTTCTTTTGTTTAGTTATGCTCCACCTTCAGAACACACATGAACGAATAAGTAACCATGTGCTCATGGGTCAGAATATTTGGAAGCTTTTGAGAAAAAAGGTATGTGTGTTACTATATAACATATAACGAAAATAATTTATCCATATTTGGTCAAATACAGTTTATAATTTATTGCAAGAAGTTGAATAATGTATTCTTTCTTTTAATTAAGTTTCATACAATTGGTTATGATAAACATCTTTGTAGCTACGGAGTCCATAACAAAACTTTGGAAATTTATTTGTTATGATGATCTTATTTCATTCGTGCCTACTTATTATAGAACTGCCAGAAGTCAGAAGCGTATCTAAATATATATTACTTTTCGCTATACATTATAGTAATTTTTTCAAATTAACCAGTATAACCAGTAAGAATAAATAATAATCCTCTTAAAAAAAAGATTAAATAATCTCTGTATAAGAGGAAATTTATATTAAAATCAATAAGATTTACATTATACATACAACATATAATTCCTCTAACTTTAAGAACAATGTGTTTACAATAATCTCCTCTTAATTTTAAAGGAATCCTCTTGAAGCCATATATAAGAGTAAAATCCTCTAAAATTTAGATAATTTTGCTTGTTCTGAAGTTACTTTTTTTTGGGTGCAGTACGACTTTACGGGTATCCGAGACGCGTTGAAATGAATTCTGAATTGTATTCTGAATAAAAAAAGGAGGAAAAAAAAGTCAGTCGAAATCGACGCGCGTTTCGTGGGTGAGCAACATCTGCTCGCTTGGCTGCTCGCTCGAAAAATGGCGTGACGCGCGCAACGACAGATCGACAGCAATGTGTGTGTGCGCGTGCGCGCGCGCGACGTGAGGTATTTAAGAAATCGACCAATTGTTATCGGGTATGACGTCTGATAAATATGCAACGGGAACGCACGTCAGCCGCGCTTTTGGTGCCAGCGAAATGTCGCGAGTTACCTCGGAAATTGCTTAATGCTACACGGCGTTCGCAGCAGCGGCCGGGGGGATACAACGGGGCGAACTTCAGAAATCCGCAGTTTCCGCACTTGCCTCTCGTTTAACCCCGTTTCCACGTACCGCATACAGTGTTAACATTACGCCGTACGAATCCACGAAGAAATGGAAGACTCGCGAAGAGGAGAAAAGAGGGAAAAAAAAGAGAAAAGAAGGCGCAACGCGCGAAGACGGTGACGATATGCTCGCGTTCCACCCTAGTTGCTCGTCGTTTTCCGACCACGAAGGCTGAACACTGTACTTACGAAAAGTCCCCTTAATGAGTAACGATTATACTTACGCAGATAAGCACGTATACATAGGCCGAGCGATAACACAGTGTTTAACCTTCGAGACTCTCGAGAGTGTAATTTTTATTTACGCTGATCTCCGGCCACTTTTTTGCCGCCGCGAAAAAAGCGGCGAGCGATACAGCGAGTAGAAGCGACGTCCGTGTAAGCGAAATCGCAACGGAATGGTCGCGTCGCGATGTTTTCAGGAGTAAGCCACGTATCAGATAACAACGAGCGAGAGCGAGCGTTAATGAATACGACAACAATGAGTTGCCGCTGAAATTAGCGCCATTAGCGTAACGCTCCAATTGTTGCTCACAAAGAGAAGCATATCAGTTTATTGCGTCGTGCAATTGCGCTGCCTTAGTGCAGCTTTCAGAACGACGAGCGGCTGTTGAAAAATCCGGGACTCGTGACGAATTGCGTTCCGCGTCTTTAAATACTCGCGTATCCGCAGCGACTGGAAATCACCCGCCGACATTGCACACCACGATAAAAGTCGTGCTCATGCCGGCCGAATAAATTAGTCGAATTACACGACTAATCATATCACAATATCCGACAGCGACGAACAGCCGGAAGCAGAAAAGAGAGACGAGAGACGAGACAGGACGCGACGCGACGGCGATGCCGGAACGTAATCCCGCCTAAGCCGAAGCACAACGATTCGGCCGAGAGACGGGGGCTCTAATCGCGTTTCAAGCGAGAATAAACGAGCTAACCTCGGCGATCTCTCGCGTGCGCCGCCGACGGGGCAACACACCGCGGAGCCGAGTTCAACGACCGTAAATTTTGTTTACGAAAATCCACCCGGCAAGAGGGAGAGGGAGAGGGAAAGAGACAGAGAGACAGAGAGAGAGAGAGAGAGAGAGAGTGAGAGAGAGAGGCCTTGAGAGTCGCCGCCGGCGATGGGCCCGAAGAGTGGGCGGCCCGTTCGACGATACGTTAATCGCGTGAATCGATACGTTCTCGCCGCCAAAGGACCGCGCGCGCGCGACCGCCGTTGTTTCGCGCTGATCCGCCGAATTCCGGCGACGGGACGCGTTTACGTAATCGCGCAGCGACTATTAAAGCCACGTCAGCCATAAACCTTTACAACTGCAACTGCCGGGCCCCTTTCTCTTACGCAATCTGAACGCGTGGCGGACTACCGTATTTTTGTGCGGTTCGCGAATAAAGCGCGAATCGCACGCGCGCGCGCGATGAATGATGAATAAAATTCGTATCGTAGAATAAAAATATATCCCTGATATTTCGTGTTAACACTCTGCATTACATAATAATATATAATTAGCATTTTTTGCTGGAACCTTTAGAGACAAACAACAGAGGTAAAAAAAGAACGTTATTTATAAAATGTCGAAATCTCGAAAACGACAGTTAATTTTTTAATTAAATTCGGACGCTCCCCAAAGAACTTGGAAATTTCCGCGAGGTCACACCCCTCTTCCAGCGATGCATCGCTGTGAGCCGAAGGATCGTGTGGTAAATCAGACGAGGTTTCTGTTACCGAAATCGCACGGAATGCGAAAAATATAGAGAGACAACGTGTCTTCTTGCGCGACGTGTATCTTCTCACTTGCAGCCTAGAAAAGTACATTAACCCAAGAGCAAAGCAAACACCCGGAGCATCTCGATTGTTGAACGCGATGCGGCGCATACTCACGTTTCTATATATATATATATATATATATATATTATATATATATATATATATAGAGAGAGAGAGAGAGAGAGATACGGTAGATATTATAGTTGATAACTTCGTCTCTTAACGCCTGACTTCGTACACTTCCACGCGCGTTTCCCCGATGTGCCTGCGAGTGTGGAGGTAGCAGCGATATAAACCGCCAAGTTTTCTAATACAAGCCACTCCTTTTATAATACCCGAGCGTAAAGTTTTTCGTTTAATAGTATATAGCGCAACGGAGGAAAGCCCGTTTATTCCCAGAGTTAATTAATAGTTTACACTTTGTACACACATATACGTTACTTTGTAGCTCCGTGGAAAGAGAAGTCGTGTGTGTGTGTGTGTGTGTGTGTGAGTAGGAGAGGAGGAAACGCGATAAAGTATTTAGATCGATAACATAATTAGTTTCCGGCAAAATAAATTATGAATATTATGTGCATTGGTACTAGCTTCAACCTTCGAGTTTGATGCATTAATTCGTTTGCATCAACAAGTGGAGTATCCCTTGTAACGCGTGAATACTAACTAGCGAACGTCAACGCCGCATAATCCGCAAACGTTGCAACCAAAGCAAGCAATGAAATCCGCCGGAGATAATAGTTTAACGAATTATCAAGCGATAGTAAGACGCTTCGTGCCGCGCGAGTTTAGTTTCTCGGTAAATACGGTCTATATATGAGAAACACGTCGCACGAATTTCGCAACGCTGAAAGTTCGTGTCAAGATCCCGTCGCGATTGAGATCCGAAATAATCCCGTTATGCGAAACAAACCCGAGCGATTTATGCGTCTGTTGCGTGTAACTCGAAAAACCCGTGACCAAATTAATATTCCACTTTGGAGGGTACAAAGTGCGCGTTCGCGCGACACCTGTGTATGTGTGTGTGTTCGCCGTACATTTTCTCAAAATCAGTCGCGCAACGAGTGACACCACTTTTAGCGGCACATCTCCGACGCGCGGCGCGCGAGCGACACAGCTCGACTTTCTATTTGCTTTCTTGGCCGCGCTAATAACGACAACGACAACGACACGACGACGACGACGGCGACGCGTACTCGCACGCAGGGGATGACGTTCGTTATCGGTTATCAACAAACGCGAACGCGGGGCGAACGAGCCGATATCGATTGCACTTTTCGAATCGCGGAACGCGATTATTCAATCTCGAGTGACACACGCCGTTGCGCGAGCAGCGCCTCGCTGTCTGCGGCCTACCCGGGTGTGCTCACCTCAGCGGTTCTCAACGACGGACGCGCTGCGTCGCGCCGTGCCGTGTCGCGTAGCGTTGCGTCGCGTCGCGTCGCGTGCGAGTCGAGTGCAGCCCATCTTGCATCGCGCGATGGAAATTCTGGCCGCTTAGCAACAACGAAACGCATCGCGAGCGAACGCCAGTTGCCAACCCAAATGGAAGAGATGCGCATCTAGCAGAATGACCGGTTGAGCAATACTGTCGGACAAGCGATCCCTTTGTTAGATGAAACCGAATCGATCGATCAGGTCCATAGAACGAAGATTAGACACGCGCGTGACCTTCTCGCGCGAGCGAAATTCACACGATTTTCTTTACGCGAAAATTATTCACGGATTTATTTGCGTTGCCCGAGAGAAGCTATTTCGTGATTCATACGCGCGTGTCTCTTAACGCGCGCGAGACTCTACTTCGTACTTTTATACTCGATTAATCTACAAGCGCTCCTTCCAATACCGCGAGAGATCAGAGGTCGCGATACGTTTTTTTATCATTCTTCGATCGTCAAGCGGACTTGGATTGCCACGGTCACTACGCTCCGTTAAAAGGTAGAAACGCGCGTCTCGTGACGGTTGTATAATTTTTCTCTGTTGCACACGTATACGCACACGTATGACTTTAGGTTGGTGTGCTTAATAGGATGCTGTCGTAATACACAAGCAAGAGGCTATGACATAATAGTGCGAGGATCGAGGTGTCGCCGTGAATTATTATTTCGTATCCACGTGTGATACGAATTGAGCAGCGCGCTAATGAGCTTCGTTGAAGTTGTCCGTTGGGCGAAGATTAACCCTCAACTGAAGCACTGCAATCTACGTTACGTAACCGGAGTTATATGCCGGAGTCTCCGGGAAGCAAGGGTACATTTCCATCGCGCTGAAGGCCGGTGGCGCCCCTTTCCCTCTCCTGCCCCCCCCCAAAGTGTTTTACCGAAGTAATATCTTGTAATCTTCAAAGCGCATGACTCGCGCGCGACAAGAAGAGAGCTCTCTCGTGTCCAGATGAAATTACGTGAAGTCTGAAGAAACTAGATACCTTCGTTTCACTTGCACTTCCTACACTTTGTTTCTTTTCTCTTTCTCATAAAGTTCTCTGATTACGCGTCTACTTGATTTTAAATGCGAGGAAGGACGGGAGACAACGGGCGCGGCTAAAACCGACAGACCTTCGATCGGCTTTGCCGGAGGGACAACGCGGGGCGATGTAAAGTTTCAGCGAGCATCGTTTTCGGCAGCAGAGACCGATATATCTCTGTTTCTTTTTCCCTCGGTCCATTTTTCAGGCGTATCGCCTTATCAAATCCGGGATTTTATTTCTCCGCCGGCCGGCAAGGATGCGCGCGGCGCCGTTGACTTTACGATTCTCGCGTGTGTCATCGCAAGGGTAACGTATTCGCAAGCCGAGGTGACAGGTTTACCCCGACGGTGTAACAACAATCACAGCGCTTATCGTCGCGGCAACGAGATTACTGAAGTAGAGATATCAGCGCGCGCGCATGCGGGGGAAAGCTGAATTATTTAATAACTCGCCGGGACGAAGGAACGCAGCGCGCGTGTCACGTCGTACGAAAATAAGCAATATCTGCCGCGATGAATAATGTATCCGGCGGCACTCAGAAGCGTGCAAGCGCGGCGTACGGAAAAAAGAAAAATAAATAAGAAGAAGCGACACGTGTCGATTAACCTTTACCTCGTCAGATAGGGTGCATTGAAGAAGCACACGTGTCGCAGAAGTCTCGGCAGTCTCGCGGATCGCAGGTGGGTCGCAGGCAAAAATGTTTCAGAGACGTTCTAAAAACTCGACCAAAAACACCTGCAACACCCGAGTATCCGAGCGGATGAAGCAGAACGCGCTGATTAATGTAAAGCGGCTACCTGATTTTCACGATCGAGCTGAAATCGAGCGAGTTTCGCGTTAAGCGTTAAACGGAAGAAAAAAGAGGCACTCTCTGCCGGAGCGGGCGATCGGCGGCGTTTAACGATAAATGCGCGCCGAGAATACCGGTCTGTGGATTTTTCTCTCCTCCGATGGCAGAGATAGCGTCCGCACGGGCCCCCTTACAATCAGCGTTTTTACGAGCCGGGCGATCCACAATGCAACCGGTTGTTGCGACGATAAAACGCAGCCGGACGACGCAGCCGATCGCAACATTTTACTGCCGCCGACGGCGGCCCAATTAGGATCAATTTAACTGCGCGCGGAGAATTTCTTTCTGGCCGCGAAGTCGCACCGCTTTCAAAAACGCCGGCGAAACGGATCGATAAGACCGATCGATTTATTTTGCTCGGGTCCCATATTTCGTACCTACTTCGCAGCGCGTACTGTGCCCGCCGTTCAAGAGGACAACATGGCGAGACACGGGCTTGCTTAAATCGAATCAAATGCAAAGAGACTCTGTCAAATCTCGGATATGCGCGGCGGCTACGTCCGTGTCTCAGGATAACGGACGCGATATCGCTGGAAAGCGGAGGATCGTCCTCGAATCATCGAAATCGGAAGAGCTCGCGATTTTCAGCAGCTTAGATTTCCAGAGTCAATTCCGCCGCCGGGCTGCCGGGTCGCCGTCCTTTTTACCGTTCTCCGACTCGTGAAACGAGCTCTTGTGAATACAATCGGCCGTTTGCCGCGCTCGCGACGAGGACGAAGTTTTTGCCCAGAGCTGGCTCGCCTCGGTACTACGCGAACTCGCGATTAACAAAAGTCTTCACGAAAATGTTCCGTCTCCCTCCTGCCCCCCCCCGTCTATCCCTGGACGTCGATCGTGTGTCTCTTCCCTTAAGAGGACTGGAGGGTCAGATTACTGAAAAATCGTGCTTGTTTTTGATAATGATTTTGTGACGAACTGAATAAATGTTCAAGAATGAAAATTTTACATATATTTATATAACATATGAAGAGTAGAAAAATTTTGTTTTTAAACAAATACTCATATAAATATACGTCCACTTAAATTTTAAACGCGTTTTTCTCGAAATTTTATTGTTCAACTTTTTGCAGTGATTTCTCCGCAACTGAACTTCGTGTCGATTTGAAATTTTAAAGCAATAATATTTGTTCATGTGGCTCTCAGGTGAACCATGGACAACTCCGTCAAAATATTTCATTTCGAGATTTTTTTCGATAATTTTTTTATCGTAAAGGAACTGAAAAATTTGAATTTCTTTCTAATAATAGCTGCCATTTTGTTAATTTTATTCGATTTTTTTTCTAGTGGTTCACCGAATAATGATAACCCTCTTCAAGATTTCTAGCTAAAATTCGCTCTGATCGGACCATCGAAAGCCGAGATATTACTGCAAAAACGATAACTTGAGAAAAAAAAGGAGAGTATATTTCAGCTATATATATCGTATATTTATACGAATATTTGTTAATAAACAAAATTTTTCTACTCTTCATATGTTGTATAACTATACTTAAAATTTTCATTCTTGCACATTTATTCAATTCGTCACAAAATATTATCAAAAACAAGCACGATTTTTCAGCAATCTGACTCTCCAGTCCCCGGAACTCGTAAAGAACGAAAAGTCTCATTGACGAATATGCAATTCAATATTCAGTGTTAATTTCAATATTATTCAAAAGAATTCAATATTCATTATTAATATTCAATATTAATATCAAGCTGAATATTTTCGTCAATGAAACTTCGCTCTTCACGAGTTCACGTGCAAGGCGGAAGACACATAATCGATGCCGCTTGGCCTCCGTTTAATGCTGTCGATCGAACTAGCGAATGATATTCCTGCTATCGCGGTGCGAAGAAAGAACTTACGCAGAGATTATGCGAACATTGTACGAACGTATGGTGTTCAGCACGAGAATAAAACAGTAAAAGAGAGAGAGAGAGAGAGAGAGAGAGAGAGAGAGAGAGATAAAGAGAGAGAGAGAGAGAGAGAGAGACGCATTCCTCCGCGGATGACTCATCCGGAGTGATGATCAGCCGAAAGACCGACTCCCGCGAATTCGCCTTGGCGCGAGTGCGTCGAACGGGGCGCCGAAAATCACGGTGCAGATGCATGCGTGAGTGCACGCACGCACTCGGGGGCGACCGGGGGAGAGCGCGGAACCGCGCGCGCGTCAGTGTGCACCCCCCGAATTAACGTGTTCTCCTCTCGCACTCTCTAGCGTCACTCGAGACGGCGCGCGTTCGCCGTCACGCGGAACGTGCCGAAGAGACGCGCGAAGGAAACGGTTTGGAACTGGTTCACCGAAGTCGGCCGTTCCCGACCGCGCGCGACGAACAATACGAACTTCTGTAGGGGGGAAGGACGAGCGAGCGAGGGAGGAAGCGGAGGAGTGGGAGGGGGAGAAGGAGAGAGAGAGAGAAAGAGAGAGAGACGACGGCCAAGTCGCGCGGTGCGCGTGAAAGGCGATTTAAAGGGAAAAAGGAGGTGGTGGTCGAGAAAAAAGGAAGGCGCGCGGCGGCAGTAAATGAAAGACGAAGAGAGCAAGAGCGGTAGGTGGGCGAGGAGGGAGGAAGGAGCGAAGAAGAGGAGGAGGAGAAGAAGGAGGAGGAGGACGAGGAGGAGGAGGAGAAGGAGGAGGAAGGAGCATGGCGAACCGGTCGCAGCCTCCGCTCGTCAGCTGGAAGCTCAGCTGCAACCGGGCGCGGTGACCTCGACGGTGCAGCGCGCGCGGCGCTTCACGGAAAAGCGAGTCGATTTGCGAGCGATAACGGTGCCACGACACAGCGGAGTCGTCCTCGTTGCCGTTTACCCGCGCGTAATCCTTCTCCCTCGGCCGCTTCCGCCGAGGACTTTCCAGCGAGGGGTTTTCGCGACGCCGCGCCGACGAGCGCTCTCTCGCACGTCGGATAATAACGTGTGTTTACAGCGCGCGATTGTTGAACGATCGTGTCGAGCGAGCGCGCGAGATCAGCTGGCAGGAGAGAAATCGTGCGCCCTGCCGTCGCGGTGCATTCGTATCGTACTTACGTTTGCAGCGCGCGCTGGAAATGTAACGCGCGCGCGTCGTGGCGCGGCAGTGCGCGAAAGAATCGCGCGATGACTTGTACGAGCGATTACAGTTCGACGCGACTTTCTAATCGACGACGTAGCTTCGGAGCGGTGCGAGGCTCGAATTAAAAGTGTATTAAGTAAAAGTTGGCCGAAAGTAAGCGGAGAACATGATTTCATTATCTCGAGTAGCGTGACTCGCAAACTCTGAATTGCTAATTGCTCGGCCCTAAATTATCGGCCCTTGGGTGTAGGCCCGTCCTCGCCGAGAGGACGAATGAATTTCGGATTAATGGAAGAAAAAAAAAAAGGAACAAGAAAAACCGCCGTTGAACGTTCGTGCGGCGTATCTCTCTGTAATTAACTCGCATACACGCGAAATCATCGACAAAATTACACGCCGCGTAACTCGCTTCGTCGCGAGATTAGATCGCCTACTTTTTGCTGCCCCCCTCCCCACCCTCCCCCTCTTGGCGGAGATGTAATTTGCTCGTATAGTTTGTATCCGTTATGTTCGTCGTATAAACGGTTTCAGCGCACAAAAGTCCTTTAATGAATGAAACATCGCGCGAAGAGCGCGTGTGGATTAAACTTCGTAATAAGGGTTACGAAATTAAATTCGCGCGAGACATATATTACTGTCGCCGTCGATGTCCCTCAAGAGTAACATAAAGACGAGCTACGTCAAGATGAATAATACCGCATGGGATTACTTTCGGCCCGGATCCTTCGAGTTATCTTTTTTTCCGCCTGTTTTCATAGGTTCTCATAATGAGATCTCACGGTTACACACACCACGAGATCCGCCAAGTAGATCCGCGATGAATAATGCATATACTTCAATTTTACAAAATCCGCAAGTAAAAAGTGTTTCACATAAATCTTAAACAACGGGTTCACCCGGTATACCTGACACAGTGAATAACAATGCATATACAGCACATATATCGCTCGAGAGATTTTACGTTTCGACGATATTATATATTCGTCTCGAAAATAAGTTGACGACTGATATTTAGTCGTTTAATTCTTTCCTTTCACATCATTCGAAAAGAAACCGCGATATTATTATCTGCGTTTTCTCGATTCAAATATACATGCGCGAAGCAAAGCAGTTTATTCGCAACACGGTACACGAAATATGAGAGGCGAATTCCCTGCCGAAATAATTAGCCCGTTCTAGGAGATCCCATTCGGTCGCTACGCAAAGTGACGTCGACAGTGCGCGTCGTCGATGTACGCCTCTACGTCCGGGGTCAGCAACGAGGGAGTCGACGCTGCGCGTCGCGATGCCGCGAGAGAGTCTCTCTCTCTCTCTCTCTCTCTCTCTCCCTCTCTCTCTCTCTCTCTCTCACGAGGTGAAACCGACGGTGCGCAAAGTGTCACGTACGCATACGAGAGAGGACGCGAGAATTCGCTTCTGCCGTTGACAGGGCTATAAAAGATGCATCCGCAGGAACTCAGAGCGGCGGATCTGATTTTTTGGTCAGCCGCTCGGAACGGTGAAAACACGATGACAAGCCGTCGTCTTGAAATCCCTACGAAACTCACGCGTTTCGAACAAATCGGAGCAAAAACAGTAAATTCGGGCGAGTTCAAGGAAGCTAGTCGATCCCGGGCGATCAACACGGCGTAAAATCTAGGACGCGTTTTTCAGCGAATATTCATATCGGCAATCATGATAATCGCGCAAGTAACATTTAAATAACTAACAATCAGCGATGACGACAACAGAGTCGTCCTCCGGCGCACGCGATCTCAAATGTCACGGAATAAATTTTGAATTCTATACGTGTCGTACACGGGAGAGAGAGAGAGAGAGAGAGAGAGAGAGAGAGAGAGAGAGGAGAGAGAGAGGGAGGGGGAGGGGGAGGGAGAGGGAGAGAGAGAGAGAGAGAGAGAGAGAGAGAGCAGCAAAATTTCCGCACCAACCGTTTCGAGAACAAAGGAGCAACGTAGCCATAAAGAACAAAAGACAAAATGACACATTCACGATAGTTTCGAACAGGACGGCTACACCTGGGACAAACAGCGGCGCGGAGTGTTGTGTCGGGCAGCTCTCGCGGGGTGAAACTCGCGTTTGTGCGAGTCGATTCGAGTCAGAAAGTGCGACAAAGAAAGCGTTCGATTCCGGCGACCTCGCTTTTAGCGCTAACCTCGCTTAACCGTACGCCTCTGCCCCTCACAGCGAATTGCATTTGCGCCTCCGACAACGAGCGCAGAACCGACAGGCTCGATTAGCGCTAATCAAGCGGCCTTTGACGAGAGAAACGTCCCCTTCCCGTAGAAACGAAACCTAGCCACGTATTATCCCCGCGAGGATCAATCTCGAGGCGATCTCGGCATTAATTACTCGAGATTGTCACTGTCAGCGGCGAAGCGCGCGCGAGCGATCGCGAACAAACGCTGCGCCGCATCGCCGTAGGAATCGACTTGGACGGCAGCAAACCGGTCGATCGGTGCATCAGCTGAGAGCCCAGCTGAACCCAGAGAGCGGCCGCCGTAATAACCTCAACCTGCCTGCCTCCCTCCCTCCCTCCCAGCCCCTCTCGCCATCTCTGTCCTGTTCTCTTTCTCACTCTGTCTCTCTCGCTCGCTCGCTCGCTCGCTCGCTCGCGCGCGCGCTCGCTCGCTCACTCACTCACTCACTCACTCAGTCACTCGCGGCGAATTTCGCGAAAGCAAATGTCGACCGGTGGCCGACAACTGACTCTGTTCACGGTACCTGGTGTGTCCGGTGACGACGTCTCGGCGACGGTGTCCGCGGAAACTCGTCGACAGCTCCGAAACTTTTTGAAAGCCCACTCGCAATGGAATCTTCCAGTAGACTGGCGAGCCGGCGACAGCGGCGACGAGCCGTTCTCCCTTGCGTGCGCACCCACCGTGCGGCCGCGGCTCTTTTTCGCGTTGAATCGCGCGCGAAACGATCGCCCGGTACGGACGGGACGCAGCCGAAGGACCTGCCGGACGGAAACGTCGCGCTATTCGACACCGGCCGGCCGCGGTACGTCTGTTCGCAACAGAAACGCAACGAGACGCCCGCGGTTACCGCCGCTGACAGTTCACGAGCTGTCACTCCGCGGCGGACTGTCTCGCGCGCGTCGCTGCCGCCATCTGCTGCGTCCGGCGGGAAACCCAGCTGGCTTCGAAACGGTCACCGTTCCGCTGGCGGTGGCGGCGGCGGCGGCGGCGGCGCGGCGGACCACCTAGCAACAAGATCAATAGCCTAACTTATCGCGCACCAAGCGGTACCTTGGTACCCGCATAGCGAAGCGTTATATCCCTTTTGTTATCAAGGATCGAGACTGCCGTTCTATATCGTTGTGTAGTGGAATTTCGATGTTGCTGATACATGCGAAAATAACCACCGACGCTGACGTAATGCTGATTCGTTGGACGTGACGATCGACGCCTCGCGACAATTTACGCGACATCGCGACATGGAAATGATATATTATAAAACTATAGACCATATCAATGCATTATAGACTAATCGTGCGGATATTTATAGCGGATGGTCGAAACAGTCGGTAATGTATGTGCTCTCCGATTATCGTCAGGTTCCTGGGGCCTCATGGGTAACGGCCAAACTTTACTGGTCATTTTAATGGCCGACAATCTAGTAGAATCTTGTCGGCGTCGATCAGCCGATTCGATCTAGTCGAGGTTTGATGCGATATTTATGTATTAATACGGACAAAGACTTACTGAAGCATGAAGACGCCGAGTGTCGAAGCATTGGTTTCGTCGAGAGACGAACGTATTTGCTCCGCCGTTTCACTGGTCTGACTCCATGTTTCCAATGCGACACGCGACAAACACCAGTTATGAGTATCGTCGTCTGACGAGTTTAATCGCACTCTCGCAGACCCATTAACAGGCTAAAACGTTCACCTGTCACTGAATTCAGCACTTCTGATATTCGTTGGCACGCGACATTCACTTTGACGGGTAAAAAGATACCGCGAACACGGAGCGGTTACAATCGCGTTCGAACCCGCGCGTAACGACGCGAACTGCCGCGGATTGACGTGTCACGTGATATCCCGTATTTCAAGCCAGGCGGATTTTTGAACGAGCGCTTCTGTAATTTTCATGTTAATAAAAGCAAATGACATTTATCGCATCAAATTCTACTCGCACAACTGTTATTATCTTATTATTAGGGATATTATAATATGTAAATATATCCCATCACTGAAATGACAAATTTAAATTTGATAATATTAAATACGTAAAAATATCACAAAGATTTCAAGTTGAGATATTATCCATTTTTTAGAGATTTGTCAAACGTATTATTGTTGGCTTTTAAGTACAAGCAGAAATCATTTGTTATGATATTTGAGTCTTACACGTAATTGATAAAGTGTCAATTGGTTCTTTCAAAAGTTCTATGTGCTAAATATATAAATGTATAAACAAAACTCTCTATTAAAATGATTCATTATTTTACTAGTCTTTTATTATAACAACTTGGCTTTTCCTCTCGTATAAAAAAGGACGTCCCCGACGTTTACAAGACGCAACAACCTCTTACTTTGTAAATGCATATGTACTCATATATTGAAATTTTATTTAATAAATAAATATTTAATAAATAAATATTTCAATATTTGTATTTTACTCTCCCTCTTTAATCCATTTTACAACTCCCCTCGCGTTTAACGAAACATATATCTATTTTTTTAAACAGTACACGCACACACGTTTTCCATTTGTCAGTTCAATCGATATCTTTTTGACGTTTCACATTATCACAAAGCCAATGTAAACACATCCTGATGTATGTTTATGATGTTTAAACTCATTTTTGTTAAAACTCGTGCAATGAATTGCAGTACAGATGTACAACGCACATGTATCAATAGTATTGAGAGGAATTAACGATTAACTATGACGTTATTGGTTATTGAATAAAATCTGTCACGGAATATTTCTATGACGACTTGCATGGTGCGCCACGGTAGGCCAAGGACTGCGTCAAAAAGAACCTCCTAGTGTATTCATTGTTATTGTAGCCGCATCTTAAGCCTTTGCGCGATAGCGGCCACGAGCGCAGCGCCTTTGCCGCTCCCATCTTCTGCGTGAATTAATTTGAACTGCGTATTTAAAATAAATATATTATTGTACTAGAAAGAGGGACATATACGCATAATATTTATACATATATGCATAATATTTATACCGATGATAAAAAGCATTATGGATGTAGAGTAAAAGAAATACAAAAGCCACAGTAAAATATAACTCTGCTTCTTAATTACACAAGAAAAAAATGCATTCAAGATCCTTCGAAGAACATAAACTTTACGGAGCATTGGATATGGATCTTATTCTTCGAATTTCTTTACCTAAACAACATACTTTAAAGGAGCAACAGCGACTTGCGATCCAACTGACGTTTATTTTACACACCTTTCGTCCAGAAGAAGTGAGAAGCGGAATATATCGTTTCATCCAGCCCTCTAACCGAGGATGATGCTTATAGAGAGATCCGTCCACAGCGATCGTTACCTGTTCCTTGTCGATACGATCCAACAGAGCCGCGAGACCTGCGACACAAATTATCGATATGATTAAAATGAGCGCTCTTGCTTCGAATACCTCGCGCCTGAGTACTTTATTAACGTACATATCGATACTAGAAGAGCCGCGCGGTTGGAAGCGACCTCACACACGTATTGGACGATTCTGATATCGTCCTCGTCCGGAACAATGCCAAATTTATTGAGAACTTTCTTCGTGTTGCAGTCATCACCGTCCACTGAATCCCTGGACAGAGCGACAGTACGAAATTGAACTTTTTATACGTGCGAATTTTCGGCGAATAAGGCGAATTTTAGATGGATAGACTTACTGCTCGATGTGCGACACCAGATCGGTGGTAAGATTTCCAGGCGTTAGCAGACTATGTGGCGTATTTTCTCCTACAAACAAAAGCCCCTCTTTGGTCAACCTCGCAAGTATCACACGCACCACCTCACCGAGATATTTGCCAGCAATGTACTTTTCAAATCTAAGGAAAGAAGTCAGTGATATACAAGAGGGATCCTTTTAGATACAGACCGTTGCGTCCTAGGAGCTAACTGCGTCGCTAGGATTCGCCTGGACATTTTTCTAAAGTTTTTGGATTATAAATCACACATTACTCAATGAAGAAAAGTTTAATTTGATTTAATCGTTCCTCGTATCTGTTTCGTTTTATAAAAACGATTAGTCTGCTACTTAACATCTTCAATTTTATCGCATGTCAATAAATCGAAATAAAAAGACGAATTAATTAAAGCATATTATTATCAAAAACGGTTTCTTATCATGAACAAGTGGACAATAAGCACGACATAATTGCGAACAATCTGATGATGACAGATAACGTACGATAAGTTTGTTCACTTACGTGAATGAATTCACGATAAGAGAATTGGCGTCGTTCTCACGATCGAAATCCGTCTTGATGAAGTCCAAGACACCATTGTCGCCGAAGGCGCCCCATTCGATGTCGATAATAACCTCGAGCGAAAAATTCATCAGACGGCTGATTCGCCAGTGCTTTTTATACTCACAATAGCCAATATACGTTTATACATATCACAACTGGTGCATCTCGGTAACTTACTTCTCTCTCGCCGTGTCTCTTGGTTTCCCAGTGCTTGACTCGGTCTGCCTGTTCCAAGTAGCAGGCGTTGCTGCCGGTCCCGAGTATAAGTCCGATAGTTGTTTCATGGTCTAACGTCGAGGCCTGCACCAGAGTGCCTGTAGTGTCGTTCAACACCGCGACGACCTTCACCTTCGTGTCGCCTCGTCGATCCAGCGCCTCCCGCAGGAGCCTCACGACGTCCTTGTTGACAGCGTCGGGACAATTAAAACTCTTAGTCCATGTCACCAAAACACCGACATCCAAGGAGTGTTGGATCATCGGGAACGAGAATGTGAAACCTGCGGTGCGAGAAACGCAGATCATCAAGGTTGCAGGTGAAAGTGGAAATCGCAGAAATTATTAGACACACATCGCATAGATAATTATAAAGACAAAGCTGATTATTCGTAAGATGATTATCTTCTTTTACAATTCTTTTCTTTTCTACGAACAAAAGTGTTCGCCATTTATAGGTAATCAGGCGCGCGCGCGCGATAACATGTGTTAATTAAAAGTTCCGCGAGACGCTCGATATTCCTCGATGCGCCGTAGAAACGGAGTTTAATTTACCGAGAGGAAGCTCTGTGTCCTGAAGCCCTTGGGCGGTGACGAAATCGCTGACGCACTCGGCCAGATAGTCAAACAGAGGAATGGCCGGGCCGACTTTCAACTCGGATCTGATGGAATACCGCTTTACTTCTTGTCGAATGGGAGCGCCCTGAGCCAATTCCAACAGGAGCACCCGGAAGTTGGTGCCACCGAGGTCGAGCGCCAAATAGAGTCCTTCCTCTACGAATGTTCGAGTAATAATTAATGATTCAACTAATCAAGGACCATAAAATCGTTGATATCACGATACATTTTTCGATCGCGCGCATCTCGTCGTCGTCAAAATAAGATGTCGATCGATTCGACGCAAGGATCAGAGCAGCAGGTCAGAACGATCGACGTCAGAGCGCGCGCGCGCGCGCGAAAGAGAGAGAGAGAGAGAAAGAGAGAGAGAGAGAGAGCGACGCTATCATTATGGGATTAAGAACAGAAACTGCAGTAATCACCTGTCCCATTGATCAGTTCCGGCACATAAGTATTTTCCATTTGCAACGAGGACGGCTGCTGGTGAATTCCCTTGGTCATTTCCGAAATGAAGACGTCCCGTATCCTCCTGGTCGTCGCCGCGGAAAACCGCATCTTTTCCATATGATTTTCGATCTGCAAGCAGAGAGGTTCCTTCTCGTTAGACGTCACATCGATGTAATCTTTACGGCACACTCGTCATCCCGGAAAAACTTGCCGCAATCCATAAATCTTGCTGGCACCTCGGCAAACACATCAAAGAAGCTTCGAACGTGCTGTTGTATACAATCGCCGAGTATTGCGCAGTTTCTAATAGGATTCTAACCAGGTAGACTGGCAGAAAAACTCACGCTGCTCACGCTCGAGTGCAGGATACAACGAGATACATACCGGATTAATTACACTCAGCGTAACAGGCGGGATTAACACGTGCGCAATATCGATTCGTTTTAATTCATTCGTGTGTTTGCTGAAATTTATAATGTAAATCTAACGACGAAATTTGCGACAAGCGACTCTTGCCACTCGTCGACTTTGGCCGACTTTAACGCCGGAGATTTAAAATGTTTTAGGTAAAATCGAGAAAATGATTCATGCTCATAAATATATGGGAAAAAATGATAACGTGAACCTCTCTCTTTTTATCTTTCCACACAGACCGGACGATCCATCAGTTTTCTGCTTCTTCGATAGTTTGAGAACGGAGTCGCGTTATCTACAGCGATAAACTGTTCACATGCCTTGACCTTTTAACACGTTGACTGCCGCGCGTGTTTGCAACGAAATTTCCGTCAGGCTACGCGCGCCGCTGTACGAAACGTGCGCTGCTGTCTCATTTTTGTTCATTTGTTTCTATCGATACATTCCTAAAGTCCTCACTTGTCACCTCGCTACTCTGCATGAACAGTTCGAATCTTTGCCGAGTACCGAGTGGTATAACTTAAAATCTCTGCCCTAATTCGCTTCAATATTGAGAAGAAAAATAGAAAAGTTAGTTCTTAGTGAGTCATATAGCAGTGAGGAAGAAACCTGTTACGATATTCACACAAATTCGGATAGCAGCGATGAGGAAGAGATCAGATTGCCCAGAAAGAGAAATATAAATATAAATATAAACATAAATAATATAAATAAATATAAAAATATAAATATAAATATAAATATAAATATAAAGGGTGCGTTTACCAGCAAATTTTCAAGTCCCGTTTACTTTAGATTCGTACAATTGCCGTCGAAAAAAATCAAACACTAATATCAACACGTATTATTCAGAAATTGTCATGTTTACTACCGAATCACTCGCGTAATCCAACGCCCGAGATAATATCCATCGAAAAACGAACTCATAATCTCCCTGTCAGGTTGCGCAAATGTTACATAATGACGTTTTGCAATTTGCAGATATCGGCGATGAGACGTGGAGGTTTCTTCAATCTCGAAAAGCTGCTTCGCGGTGCGAAAATGCTTTATTACGCGATATGTGGGCACACGTGACAGTGTGATTAGAATAATCGAATCATGAGTAAGTAATTACGCATGATCGTCTCGTGTCACTAAACTCTCGACTAGAATGTTCCAAGGTTAAGGACTTCATTCGCTCTACCACTTGTGTGTGATTCAGAATATCGATTGCAATGGTATGCAATAATTGAACGGTCGTTTCGTTTCTTTTCAGAATTGCATGCCATAGAAAAAACTCGCGAGTTCATTAAACTTTTATCGTTGCGAAGCAGAAAGCATAGCCAAGTGAGCCAGAGGAGGCTCACATTGCGTTATGTAATTTATTTATAAATACTTTGTATATTGAAGAAAATTATAACTTGTAAATGGTTCCGTATTTTTTTCTTTTTCTGCGTCAAAAATTAAATGCGTCGCGTAATTTGCCGCATTCAGAATGTTTCCATTGCACGATTACGATATAATGTCAACTTTCAAATTTATATTATATCGTACGTTGTATAAAAGGGCAAAGGTCACAAAATGAACGATTTATAAAATCAAGTGTGTAGCAGATAAAATGGACATGATAAAATCGCAGATAAAATTGTATAATTTATAATGCAAATGTTACGATTATGGGTGAAGTATCAGCTACGGAATTTAAACAAGCGTTACTCACTTTTTGTCGTCTTACATCGTCGGAAAGTATAAGTGGCGCAACTTGAATTGCTTCATGCAGTTCATGGTCCGTGGGCACGACCATGTCAGGAGATTTTGAAGATCTGAAAAGAGACGGAAAGTCAGAAAGAGTTCTTGAGAAAGAAGTATATTCTATCTAAAATATATTTTATCTCGATACGACTCGAATTCGACATCATTATGCGTCAAATTGAATTTCGTCATTTACTTTAGTCTCACTCTCTCCTCTTCTCTATTCGTTCTATTGTAGTCACTTGTGCAATTTTATTAAAGCTACAGTTGTAAGAAACATAAGCTCATGTCACAAAAAGCACGATATTATTACTTGTTGGATACTTTCTTATTTTACCGACTTCCTTACCGATCTTCCTTCTTATTTCTCTTTACCGACGTTAAATCTTCCTTCTTATTTCTCTTTAAAGAAAAAATAACAGACACAGCAATATTTGTCATATAAGTCCTCAATTTTTTGACATCTGTGAAATACATGTGATGCTCCCATTCAATTCAAATTAATAAGATTATTCGGCGTGCGATAATTATGTTCATTTTCTCTACTTGGGAATTAGATATGAATGACAACCGGAAAAAGCCCGCATTTTCTGATAACATAGTTCTCGTAAATTACGCGATATGTCACATTTCTGCGTGTCACATTCTCGACAAACGGAGAATTAAAGAAATGGACTACGCGTTGCATAATTACGTAAAAAAGTGACGTTGGCTGACATTCTGTGTGTCTAAACTCGGTGTGTGTGTGTGTGTGTGTGTGTATCGTGAGATTTTTAATAAAAATTATAAATTATAAAGAGAAAGGGAGTATGAAATATATGCATTTGCATGATAAGATGGTGATAACAGTTACAAGAAAAAAGAACATCAGAGAGTTAAAATAAAATGAAAGGGAGCGCAAACAAGAAAAATAAAAACGAATGAAAAATATCAAAGATATGCCAGTCGGTGATATCTTTATACCGCTGCCCCTTACTTTTTAAGATTTATGTTAGCTTTTTACGTGTCTCGAACAGTCATAAAGAATCGCGAAGGCAAAACAGAATCAACGTCAGAATACACGGTTTCACCGTTAGAATAATTCAAGTTTTAGCTGGCTGATCGATAACGATTTTAATGGGACTTGATTAATCATTCGAATGGATGCTAATTCAGTCGCGGACGATCGATCGATCGAATATAACATCGTCGTTACTGGCGCTATGTTGCTTGTCTATGTTGTACAACATATTACAACGGCTTTATCGCTAATCATTTACATGCCTATGTAACAGTGAGACCATGAAAGTCGAACCAGTCGAGCTTGATTGTCTGGTTGAAATATGCCGCCTCTCGCGTATACACACGCTATCATTACGTATAATTTTTTTCATTCCCATACTTGTCTCGCGCGCAGTTCCTCCAGTCTTATTTTCAAGGTGATCCGGAGAAATTTTGCTTTCACCATCTAGTTCTCAACCGGACTATATCATGACTTAGTCTCGAATGCATCATGTTCTCTCGTTTAAATGTATCGCAACACTGCAATCAAACGCGTGAATTTTAATCAACTGGTCGTCTCAACAGAACGAATAGATCGATTTTATCTGATGCAAGAATCTGGCATGAAGAATGCAGATCGCCTTATCTGAAACCAATTATTTATGTATCGTGAACATTATAAAGTCTAGAAATTAGAATAAGCGCGAATGTATGCGTATGCTCGGTAACCGGCGAGTTCGATGAACAGTCCCCGACCTCCCGTACCGGAAATTAAAGAGACTTTTCCTCGACGAGGCACGATTAGACCGTGCTTTTTCTCTTCCGCGGTTTTTCAAGATCCTGCACGCGGCAAGAAACGAGCCCTAAATCACGACGTGCGCGTCAGGTGGACTGATGAAACTGCGAAACTGCGAAAAGAGACCAGAACGTTCCTCCTTCCCGAGCTGCAAGCCGGCAAATGAGGCTCCATTGAAATCAATTGGAAGGTGCAAAACGTCAACCGAGATAATTGAGCCAGTTGACCCGCCGTGACGATTCTAATCCAGAGTGCAACACGCACAGTTGTCACTTCCTCGGTTCGTCGGGCGCAAGTACTTCACAAGCGTCTTCCTCCGTGACGGATAGAGATCCTCCGGCTGGCACGCAACACGACGCCGTGTCTCCTGCCGTCTCATTGGCCATCCATCCTTCATTTATCACACTCTGCACCCATCGGCGCATCAGCGATTAATGAATCTGACGTAAGCATAACGCTGTCTGCGCTGCGCAGCGCCGCGGGATTGATGGGGCCGCGAGGATCCCGAACGATTCAGCGGACAGCTTTATTGACATTAAATGGCACGCGAGGCATTTTATGGCCTAATACGGAGCCTCTCTCTTATTCAAATCGGAATTAAATGCGGAAATGGAACAAAAAGGCGCGGCGTATGATTTATTTCCGTTAGGATAACGCTACGTATACTTGAGCTAGCCCGGTCCTACTTTTAGTCTTTTAGAGCAATAAGACATTTTCTTTTTTCCAGAGACGCACTCTCCAGTTATCTAATCGAGCGCTCTTCATGAAAGAGTACAGCTCATAAATAATCTGCCCGTCGTTTATATAATAAAACTTCCGTAATTCATGACTATTATCAGCGAGGACACGGAATAAATCCCGGTGAGATCGAGATACGTGGGAGTCGGGAGACACGTTCAAGTTCGGATGTCGAGTTTTGAGGTGAACCGACTCATAACGCTCGAGAGATTCAAGAATGAATCAATCCAATACAGCGATGGATGGTTCTGGATGATTATCGCCATTTACACGAAAGAGAAAACGATGAATGGGGAAAATTAAAGTGGAAAAATTGAAATTCACACCTGACACCTTCGATACCTGACTTGCCAAACCAACAAAAATAATACTCGTCAAACTTCCTTTGCGCTAACAAGTTTAGTGAAGGAGAAAGGAATGCGACGAGACAGATTCCACAAATTTTGTCGCTGTGGTGCAAGGATACTTTCCGAAGATATTTATCAAAACGTCAGAAACGTCAGTGAAACGACAAAAGTTAGTACGTACAATTAACTGTTCTCGAGTTGTCGGAAGAAGAAATTCAATGTTGACTTGTAATTCCGTAAATTACCAAGTGACGCGAAGTTAATGGACTTTTGATTAAAAATGGAGGCAAACAACAAGAACGGACTTGCGATGCAGTTGCGATACGACAAACCCTCAAGTTCTGAGACGAGATGAATTTTCTGAGAAGAGATAAGAGGCGACATCGCACGAAGGATGTTGCGCCGATAACATCCTACTAAATATAAAAAAAGTGACCATGGACGTCACGCGAACTGACGTATAATATGATTTTTACTTGAACGCTTATTTACTCATAATTGATTGTCTTGGTAACGTGTCGGAAACTGGGAGGAACCGACGGCGACGATTTAGCGGCGGAGCGTCGAAATATCGCGACAGACAATCTTAGATCAATTATGTCATGTATTTCGAAACTATTACGACAGACTAACGCGACATGCGATAAGACGACGGACTGTCCTTGACCGATGACGAAGGTTTTGCGATGTTTATGCTATCAGCTAGAAACTTTAACATCATACAGATTATGCGTGCACCCGTTATCCTACATGAATTCATTTGTGTCTTTCAAAGATGTGAAAGAGTGTGATTTTCTTCATGCAGGATGCTAGCAGCAAATTGCCAAGCCAGATGTACAATTTTCCATCCTGTCTTTTGAAACGATTAAAAAATAGCCGAGGAACCAGACGAAAACCGACTGACTGGAAACAATATTGCTGTTATTGCAGCCGGAAACAATCGGCTGAACATTCGGCTGCTGCTTAAAATTCGATTAAGATAAGTAAAATAATTAAAAATAATTAACTGAACAGAAATTCTATGGAAACTCATTTGTTCTTACGAGCGATTCTTTGTTTGTACATAAAATGACAGAAAATCAGTTACACGCGAAATGAATTTGTTTTCTGTGTGTCTGCCGAAAAATTCTACTTATGTGCCCGAGTTAAAGCCTTTCATATGATAAAAAATCAATATTACGACCATATAACTTAGAGAGAGTTCTTGCGACCATAAAAATTTCCAAGACCGCCCAACACACAAACATATTCTAATCCGAGTGATATCGACAAACAGCTTCTCGAGATCTGCGAAGACAGATAATAAAAATATAGTTCGCAATCTAAATCGCGCGATTCCAGAGGCAGAGTTCAATTGTCGCCATGAGAACACGCGGTTTCGATAGTGAGAGGAAACATGAAGGAGACAATAATTTTATATGTATTGGGAAATTCTGTTACACGCGACTGATGCTCACAGCAGCAAAATGTTTTTGTCTACGACTATAATCAGTATGCGTGGCACGAAGTATACCGATTACAACCATGGCGACAATATACAACGTAATATTTCAAGGCCTCGTATTAGCGAAGTAAACACATCAAAAGCGATTGTCAATATTACACATACATATATATAGTTGAGATGATACCGCGATAAATCGAGCTGATTTATTGACAAATTAGCATGATCTGCGGTCGAATTCGCGACAGTTCGCACTGGTCGTGTAACAAATAGCTTAAGAATAATCTGAATGTGCGTATTTCATTAGAAATCACCGTGTGTCCTTCAAACTGTCGCGATTGATCGGCAAAAAAGCCATCATTTCTAATATCTATCTAATATCTATAAGCTATCGATTTCTAATAACCTCCGTCCAATTTTCCACACTTGCCATCTTGTTCACTTTCTAAAACACTACAAATGGAAAAGTGCCTGCTCTTCAACATAATGAATTAAAATCAAAAGTTGTGACAATGTGTTGTGACAAAAAAACTTGCTTTGTGTAACTGAAATTTCCCGTTATCTGAAGATCAGACAAAAACTCAATTGCAGAAAAAGAAAAAAACCCTGTATGAGATTAGTTATTATTTATTAATTATTTAGTCAACAGTTTTCAGTTATCTCAACCGTGTGTTTTACAACACAGCTTACGAATATTTTAGTTCAGACAACAGAGATATCGTCCCTGGTATCAGAAATTCACCTTTCTGAGTTCTTGTCTAGTCTCTATTCAGTTATACAAAAAGTAAGATTTTTTTTCTGTACAGCGGCTTGTTATCGACGACAGTCCAGGTCGTTCGAGTTGGAGTATAAAACTCGTATCGCGTTAAAATTCAAATTGCGGGTTACAATGTCAATGGCAATACCTCGGAAACGGTGAAAAACAAAAGTTCACACAATGTCATCGATTATCCTCGAGCTGTCAGATCTATAGGTCGCATGTTATCCCATTTGAAATATGCACTTCAGTGCAGGAACGTAGCTAAGGATAAACATAGCAAGGATACCCGATGTGTAGAATTTCGAAAATATAAAGAATTCGCATTTCTTTTCTTTTTTATAATATATATTGCGTTTTTATATTTTTATATTAATCTATTCACTCTCGAATGACCTCTTGTTTCAACCAACATCCACTCATTTATAATTCATAAACATTGACTTAAACAGTGACTCAAAATTACGATTTAACGTATAGAAAGGAACAAAATGTTTGGTCGTTGCATACAGAATGTCGAAACGTCGAATTAAAAATGTTTATTTGAATTTTCATGTCACTCAGAATGGAAAATTTCATAATCTGATTTCCATCAAATATAAAACAATCTAAAGGCGAGAATATGTTTCTATTTAAATCTGACTCTTTCTGCAACATTATATATGATTTTAAGATCAAAACATAATATACAACATAAATATATAAACAAACTATTGATAAACTTATACAACGATAACATAAAGATTTTTATTAGTTTTATAAGAGATTCATATACCTCGATATAAATTAACAATGAATAATTAGGGTGCATTAACTTCGTAGACGCGTTTTATTACACTGAAATTTTTCGAAATTCTACATTTCTCGTCTCTGATGTCTTCGGGCGATAATAAAGGCTCGAGAATCGCAAGTACGCTACTGGCTGTTGCAATTCGCGAGTATCGACAGGTGGATGGTCCAGGTCATAAAACTGGAGCATGCTTAACTACGACTGGATCCTGCATCTCTCCTGACACGATACCTGGTTTTGCGCGCTTTCGCTTCCGCTGCTGTGGACCTCTGCCGCCGGTTCAGTCTCTTGATTGCAAGATCACGAGATGTTGCCTCTGTGTTCTCTGTGATTCTGACTGTCTCGAAGCAAGCGATCGGAGCACGTTTACACACGTGGACGGAAGAACTCGAAGTGTACTCGCGATCGCCAAGCAGCGACTGGTCGTGCCTCCGATCGACTCCCCGCGTGTCCCACCGACGAGCAAACTGCAGACTCGCGATGTTCATCCACCACCGCCGGCGAACCGCACACGCGCATGTTCCGGCGTATGTAAATGAGTGATCGCGCGGATATATGCAAGCAAACACAAAACGGTGTCTATGATCGTGTTGGTGATTACATATAAATAAAGTGACTATATAAATAAAGTGACGTATAACTTTCAACTTAGTGACAGATATCCTGATCAATTCGGGATCATCTGTGTTAGCAAAGACGCGAAGGAGGCACTTGAATGTTTAATCATGAATACTTGAATCAAGTTTTTTTAATCATGAATACACATCTTTTTTAATCCCGGGAAGACGAACAACCAACAATGATCATCTCCAGCTGATTTCTCAAGCCAATTTTTATACGGAATTTAATTACAAAGTGATATATACAAGATTGAAATTCGGAAAATAATTGGAAATTATGATAAAACGTTTTACTTTCACGTTCCACCGGCATTTTCATCAAAAAGGATTGATTACAAGTAGCAAAAAAAAGTGCCCGCAGAATTTGACGACTCAATATACAATTATCTCATGCCGGCTACGAATATAAGGCTCAGAACAATTTATGATATAGTACGAAATTTTATATGCGGCAAAATGTGCTGAGCATTCATTCACATGAGTTTATTAATACATCACCGATACGATCAAGTGACATTTGACAGGATATCATTAGTTACATTTATGTTCGCACGTGGCTTACGCATCACGTGGCTATTGATAGTTACGCCGATTCATTCATTCTCAACTGACCAGTCCACGCGTTCATACTTGTACGACGCTACGCAGCCGTTAACAATGGGGAAACATGTACAAATGTACAAATATACACATACTTGATACTTGGTCAAACTACGATCAAATGAATCGCCAATGTGTCATCGTCGCTCTTCAGTCTCGTTACAGGGTTCTACTTTATCCTGGATGTTTTGCTGCGCGCATTGCTATCATCTATAAAACTGTTAACGCCGTCTCGCAATCTTATTATACCTAGTAAAATACAGACCAATAAATATATAAGCGAGAGCACATAAAAATGAATACGAAACATTGTTACATGTACGTGTGTTACATACATATACATAAAGTAACATCCGACTCTCCAGACTACATAAGCTGAATGGAGTTTGATTAAAACGACTAGAGTGTGTATGAGTGAGTTTAAATTTAGATCATTGCAATTGCTCGCGACTCTACTGGGACCGTAAATCATTCCTCTTTAGCAAAGACCAATTTGATATCTCTAAGTATGTTCGATTGGGCACACCTGCGCTTTATAAAGACGGATAAGGTATAAAATATAATATTATGCAACTATTACGTAATTAATCTTGCTATGAACAAGTAGTTCTTGTGAATTTCAACGTAAATACGGTAGAATTTCAAAGGTATTTAAGTAGTCGCTAAGACTTTATTAACAACTATAGTTAAAAATTATAGTGATTAAAATTCATTTAATTAATTACAAATTTATGGAGGATGGAGAAAGATAAACGATATATTCATGCGGCGTATATATAATTGGCGACAATTCTGTAATTCTATAACACGCAATATGTGATAAAGGAATTCCGTGAACAAGGGCATTGACTGACATAAGGTTAATAAGAGATGTCAAACGCGATCAACTCGTACTTGGTTTTGAGTGGTCGGCTGGCCACTCAAAAGTACAGCATTTGAAATCACTTGATCCAATGACTCCCCCCCATCTCATTAATCTATAATCTATAATCATAAAAAGTATTGAATATTATAAGTATTATATTAATAAATTATACACCAGTTCACAGTATCCATGTTAGATAATCATTTCTCAGTGATAAACTTTATTGCAACGTTGAGGATGTTGATACACGCAAAATTAAATCTACACGTTTAGATTATTATGACAGAGAAATGTTGCGTGTAAAGTAAATAATGATTACACGTATAAACGTATAATACTACAAGTTTATCAAAAACAATATTATTAAACGAATCATATTTTTATCAACTTTTCTTACTTCTTTTTCAAGACGAATGCATATAAAATAAAAATATAATTAATGTGGTGCATTCAGGCTCAAATAGCACCATAAAAATCGTGGTAATTATTTTTTTTTTTTTTAGTTATGGTATTATTTTACTTACCGTGCATGTCCTCTACTTTCGTTAAAGAATATATAAAACTATACAACACTCATACAGACACGATATTATCACTCGGGAAGGAGATCATCCCCAAGTTCCTCGTCACCAAAATCGTCGTCTCGTTTCCCAGCCGCTGTCATTGGACGCGTAGGGAGAGGTCCTACAGGATCTACGTAATTCACACCTATAGAGACAAGATAATTAAAACACGTTAAAATTAATTTACGAGATTTCAACAACTTCAATGAATTAAGTTATAAAATCTCGCGAATATCAAGTCACGTGAGAAACAGGCTCGTAATTCCAATAGAGCCAAGATTCCAATTTAAAAAATTTTTCTGATTCGTCTGATATCACATCACACACGTAGACGGAGCTGACATTTTAAGAATTAGAATATTTGTAATACAAATTATATTCAATTAGAATTACGCAGTAACTTCATGCTTGCTCCACTTCTATAGAACAACTTCTAGATGTAAATACAACAAATATCCTGATAATATTTATCCCTAGATTCATAATTCGAATCGCTAACGTTTTACCGAGTATTAAGTAGAGATAAAGAGAGAGCGTAAGAATAGACTAGTCAAAGAGGCTGCGGCCATCCATCATGTATTTAATCCATTAGAGTTCACGCGCTACCTGTAGATCACTCTTGCTGATGTTTGCTTTCGATAGAACTACCCAATGCTAAACCACTATCTCCCCTTTCCCCAACGTGATTGCTACATTTTACGCACATTGCATAATCGCATTAAAATCACGTAATAGACAATCTTATCAAAGATTATAAAAGTCGCTCAGGCGGGGAAGTAAACAGAGATATTCTTAATATAAGAGACACGGTTATATTGATTGGAAGTTTTATTAATTTTTGACGTACCTTGATAATCATTTCGGTCTGCAATTGGTCGTCGATCCGGACTTGGCCTATGATCTGACATTACACTTAGTCCTGAGCCAGCTCGCGATGATGTCCCGCTATTACTCTTCCGAGATCCTGCATGAAAACGTACAATTGAAATTCAATTATGATATACTTAAAAACAATAGGTAATTTGTACTTTTAGATATATTCAATCAATATCTAAGCAGAACAGCTTAATAAGAAAAAATAATTCATTGAATTATTTTTTTGCACGTAGATTCTATAATAGTTTTAATTATACATAATATATTCACACTTCATATCCACATAATATATTTACATGTTACTCAAACATTATTAACCTGTTAAATAGATTAATAATTTTTCTTCTCAAGTATGTACCTGTCGTGCCTGGCCTTGCTGACCCTTGTCTTTCTTTTAGTTCTTTAACTTTCTCAGCTTTCTTTAATTCAGCTGCATATATCTGCGCTTCTTTCAAACCCAAGTCGCTACATAGCCTAACTAAAAATTTCAGGCATTCTATGTTATCTGGGAATTTATTGTGAATGTTTTGATACTCCGTTAGAGCTTTATGAAATTGACCAATGCGTCTTAAACATGCGGCAACCAATAATCTCCATCTGGGTTCGTCCGGTGCGAGTTCTACCGCTTTTTCGAAATAAGTTAAAGCCTTTTCAGCAACCTTAAAGAGAAAATTAGGAAAATGCACAGAGCATTTTACATTTATTACATAGAAAGCAATATACTATTTAGGCAATGTAAAAAAATTTAATATTATATTATACCTGCATCGATATGAAATAGGATCCCAGCCAATCTATCACTTCAAAATTGGCAGGAAAAAATCTGTGAGACTGCAGCAAACGATAAATTATAACGAATACAAAGAGAATGCTATTGTATCAACGTGAGTGAATAGAATTAAACAATAAATTCAACTATGATACGCACATCGCTGTAAAACTGAAATGCTTGTTGCTTATCTCCCATTGAATCGTACATTTCCCCTAACTTTTGCAAAACTCCCGGATCAGATGATATTATACCTAACAACTGATTATACCTAAAATGATATTTAAATTAAAACTATATACATAAATCATTACAAAGTTATTGCCGTAAGAAAATACATAAAGCTTAGAGATTATTTAACTTTGCAAATTACCATTCAGACGCTTGATCGGCATCATTCATCAGCTGATACAAATGACCAAGCTGATATAACGTTTCCGGATCATGTCTAACAATGTTACGGACTTTCCAAAAGCACTCTAAAGCCTCTTCGTACATGTTCTGTTTTTTGTAAACTAAACCTGTAAAAAGTATATTAAATTAATGAACATATATGTAATTTATAACGGAAAAATGATTACATTAACGAAATAATTACCTAGATTGTACAAAGCTTGTACATGACTTGCATCTGTTTCCAATGCACATAAGAGCAACTCTCTGGCGATATTAAATTCATCTTTTTTAATTGCACAAGCTGATAAATTAACATAGGCTGCTGCATTGTAAGCATCAGAATTACGAGCTGCTTCACCATATTTCTCCGCTTGATCATAATCTCCCTGCTAAAAAACACTTCTTTGTAAACTCAGGGAATAGACCAGACATCTGTAAATATTTATAATTCTTTACTTACCAAATAATAGATGAACGAAAGCATAGTTGCTGCTGCACTGTTAGCTTTAGTGTCACGATTTTCGAACATTTTTAATGTATCTATGGCCAGTTGAGTTTCTCGGTTAAGTAAAAATACCATGGCCTTGTTTATTTCTAAATCTGCAGCTAAGAAACTATAAGCCGAAGATTTTATGGCGTCAACACACCTGAAAGAGACACAATTGCGTTGCTCTATATTAAGTCTTTCAAAATGCAATATAATTTTTATATGTTATTTTTATCATATTTGAGATATACCAGGCGAATCCAGCTGTGAGAGTATCCTCAATAACAGGCGCTATAAGTTTCGCTGCACAAAGTATAGTCTTCTCAGCTTCTAATTTCATTTCTTTTTCTAGCTTTGATAAATCGTCATTTTTTATAACTTCATTCAATATATTGGATGCAGCGTCGTCCTAAAAAAATATATATAAATAAGAAAATTTTTATATTTATATATTTATGTGAATAACTATTGATGTATAATTTCACGATTCTACCACATGTTCACATACAAGTGGATATTTCTATTAATATTTGGAAAAGGTAGAAGCACACAAAACAGAAGATAAGATGCAATAATAAGTATTGTATATTTGATGAAAAAAGAATATATATCATTATATAAATGTGTACGTAAAATATGTGCATTTTCACGTGAATTACGAACTAGTGCACACTATGATACATAGCGGTGCAAGTGCCGGCAATATCTTCATAAATATATAACTCTAGCCATGAAAATAAAATTGTCGCCAACTCACGGGATTCATACTGTACTTGTCTTCTTGATCTACGTTAAGTTGTACCTCTAATAATTCAAAAAACGCTCTTTTCATCTTATCACGATGAGATAACGCGAAATGACACAAAACGGTGTGCAAACCTGCTTTAAATTCGGATCTTTCTCTCATCACCCATTCAAAACTATTAGCTGCTTCTTCTAATCGACCCATTTGTACAAACAACATCGCCATGTTATGCATTATTTTTATTCTGCGAAATGTTTGTCGGGTTAATGTTGTTACTGTTAAGGACTGTGCCGGAACATTCTTTGCAATAGTTCTCAGTTACAATCTGGTATGTCAATGTATTCACCTTAGATCTTTATGAACAGTCGGGGCTTGATCAAATGCCATTCTGTACATTTTAATAGCCTGAGATAGTTGTCCTATTTTCACGTAAATATTACCCATATTGACTTTAAGCCTGGCACTATTGCTGAACATTCTGTTCCTTGTTATAGCCTGATAAGTCGCTATAGCTTCTGTATACATCTCATTGTTTGTATATTGAATAGCTAAGTTGAATAACACCTATTGAAAAACGAATAGAACATTTGTGATTACAAAGAGAGAAACAGTCATGAGAAATTACAGCGATTTAAAGAGCTTACAGCAAACGTCAAATCTATATTATGACTATCACTGAGACCAGCTTGTTCCTGCAGTCGTATAAGGGCTCTTTCTCTTGAGGAAGCTTCACGCGCGCGTTCTAAGGCAATCCTCATATTGTTCTCTGAAGCTGACACGGCAGAACTTTCTATCAGACTCATTATCTTCCTTTCTGTAGCTTTTATTTTTTCTTCTGGCCTTAAATAATAAAACAGACAATTATTGCATAATCTTCTAATGTTGCAAATAGAATGTAAAAAAAATATAATACAATATATACAAATAAATATACTTGTAGATATAAAGTCTTACGTGTCTTCTTTATTAGTTTCTAATGGTGGTGCAGGAACTTTTGTACTGCTACCCATGTTAAGAGGATCAAAAGTTTGTCTACTACTGCTGGTATATCCAGCACTTCTAACTGCTGTCATTGGTCTAAGCCCACCAGTCATAGGCTGCATTGATGTGGTAGTGCCGCTTCTCTGAAACTAAAAAAGCAAAAGCTTGAGATGTAACGTAACAAAGTTTTCATACATTTAACATCAATTTTATGAGAAATATAAACAATAATATATTACAAAATAAACTATTTTATAATATGAATAACCAATTTTACAATATAAACTATCTATAATATAAACTATTATAATATAAACAAATTTAATAAACTTTTATAAACTATTTTTTTAACAGCTTGCTTACTCTGCTTGATGTTCCAAAACGCATTGCACTACCAGGTGTCTTTGGAGTAAACTATCAAGAAACATTCATAAATATTTTAGAAACAATAATTAAACTAATATTTTGATTAATTGTTAACTAATACTTGTTTAGTTAATAACTATTAACTAATATTTGTTTCTGTTTCAACTTTTGACAAAATGAAACAGAATGACGACATTATGATGATTCTATAAAGTATTTCTACTAGCTAGTATTTCTAGTAAACAATGAAACAAACTTGAACAACTTCATACAGAGTACAAGTGTGACCAATAAATATATATGATACTTACTACTGATCTTTTCGCATTGCTTGTTTTAATAACCTCCTGAAATAATTCATCCTGCTCATTGATGTCATACACTGATGAATAATCATTATATCCCATATAAATGTCATCTTCAATTCCTGCCGCAGCCATGGCTTTTTATATTGTTATATTATTCACCTTGTATATACAAAATATTTATTAGTGAGTTTTATGCATGTATACAAATAAATATGATTCTTTATAAAATTAGCCATTTCTAAATATGGTTTTAATATGAATAATTTGGACAAATTAAAATCACAGAACTAACCTGTCTGGTTCTCTTTCAAAGTATTTGAAATTATAACGTAACGAAAATTTCACATCTAACAATGACGAATAAAAATTTAGTAGTAGCAGAAAGTAACCTGAGAGCGGCTAACACGACATTTTCTGCGACACCGACTTTCCGCACTGGGAAAGGACACCATCTGCATCCATTTTGAAAGGGGAACTACGATGCTACATCCACTTTCAGGTTTCGGCGGTAAAACCTGTATGTGGTGGCAGTCCGTGCTACATCCATTTTTAGGCGGTTTATGTCCGTGCTATAACCATAATAGCGTACTTGACAAGCACGGTCTCGCACATTGTTTATAATATGAATTTTTATCGAATATCGATTAATACTATAAATCAGTGTCAAAAAATTGCACACGTGCAATGACAATTTGTTCTTATTTTTCAGGTACATACCCCTCTAATCTTATTCAACAAATTAACTCAGATAAACGAGCGATTCGTATCAATTTTTCTCTTCTTATAGAGAAATGAAAGAGTAAATCAGTACCGAAATCGAAGACCGATCAATATCTAATTTATTCATCAAATTAACTCGGATAAACGAACGATTCGTATCAATTTTTCTCTTCTTATAGAAAAATGAAAGAGTAAATCAGTACCGAAAATCGAATATCGATCGATACCGTAAATCAACGTCAGAAAATTGTCCACGTGCAATAACAATTTGTTCTTATTTTTTAGGTACTTACCCCTCTAATTTACTCAACAAATTTACTGGAATAAACGAATGATTCGTATCAATTTTTCTTCTCTTATAAAGAAATGAAAGAATGAATCAGTACTGAAAATTGAAGACCGATCAATATTTAATTGTATGTATATTTTATTGATTCCCCTGGCGGGGTTACAAATTCTAATATAATCTCTCCTCCTTATTTCCTATTACGCTCGCCTCTACACGCCCCTCGCACACACACACACACACTCCCTTAAATCTACTTTACAAACGTCTTACATCTACTCGCTCGCTTATCTCTTATAATTAATTGTTCGCTTATCATCTATTCTTATACATATGTATATATCTATATTTCTATGCCGCTGTTACTCCTATAATTCTTATTTCCTATCGCCGATCTTCGCTTTCCTCCATTCATTCCATTCCTTCACACTCTCTCCCTCGCTCTCTCTTTCTCTCATCCTTTTATTCCTCCTCCTCCTCCTTCTAGCCTCTCCCCTCCTAAACCTCTCTCATCCCCCCTCTCCCCCCTCTCCTAGCAATCTTTCTACCACCTATCCCCATCCCTCTCCCTCTCCCCCCCATAGTGCACGATCAATATTTAATTTATTCATCAAATTAACGCGGATAAATGAACGATTCGTATCAATTTTTTCTTTTCTTATAGTACAATGAAAGAGTAAATCAGTACCGAAAATTGAATATTGATTAATATCATAAATCAGTGTCAGAAAATTGTCCAAGTGCAATGACAATTTGATCTTATTTTTCAGGTACATACCCTTCTAATTTACTCAACAAATTAACTCTGTTAAACGAACGATCCGTATCAATTTTCCTTTTCTTATAAAGAAATGAGAGAATAAATCAGTACCGAAAACCGAACACCGATCAGTACCTAATTTTTTCATCAAATTAACGCGGATTAAACGATTCGTATTAATTTTCGGTTTTCTTATAGAGAAATGAAAGAGTAAATCAGTACCGAAAATCGAATATCGATTAATACCATAAATCAGTGTCAAAAAATTGCACACGTGCAATGACAATTTGTTCTTATTTTTCAGGTACATACCCCCCTAATCTTATTCAACAAATTAACTCAGATAAACGAACGATACGTATCAATTTTTCTTGTCTTATAAAAAAATGAGAAAATAAATCAGTACCGAAAATCGAAGACCGTTCAATATCTAATTTTTTCATCAAATTAACGCGGATAAATGAACAATTCGCCTGAATTTTTTCTTTTCTTATAGAAAAATGAAAGGAGAAATCAGTACCGAAAATCGAATACCGATCAATATCGAATTTACTCATCAAATTAACGTGGATAAACAAATGATTTGTATCAGTCTTTTTTCTTTTATAGAGAAATCAAAGACTAAATCAGTACCGAAAACCGGATATTGATCAATACTATAAATCAGCGTTAAAAAATTATCTAAGTGCAATGACAAGTTGTTTTCATCTTGCAGATACTCACCCCATTAATTTACTCAACAAATTAAGTCGGATAAGAGAAAGATTCGTATCAATTTTTATTCTCTTATAAGGAAATTAGAGAATCAGTCACTACCGAAAATTGAAGACCGATCAATATTTAATTTATTCATCAAAATAACGCGGATAAATGAACGATTCGTATGAATTTTTTTTCTTATAGAAAAATAAAAGAGTAAATCAGTACCGAAAATCGAATATCGATTAATACCATAAATCAGTGTCAGAAAATTGTCTAAGTGCAATGACAATTTGTTCTTATTTCTCAGGTACTTACCCCTCTAATCTTATTCAACAAATTAACTCGAATAAACGAATAATTCGTATCAATTTTTTTTTTACTTATAAAAAAGTGAGAAAATAAATCAGTACCGAAAACCAAAAACTGATCAATACCATAAATCAGCATTAGAAAATTGTCTGAGTGCAATGACAAGTGGTTTTCATCTAGCAGGTGCTTACCCCACTAATTTACTCAACAAATTAAGTCGGATGAAAGAACGATTCCTACCAATTTTTATTCTTTTATAAAGAAATTAGAGAATCAGTCAGTACCGAAAATTGAAGACCGATCAATATTTTATTTATTCATCAAATTAACGCGGATAAATGAACGATTCGTATGAATTTTTTTTCTTATAGAGAAATGAAAGAGTAAATCAGTACCGAAAATCGAATATCGATTAATATCATAAATCAGTGTCAAAAAATTGTCCAAGTGCAATGACAATTTGTTCTCATTTTTCAAGTACTTACCCCTCTAATCTTATTCAACAAATTAACACGGATAAACGAACGGTTCGTATCAATTTTTTTGTCTTATAAGGAAATGAGACAATAAATCAGTATCGAAAACAGAAGACTGATCAATATTTAATTTATTCATCAAATTAACACGGATAAATAAATGATTTGTATCAATCTTTTTTTCTTTTATAGAGAAATCAAAGACTAAATCAGTACCGAAAACCGGATATTGATCAATACTATAAGTGAGCATTAGAAAATTGTTTAAGTGCAATGATAAGTTGTTTTCATCTTGCAGGTACTTACCCCATTAATTTACTCCACAAATTAAGTCGGATAAAAGAACGATTCGTATCAACTTCTCTTCCATTATAAAGAAATTAGAGAATCAGTCAGTACCGAAAATTGGAGACCGATCAATATTTAATTTATTCATCAAATTAACGCGGATAAATGAACGAATCGTATGATTTTTTTTCTTATAGAGAAATGAAAGAGTAAATCGGTACCGAAAATCGAATATCGATTAATACCATAAATCAGTGTCAAAAATTTGTCCAAGTGCAATGACAATTTGTTTTCATTTTTCAGGTACTTACCCCTCTAATCTTATTCAATAAATTAACTCGGATAAACGAACGATTCGTATCAATTTTTTTGTTTTATAAAGAAATGAGAAAATAAATCAGTACCGAAAACCGAAGACTGATCAATATTTTATTTATTCATCAAATTAACGCGGCTAAATGAACGATTTGTATAAATTTCTTTTTCTTATAGAGAAATGAAACAGTAAATCAGTACCGAAAATCGAATATCGATCAATACTGTAAATCAGTGTCAGAAAATTGTCCAAGTGCAATGACAATTTGTTTTCATTTTTCAGGTACTTACCCCTCTAATCTTATTCAACAAATGAACTCGGATAAACGAACGGTTCGTATCAATTTTTTTGTCTTATAAGGAAATGAGAAAATAAATCAGTACCGAAAACCGAAGACTGATCAATATTTTATTTATTCATCAAATTAACGCGGCTAAATGAACGATTCGTATAAATTTCTTTTTCTTATAGAGAAATGAAACAGTAAATCAGTACCGAAAATCGAATATCGATCAATACTATAAATCAGTGTCAGAAAATTGTCCAAGTGCAATGACAATTTGTTTTCATTTTTCAGGTACTTACCCCTCTAATCTTATTCAATAAATTAACTCGGATAAACGAACGATTCGTATCAATTTTTTTGTTTTATAAGGAAATGAGAAAATAAATCAGTACCGAAAACCGAAGACTGATCAATATTTTATTTATTCATCAAATTAACGCGGCTAAATGAACGATTCGTATAAATTTCTTTTTCTTATAGAGAAATGAAACAGTAAATCAGTACCGAAAATCGAATATCGATCAATACTGTAAATCAGTGTCAGAAAATTGTCCAAGTGCAATGACAATTTGTTTTCATTTTTCAGGTACTTACCCCTCTAATCTTATTCAACAAATGAACTCGGATAAACGAACGATTCGTATCAATTTTTTTTGTTTTATAAAGAAATGAGAAAATAAATCAGTACCGAAAACCGAAGACTGATCAATATTTTATTTATTCATTAAATTAACGCGGCTAAATGAACGATTCGTATGAATTTTTTTTTCTTATAGAGAAATGAAACAGTAAATCAGTACCGAAAATCGAATATCGATCAATACTGTAAATCAGTGTCAGAAAATTGTCCAAGTGCAATGACAATTTGTTTTCATTTTTCAGGTACTTACCCCTCTAATCTTATTCAACAAATGAACTCGGATAAACGAACGGTTCGCATCAATTTTTTTGTCTTATAAGGAAATGAGAAAATAAATCAGTACCGAAAACCGAAGACTGATCAATATTTTATTTATTCATCAAATTAACGCGGCTAAATGAACGATTCGTATAAATTTCTTTTTCTTATAGAGAAATGAAACAGTAAATCAGTACCGAAAATCGAATATCGATCAATACTGTAAATCAGTGTCAGAAAATTGTCCAAGTGCAATGACAATTTGTTTTCATTTTTCAGGTACTTACCCCTCTAATCTTATTCAACAAATGAACTCGGATAAACGAACGATTCGTATCAATTTTTTTTGTTTTATAAAGAAATGAGAAAATAAATCAGTACCGAAAACCGAAGACTGATCAATATTTTATTTATTCATTAAATTAACGCGGCTAAATGAACGATTCGTATGAATTTTTTTTTCTTATAGAGAAATGAAACAGTAAATCAGTACCGAAAATCGAATATCGATCAATATCGTAAATCAGTGTCAGAAAATTGTCCAAGTGCAATAACAATTTGTTCTTATTCTTCAGGTACTTACCCCTCTAATCTTATTCAACAAATTAACTCGGATAAACGAACGATTCGTATCTATTTTTTTTGTCTTATAAAAAAATAAGAAAATACATCAGTACCGAAAACCGAAGACTGATCAATACCTTAAATCAGTGTCAAGAAAATTGTCCAAGTGCAATGACAAGTTGTTTTCATCTTGCAGGTACTTTCTCCATTCATTTACTCAACAAATTAAGTCGGATAAAAAAACGATTCGTATCAATTTTTATTCTCTTATAAAGAAATTAGAGAATCAATCAGTACCGAAAATTGAAGACCGATCAATATTTAATTTATTCATCAAATTAAAGCAGATAAATGAACGATTATGAATTTTTTTTTTCTTATAGAGAAATGGAAGAGTAAGTCAGTACCGAAAATCGAATATCAATCAATACCGTAAATCAGTATCAGAAAATTGTCCAAGTACAATGACAATTTGTTCTCATTTTTCAGGTATTTATCCCTCTAATTTAATCAACAAATTAACTCGGATAAACGAATGATTCGTATTAATTTTTCTTGTCTTATAAAGAAATGAGAGAATAAATCAGTACCGAAAATTGAAGATCGGTCAATATTTAATTTATTCATCAAATTATCACGGTTAAATGAACGAGTCGTATCAATTTCTTTTTCTTGTAGAGAAATGAAAGAGTAAATCAGTACCGAAAATCGAATATCGATCAACACCATAAATCAGTGTCAGAAGATTGTCCAAGTGCAATGACAATTCGTTCTCATTTTTCAAGTATTCACTTGTATAAGTTAGAATTTGATAAAAAAAAGTTTTTCCCGAGTCGAAATATTAATTCTACATTAATCCTGCAAATTGCATCCAATTTGAAAAATCAATGCAGAATATCTAGATGCGCAGTAGTGAAAAAAGCTTTGTCCTACCTGAATGTTACATCTGGCTACTCTCGCAGTCTCGCCCATGATGAGTCTTCAACAGCGACATATTCCGCAGTTATTTGATACTTGTTTATCTCGATAATGTATATGTACTTAATCCTTATATTCTTAATTTAAATGAGCAATTTTTGTTGATATTGATTATATATTCGCTTAACAGTGCAAGAAAGAGAACAAATATAAAAACGTAAATAGAACTACCTTTGTTAGAACTGCGCGTGAGATAAATATATAAGGATTAAATAATCATATAAAAATTAGAGGAAATGGGAGATGAAAAACACTTTTTATTCTCATCATTCTTAAAGTTCTTTTTTCCTTTTTTCTTCTCTTTTTTTCTTTTCTTTTTTCTAATGAGAATGATGAGAATTGTAGCTCTCAAAAGAGCTGAAGCTGCAAAAAGATAACGGTTATGTCTAATAATGCTGTTTCACTAATAGAGATTTTGATTCAGATTCGGTACAATAAGAAAGATAAACAAGAATGAGAAACGGACATTCTAGCAGATTCTAAACGAAAACAGCAATCTGAGCATTATTAGACGAATAAAAATCAACACTTGTAAAATTTATATCAGATTCTAAGATCATTATTCATAGTTTTCTAGATTATGTGCAATTTTTCATTGAGAACATAATTACAAATTTGTATTTATAAACCTTAGCTTGCCTCAGTAACGTTGCTTGAATAGACATTCATATTTTATGAGAAAAGAAAAGTAGAGCTCATGTTACGTGAAATTAGGTTAATGAATAATCAAATCTCAAGCTATTTTATCATTTTTCAGATGATAAACTATGAATGCTGATCTAATTTCGACTCGGGTATGTCCTTACTTCGAGTAAGGTCTGTTAAAATCAGAAAAATCCTGCATAATAATAATTACTCGAGGTACCTCGAATACCATACATGATGTATCGCTGTCCACGTCTCTCGGCGCGCTCCATGTCCTCTCTCCATCCTGATTTCTCGATCCGACGTCCTCCTTCTGGTCTCCGTCGCAGCACCTCCGGATACTCCATCGTAGCACTGGTGACGACACTGACTCTAGTTCTAACACTCGCGCAAGTAAAATTCGGGGACAAAGAAACGCGTATTAACCGATACGACTACCGACACTCGTACTTTGCGTCGCGGTATGCGCGTCGTTCGTCGGCTCGAGGCGCAATGTCCTTGCCGCAATCACGCAGTCATATATAAGGGTACGAAACCAAACAATCGGGAAGGCACGGTTACCCCCCACCAGTCGCTGACCTTGCCGATCAGTGTTGATGCCTGCGTCGTCCGTTAGCTGAAAATGAAAACAACTCGTGTTTTCAAAGCATGCCTGTGAAAGACTCGCTTCAAACTTCACAATACTTGTTTACGTCTGTTCCAAGAATCATATTACGCCGAATTCAAACTGTCTCTATTTTGACATGACATACACGAGATCTGCGATCGCATCATTGATCTTTCTTTGGACAAGAAAATCCTGAGAGCAGTCCGCACGCTGTTCGAGAATAACGCATTTTATGTTTGAGGTGCCTTGCAGATTATCGAATCCGATGTAACAGATCAGGGAAAGTATGAATGCGTCGCTATAAATAACACCGTGGAGTACTCCAAGTCAATCACGTTATACGTGAAACGTACGTATATTTAATTATTATTATTAACATCCACACGCGCGAGTCGAGACGTGCGAGTGTACATTTATTTTCTAGCTTAATTAACGAGTACACAGTCTCACAGTCAGTGTTCTCGCAAGAGAGAAAATGTAATTTACGTAGTATCTTATTAGACGTTGTAGATGAAAATGTTGCGTTCTGATTGGTACATTTCCGAAGATGGATAGAAATGCACCAATCAGAACGCAGTATTTTCATCCAGCAAACAATTCAGCACGAAAACAAGCACCGTGTGCCGCTGGCTTAACAGCTCTGCTCGAAAGAGCCATTTATTGAACCAGAACCACTTTAAATTGTCGGTAAAAACAATGAAGGCTTGTTGAAGCTTTTGAATAATATATTTGAATAATAGGCAATCCGTTAAACCTATTCAATCGACATCGATTTTAGAAATAAAAAGCACGAACGTGACGAATATTATTTATTTTGATTGCTTTGTTCACAAATATTTTTCTGAAATATATTTCGAATATTGACCTTGAAACTGTTTTAATAACTGCGCTCTCGTACCGTTGGCCGAGGAGTTTCCGCAGACCGACGTAGCGCTCGAGGCGCCGTTAACAACGTTCCCTGGCAGCTGATTGGTCTTCAGTCGTCTGACCACACCACAGTGCTCTAGGAAGTTTCGAGAACAGAAATCGACGGTGATAGTGGTGGGAGTTCTGGGCGCCCAGCGTAGTTCGTCAAACGTTACCGCGTGCATTTTGAGGGGAGCGAGCTAACGTCATACAGAATTTGCGCGGTCATCCTCGCCCAGCAGAGACTCTCTCCGGCTTGGTTGCTTATACAGGTAAGTCTTCACCGTTTGGCATTGCGTGAACGCGAATTTTCCATCGGCGGAACGATCGGCGATGGGCGAGTATGGACGGACGGGCCGTCGAGTCGCACCACGATCGATCCACAAGCGCCTCCGCGATTTTTCTCCCGAGACAGCAGCAGTCCCCGGCTGGCGTTCGAAGCGTGCGAGGCGTAGATTCGTCTAGAACTTTTCGTCGAGCCACCGCCACTGTATAGTCGCGTCGCGGTTTCTCTCGGTGTAACCCATCAGCGGACGATCGAAGGTTGCAGAGATATATCCGTTGGTACGTGGTGCATGCGTAAGTGCGAACGTCGAAGACATTACGAAACGGAAATTCGCCCAAATCGTCGCTCGACCGCGCGAGCGTTAGTGCAATGGCATGAGTCGCGTTGCTGCTTTAGAAGAATATGGTGGAAGCTCGTGTAACTTGGCTCTTCTATTCGCTCGCTCGCCTGACGCATTAATTAATACTCGCCGCGAAATATTCGTGAGAGAAACGTACGTGATGGTTGCTCACGCTCACTCCGATCACACGCTTATTATCCGTGTGATGATATGAAAACCTGCGCCGTCGACGGCTCTTTTGCGTCAAGAGGAAGCCTCGCGAGCTATTTGGCAAGCGCAACGCGCTTTATGCCGTTACAGCGATCTCGCTGCTGCTCGGTGCTGCCCGTCACTCGCTCCGATGTATTTATACGATAGTGGAAGGATCTAGAAAGCGCGCCGACGTCTTTATTCACCGAGTAACGACGCCACGCCGCAAAATTGCCTTTTAATTTTCTCCTTTCGTTAATCTATTTAATCTTACAACTCTTAGCCTCATCGTAGACGCCATTTTGAAACTCACAATCCACATGGATATTACCAGTCGTCAGATTTACGGGCGACTCTACGACTTTAGCTTCGGTTACGTTGCATCTACGTGTATTGCGCGAGAAAACGTTCGTAGCCTGATAATCGGAGCTTTCGGATACTTCGTATCGGAGTCCATCAGATAAACATTGTGTTTTAGCAGTTTTTCTATTCTCACTCTTCCGATAGTATCGTTTTTGCTAATTTTGCTCGTTAAATATAGCGATGACGGAAACTCAGTCTGAAATTCAAGGTCGTCAGGTCAAAAATTTCGTTTTATCAAAACGAATCATGTGATGTGTGACAAAAGATAATCCGAACATTTATTTGTGTATGTTGTCCATATTTCTTCTTCATTCTTCAAAGGTTTCCAACCTGGAATGCTTGGATGGACTTGGAGGAACTATAAACTGGATGGACAAAAATTTTGTCCTTGCAAAGATTTTTTTACTAAAATCATATCAATAAAATTGGCAAATTTATATTTACAATGTTTTAATAATTATATGTATTGCTGCATTTTAACTCGTCGTCACTCTTTTGTAATTCTGTAGATTTTGTTATGTATTTAAAAATACAGTTTTATAGAGGAATTCATGCTGGAAAAAAAGATTGAAAATTCTTAATTTATAGATTGACTAGTGAACGATATAACTGATCCATTGAATATATCTATACTACATGTTTACACTATGATCTCACCATATTTGAGTATAATGTGTCACACAATGCCTTGCAATCTGTTGTAAGCATCACAAAAGTGATGCAATCAGTTGAAACTTTATGAATTAATTATGAGACAAACTTGGTTAGTTGCTGCATAATAGTATACTGTTTTTGATCGCATGCATGAGTTTTATTCCTCTGTTGCAACATCAAATTATTATTTTGTTATAATGAATAAAGTATATATATAATTATACTGTTTGTCCGGTGCTGCTTTGTCAATAGATTATGGAACAGCTGCGTTAGATATTTTGACAGACAATTTATCACATTCGTATTATTTTTGAAAGAAGTATAAAGCATATATTTTAGATACTTATTGATGAGGAAAGTTGCATATTATATGTGTATATATATATATATAGAGTTGTGTTATTTGTATTTTGTCACTTAAGTAACATTCAGTGAAAATATGAATCATTGGAAACTTTATGGACAAAACTTACTCCTCCTCCTTTTTTACCAATTCATTTAAGAATGGTATATATAAGTAGTCAAACATAAATAATTATTACCTTAAAAATATTGACACAGTATAAAACTATAAAAAGATCTGCTGCATTTTTAGTTAACATCTTAGATAGATTCATTCAAGTATTTTTAATGGATGTTGTTTTGAAGAAACTTTAAAAATACTTTATCGACTGAGTTACCTTAGTATTTCATACGACATCATTCGAGTATTTTTAAATGATTTTTTAATTATTAAAAATTATTATAAAAAACAGGCTTCATTATATGTAGATATATAGAGAATGGATATCTATATGTTCTATCGTTATAATAATCAGTGTTAAAAGTTGAGAGAATTTATGCAATATCTTTATTTTTCCTTTGTCTCATCAATAGGAGGAGTTTTAGCACAAGTTATTCAAAAGGACTTTAATACTCTGTGAAAATGGTTAAGGAGACTACATTTTATGACGTGTTGGGCGTGAAGCCTGGATGCGCACAGGACGATTTGAAGAAGGCCTATAGGAAGCTTGCTTTGAAGTATCATCCTGACAAGAATCCTAATGAAGGCGAACGGGTTTGTGTCGATCTTAATTTGAAGCGCTTAGAAATATTTTTATATCACATTCCATACCTTGTCATGATCACACCACCAATTTTACAAAGAAATATCTTTAGAGTATTTTGCCTTTGTTTCAGTTTAAGCAAATCTCTCAAGCGTATGAAGTACTGTCGAACCCTGAGAAGAAACGTGTTTACGATCAAGGTGGTGAACAAGCTTTGAAAGAAGGAGGCATGGGCAATAGTGGCTTCTCGTCTCCTATGGATATTTTCGACATGTTCTTTGGAGGAGGTTTTGGACGAGCTCGAAGGAGAGAACGTAGAGGTCAGGATGTCATTCATCAACTGTCCGTTTCTCTGGAAGAATTGTACAAAGGAACTGTACGTAAACTTGCTCTGCAAAAGAATGTTATCTGCGAGAAGTGCGAAGGTAATTTAATTTAAAAGTTATAATCGCAAAAGGGGTTATCCAACGGCACAGAAACGAGACAATTTTCCTTTTGGTATCTTGATTAGGTATTGGCGGAAAGAAAGGTTCTGTTGAGCAGTGTTCTATATGTCACGGATCTGGACTGCAAGTACAAATCCAGCAGTTAGGACCGGGAATGCTGCAACATTTACAAACCATGTGTTCAGATTGCAAAGGTCAAGGTGAACGTATCAATCCTCGTGATCGTTGCAAGCATTGCAATGGAAGAAAGACTATTAGAGATAGAAAAATTCTCGAAGTTCATGTCGACCCGGGAATGGTTGACGGCCAGAGAATCACTTTCACTGGCGAAGGTGACCAAGAGCCAGATTTGGAACCTGGTGACATAGTTATCTTACTTGAGGAAAAGGAACATGAAGTATTCAAGTTAGCATCATCATAACTGAATAATTACACTGTAATTCGCTTGCTCATTGTCGCGTAACTTCATGACTAATGTATCGCTGTCGATTATCTTCCAGGCGTTCAAGGAACGATTTGATAATGAGAATGCAATTGGAACTGGTAGAGGCATTATGTGGATTCCAAAAAGTTATCCGCACATTGGACGGTAGAGATCTGCTGATAACTTCGCTGCCTGGCACCGTTACGAAACACGGTGACTTGAAATGCATCTTGAATGAAGGCATGCCGATTTACAAGGATCCGTTTACCCACGGCAGACTCATAATGCAATTCATAGTCAATTTCCCGAAGAACATTAACCCATCGGTCATCCCGTCATTGGAGCAGTGCTTGCCACCGAGGGAAGAAGTTGTAATTCCGAACGGAGCCGATGAGTGCATTCTCACCGACTTGGATCCTGAGCAGGAGGCGAGGCGAAGGGACACGAGACAAGCATATGAAGAGGACGAAGGAGGCCCGTCACGAGTCCAATGTGCCACGCATTAATTTGATTACATTAACCCTGTAATAAACATAGCCATTTTTTTCATTTTTGTCCCATTCGCTCGACTCCGTGTCATGCTAAAGAAAGAAATAATATAGCTGGATATATAGGCGAATCGCTCAACGAGATAGAAAGAACGAAAGGAGGAGAGAAAACAAAATGAAGACACGATTCGATTCCGAATACGCGCAGGACTATGGGAATACCGCAGCTGCCGTGTTCTCGATGCTCGATCCTTACGCAAAGATCTTGAAGGTAGATGACCATTGTCAGGCGATGAGAGTCTAGACACATCTATTATTAGCTGTGCTGGAAGTATAATGAAAGTACATTGTAAATTCTGGCAAGGAGCGCATCTCATCCATCCGCAATGGCATTCATTTAGTTTCGCTTAAGTAGAGGATCATTAAGAGCGTGTACTTATCATTACACACAGTGGTAAGGAAATTTCGATTTATTTAACGATCTAATGTAACAAGAAAAAAAAAAGAATGAGAGAACGAACACTATTTGTCGGTCGTAAATTATACACAGCGTATATGTTGTAATTCATGTATCTCGAACATCGTGATTATTCTCCGCTATTCGACCAATTGTATCGCCCCAATAATCAGCTAGCAGCTCAGCAGTGATTACTACGTGGTTAAGCATAGAATTAAAATCATAATGTATATTTAGTTGAAATTTGTCGTTTGTCTATGTACACCATTTTTCTGGCCCTCCAGATTATAGTAGTAGTAGCACTCAATTACTTCAAAATCTCAAGATCCGAAAAAAGATTGTTGTCTTTTACAGTTTTTTAGAATTCGAAAGTAATAATATCGGGATGTGTCGGTTTATGTGGGAAGAAACTACCGTGCAAACTACGTTTGATTATAAAGCGATATTATGGTGTTATCGGTTATATTAGAGATCTCAAAACTTCTCTTCTCAAAGTGGGACATTATTCCATATTCATAGTATTTAATTTCTTTTCCAAGTCGCTTTTATATACTGGCGTGTGACGATAATTAACAAATATACGATTTTGTTTGCGAATAATGCAAATAAAATGAAGAATCAGGTTCCTGTATGTGTGTGGACGATTGCGCGTATTCGTAAGCAGCTCTGTGCAATTCTGTGTCGTTGAATATCAAACGATCAATTTCTTTTTCATCTTTATCCATATATTGTATAACCAAGTAAAAGCGATGATAGTGAAATTAGGAAATCTTCAAATTGAAATTCAGTTAAAACTAGGAAATTTACGGAAAGATCTTTTAATAATTTCTGATTATTTTCGAGAACTTATTCGTTTCGTCTTACCATAACCCTATGATTAACGCGCATGAACGAATGCTATAGATGATCCTTAGTTCTTCTTGTACTATATTAAATTAATATACTTTCGATACATTCACATATTATTTACTGTATACGAGGTCGTGTACTCGTCCGTGGTTACTATAGCAAATTTTAATAAATAGCCCCATATGTCTCTTGTAATCTTATTTATTATAGAAAAAAAAAATGGTGATTAGTATCCTTTTTTGAGCGTCATAAATAAATTTTAAACAGCATAACGTGTGATCGATTCCGAAACCTTGCGATATTAGATCTAGATAATTCCATTTTCATTTCGCGGAACTTTCCTTCCGTATCTCTCTTATCTCCTATCCTTCCTCTATTAAATAGCGAATAAACGCTATTTAATCACGTAATGACGTAGTGTTATATTATCTAATTTGCGGTCAGTTTCGATGCTAATTAATTACAACCGCAGTTTAAGATCTTTTTTCCCTATTTTGGCCTCAGACGAGGAAAACCCGAGTGAGACTGAAAAGTTGGTTTTCAACTGCATATCTGTATAAAGAATATATATATATATATATTTCTTTTCCATATCAAACGTGCAGTTAATAGAATAGAAAGAATAGAAGCGAAATCGGAGATATATCGCCGCAACAATGTAACATACGCGACGAGCGAATTTCAATCTGTTGCGAAAGAAAGCTGCTGCTCGGGCAGGTGCGGGGCGCGCGGGTGATGGAGAGGGGAAAGACGGGAAGAGAAAATCAGATATCGGGTTTAGTAAGTACGTAAATGTCAACCGCAGAGTTAACGCGCGGCTCTGCCGACGGATAGCGGCACCGTCGCTAACGAGGGTCGATGTTTTCAGCGACGTGCTTAGTGGCGTGTGCGAGTGGCCGCGAGCCAGGCAGCCAGCCAGCCAGCCGTCGGGATGCCGCAGAGGTTTCTGGGTATGCGGTGGGAGCCATATTTTTCCAATATCAGTTACGTATAAACGTAGCGCGTACGCACAGGCATATCCGTACGGCAACGGCATCTCGAACGGCGTGCCGCGCGGTGGCCGTGTCCGCCGGCAGAGAGTGAACGCGCGCGCGTACGATCGCGGGACGTCGAAGCAGGATCGGCGCGCGAGACGTAATCGGAGCGTCGCGCACGGCCACCGGTTGTCAGGAAAAATATAATAATCGGCCGACGAATGTAGATCCGCGCGAGCGACGAGCGAGCCAGAGAGCGGTGAGAGAACGGAGCGCGCAGGTGTTCGGCTCGGCCGAAGAGGGTTAGTTAACTTAGCCCGAGTTCGCAACCGCGCTAGTAGTAGTGGTGCTGGTGCTGCTGCTGCTCCTGCTGGTGGTAGTATCCGTAGTAGTAGTAGTAGTAGTAGTAGTAGTAGTGTAGAGAGTGGTTACGCTGCTAGTGGTGGTGGCACGAGGCAGTGGTGGTGGTGGTGGTGGAGGTGGTGGTGGAGGTGGTGGTGGTGGAGATGGAGGTGGAGGTGGAGGTGGTGGTCGTGATGCTGCTGCTGCTGCTGTGACGATGACACAGCGTCATAACACGACGCTCGTCCGTCCGTGCGCGATTTAACCCGAATCGTTACGCCAGCGGCGTAAAGTGTTTTTTGTACGGCGAGCGCGTTCGCGCCATATTACCGATCGAGCCGACTCCAGACGAGTCGAGCCGAGCCATCCGCCGAGCAGTTGAGTGCGATTAACCGCGTAGTACGTAGTCAGTGTCGAGGGAGATGGCTCGCCGCCCGGCTGTGTGAGATCCGCGGAATCGTGTTGCGTGACGTTGTCGTTTTCTTTTCCGTCTCTCTCTCTCTCTTTCTCCCCCTCTTTCTCTCTCTCTCTCTCTCTCTTTCTTTCTCTCTCCCCCTCTCTTCGGCGGTCTTTCGGCGATAGTGGTGCTACCCACACGATGACATAATTGAGTGCGCGTTGTCGTCGTCTGTTGGTGCATTCGTTGTCGAGTGTAACGCGACTCGGTCAGGACGAAGTGACCGTGAATGTAAAACGTGAGTTGGACCGTGGCATTGACACGACCTACTACTACTGCTGCCGCTGCTATTACTACTACTACTACTACTACTGCTACTACTACTACTACTACTACTACTGCTGCTATTACTCTTCTACTCTACTCGTTCTAGTGTTGACTTTTTACCACGACGCGAAATATTTTTTTCGGCAAGGCAGCGTGTGCAGTGCAGCGTTCTTCTCGTACTTCGCTCCGATTTGTCGTCGCGACGCGCACCGTGTGCAGCGGGAGCGCGTGTGTGCTGTCGGGAATCTTCGGCTCGTTGATTTCGCACCGCTTTTCGCGTCGCGGCGGTGTCGCGAACGGGTAACGGCGGCGGCGGCGGCGGACCGTCACCTTGAGCCGCTCCGCCGAGACCTTGCGCGCAACATTCTCGCGGTCTCTCCGGCGGCGACGACGACGACGACGACGACGACGACGCTCGACGGAGACGCAATTCGCCTCGATAAAAGAGCGAAGCCGGCCCGCGACCTTGCTCGACGCGTTTCGCCTGGCGGCCGATCGGAGGGCACTGGTCGTTCGTCGATTCGCCGACATGCTACGCAATTACGAATCGCCGCTCGGTGGAACGCAACGCTCGCTCGCGCGCCCAGCAGAGGAGGAGCCGTCCGCCGCGTCGCCGGCGAGGAGCGCTGAGTCGCGAAGACGATACTTGTGAGAGGAGAGAAGCGAGCGAAGGAGCCGGCCCCGGATGGCGGCATCTCGAATCGCGATCGCGTTCGCGTGTGTCAACGTACTCCGACCTGCGACATTTTAACGAGAGCGTGCGACGTTTCAGCTCGCTCCGCTCCGGAAGGCTCAGGAAAGACGAAGGAGCGACGAGAAGAGCGACGACGCGCGCGCGAGAGGCAAGGAGAAGGCTTGCCCGATCGTCGCCTCTCGGACTGTCGCGCCGAGCAGAGCGGAGGAGCAGCAGCACGCCGGTGTCGCGGCGCGTCTCGCGCCATGCCCGGCGCGGCGATCCCCGCCGCGTCAAGGAGGTTAGACGGCCATTGACCGGCGAGCGGCAGCGGCAGCGGCAGCGGCAGCGACAGCGGCAGCGTGTTGTAGTACGCGCGCCAAATACGCGCCGGCTCTGAAAGACGACAGTGACAACGACGTGCGTGCGTGCGTACGCGATTATCTTCTAACAATCTGTCGTTTGACCGTCGTCTCAGCCAACGAGGGCGCTCCCAGGGCCAGGATCATCTACGTCATCGCGACGTGTCAGCCGGCTGCTCCATCGACATACCCGCGGATATTTACGTGAGTGTGGTCGAGCGCGCGCGCAATCGGTGGGATTATGTCGCGCTACGAGAGTCGTAGCGGCGAGAAACGCAACAACGGGACGAGGAACACCGCCGGCGACATCGGCGAGCACGCGACTCGGGCACCGCGAACCTCATCGTCGAGCCGCCGCGCCCGCTCGACGACGGTGCCGAGCGCTTAAGAATCGTGCACCCGCTCGCGGAGGATGCGGCAGTACCATCACCCGCCGGTGTCCCCACGTAGGCGAGCTACGTGCCACGTCGTGCCAGTGATGTTGTCGTGGGTGTCGTCGGGGTCATCCGCAGCGCTGCTGGACCTGGACCATGGCCGGCAAGCCTGAGCAGCCGTCCACGCTCCCTGCTCCCCCGAATCACGGCCATCATCATCAGCATCATCACCCGCAGCAGCAGCAGCAGCAGCAACAAGTGCAACAGCAACAACAGCAACAACATCAGCAGGCTCTACAGCAGAACAGCGTTCTGGTGTACGTGTCGGGGGAGAACTTCGCGTACGCCACGGCGGTGGGTCAGAATGTCGCCGCGACCGCTGCTGCCGCTATCGCGGTCGGTTATCAGTCGCCGCAGCAGACGACGTACGCCGGCATCCTGCAGACGCCGCAGGTGGCGACGGCGGCGGCGACATTTCCCGCCAAAACCGCCGTATACTGTGCCTCCGACGGCACCGGCGTTGGCGGCGGCGGCGGCGGCAGCAACGGCGTTGGTAGTGGAGGAGGAGGAGGAGGAGGAGGAGGGATCGTAGGAAGCAACAACAGCGCGGCCGGTTGTTGCCGTTTGAAGCAGCAGCCGTCGCTCGAGTACACGACGGCGAGCGCAGTGACCGTCCCGGACCCCAGTGACTCCAGGCGAACGTCCTTGGCCGGCAACGACGACGACGAGGATTACGTGATGCTGTACCGACAGGCCAGCCTGGGGCAGTCGGCGACGACGTGCTGCGCGACCGCGGCCACGACGACGGCGATGATGACGCGCGTGGCGCCGTCGCGGGAGAGCAAGCTACCGACGGCAACGGCGGACAACGACTCGGTGACCGCGACGACGGCGGATACTCTCGGTACCGCCAACGACGTCTTGTCCGCGAAGACGTACCAGCAGACGCGACTTCACCACGGCGACGCGTACCCGTCCGCGAGAATGAGCGCCGCCGACTACAACGCGAGCGCGGTCGGTAGAATCGTCGCGCGCGCGAACTCCGCCGACGGCGGAGGCGGCTGCGTCGGCCTCCTCGGCGACGACGGTTGCGTCGCGTACGCGCCGCAGACCACGGGCAACGGTGTTGTACTTCAGAGCGCCGGCGAGCAACAGGCGACGGGGATCGTGTTGGACGACAAGGGTCGGCAGGACACTTTCGATGGCCAGACCGCCTCCTCGCTCACGGCAACGGCGGCGGCCGCTGTCGGCGATGGTGCCGTCGCGACCGTCTGCGACTCGGTCAGGCCCGACACCGCCGGCGAGTCGTCGTCGTCGTCGTCGTCGTCGTCGTCGTCGTCGTCGTCGTCGTCGTCGTCGTCGTCGTCGTCGTCGTCGTCGTCATCGTCGTCGACGACAACCACGACGACGGCGTACAGTAGCCTGAGCAGCCCCGAGAGCCAGAGTCATCTTCATCATCAGCCGGGACAAGACGGTCTAACGGCGAACAATCATCATGCCGGCGGTGCGGCGTGTGCGCAGCAGGCTGTGCGACAGCAGCCGTCGTGTGTTAACGGTAATAACAATAACGGTGGTAACAGTGCGCAACATAACGTGGTGTTGACAATGAACGGCGGTAGTGCGGTGGTTGCGCAACAACAACAGCAGCAGCAGCAGCAGTCGCAGCAACAGCAGCAACAGCAGTCGGTGATCAGCGTGCCACGTGGGTGGAAAAGGATATGCACCAATGGGGTCATCATTTATATCAGGTTAGTCCTCAACGAATGTGCCGTTGTTGAACTCGCGCTCTCGGTGGTTACCAAGTCCCCTCGCGCTCGGTTTCGAGATATTACACGCGTTATCAACGTACGTGACACGACCATTGGCACCATATGACACATGTGTTGAGACTGCTTAAATGGAATCGCCGAATTAATATACACTCGAATTCGATCATTAATCCAGTCTGAATTTAGACTCGGGAGAGAGAACGCTGCGCTTCTTTCCGCAGCGCTTTCGTGAATTCTTGACGAATGATCTTTCGCGACGATGCTCCTTCGCGTGTTCTTTCAACTTTTTCGGCTACTACCTCGTCACATTTTTTAATTGGGCGACACACACGCGTAGGTTGGTAACCACTGTTTGCTCCGATGCTTCTTGCGTAACACACACAAGCGCTCGAAACGTTGCGCGTCGATTTCTCGGAACGAGAAATTCCTCGACGCGCCGCCGCCGCCGCCGCCGCCGCCGCGTCTCTATTTTCTTCCGTCTCACGAAAATGCTCTCTCGAACCTGCGAGTTAATTCTCGAGCGGACCGCATTAGCGGCGCTTTTAATTCGTCGGCTTAACGGAGTGACTCGCGCCGCGTCGGCTCGAAGCATCGACCCGAAATTAAAGCGCGCGTGGCGCGCTGCCTTAATTTCGCTAATGGAATTAAGTCCGGCTTGAACGGAGCGGTGAGTCGCGCGCTGCGTTGTATTCTATCGCGGGAACGCGCCATCGCGACCGCTTTAAATTGACGCTTCGCAAAAATTAGTCGAGCCGTGATACTGGCCGGGGAAAGAAACGAGTCGGACACGCCGCGGCCTCGAATTGGCGTGGCACGCAACGGCGCGCTTTAAAAGCCAATTTACTCGAGGCTACCTCATCCGACGGTTTACCTCATTTTCGTCTATCGCCGTTCAATTTCGGGCAGCTTCGATTCCTCGATGTCGCAATGTTCGCAATATGCGAATATGCGATCCCCCGCGCGTCTGTCCGCGCCACGATGGAGATGTGACGATTTGAGGTAAGCTGCATTTCCTGCGGCTATAGCACACACGGGCGACGTGAACTCTCCGAACCGAGATTGCATCGCCGCTCTCCTCGCCGATCGAAAGTTCTCGATGTACAAGCGCGCGCTCGCGCGCTGTTATCGATTAAAACGCGAGACGCGCGCCTCGAGCGGAAGCGACGCGTTATTTGTTTCACGCTTATACGCGCCTCGAAATAGCGCACTGCGCTCGGAGGGAGAGGGGGAGAGAGGCAGAGAGAGAGAGAGAGAGAGAGAGAGAGAGAGAGTGAGCGTTGCCGCCGTCGTCCAAGTTTAGATCGTCAGCTGTTCGTAGAGGTCTTAAAAGGGTTGCAGGGTGCACGAGAAGCTCTTTCGACTCTTTGTAATCCATCCGCTCATGTAAAAAAACACGACTTTTCCGAGAGCCAAAAGTCACGGCTTTACACCCCCTCTTCCCCCTCTTCGACGCTGACCGTCAGCCCCGTTTCCATGTCGCGTGGAAAACGAAGGCGCCTTCTCTAGGTAACCTCTCATTGTGCTTTTATGGCTCCTTTGAAAAATCTGTTCGCGAGGTCACTTTCATCTTTTCCTCGCTCCCTCGTCTCCCTCTCTCTCTCTCTCTCTCTCTCTCTCTCGCTCGCACTCTGCGTCCTTTTTCACGACTGCTCTCATTGAGACGCGCTACGTGTTTGGCAGGAGCTTCTGCGCAACGCTCGGAAGGTAAAGGCACATTTACTCTAGATGCTTAGCCGGAGAAATATTATTCTTCGGCACGAAGCTGGGGTAAAATTAGAGGCAGACCGCAAGGTGTCGGTGTGATCTTCGACACACAGTTTGGAAAGTTACAAACACCTTTCTCTGTCTACTTAGGACTCTCTTTAGAGAGACCGGCAAAGAGAAATGTTTTTTCTTTCTCGTCATTTGTCGCCATTTGTCGAGTCACCAAACATTTGACACCTTGCGGGGTCTCTCTTGCTCCTTTACTTTGTCTCCTTGTTACTCGCTCTAGACAACAAAAGCGGTCAAAGTAGCCGAGTATCCAAAGTTCAAGGAAACAAAGTTGATCTTCGTTACTCTCGAAATATATTTATCCGTGCATCGTGATAACCCCCTCCCCACCCACCCACCCACCCCTCGATCGGTCGCGCGCTCAAGGATGTCGTCGCGTCTCACATTGAGATTGACCGGAGCGGTTTTCCTCGAAGGGACGGAGCGGCGAAAGAGCGCGTTTGGTAGGCGGACTTATCCTCGGCGATCGCGTAATATGATTTCGTAGGGATCGGCTGGGATCAGTTACAGGAGGAAGCGTCCTTCCCTTTTGTATGCGGCGGCGATAAAGGAACGCTTAATTCTCTCGGCGCTCTGCGAAGCGCAAAGGCCAACGCCTCATGGCGTAACCATCCACCGACGTAGGAGATCTGACCTGGTCCGTCCCGAAGCTCCTTAGAGCGATCCTTTCGGGACTGACCAGAAGTCACGCTTTAAAAGACGTTTAAAGGGCCCGAACAAACAATGCTTTGCCTTGTGCTAATCCGACTGGTTGTTCGGCCTTCTTCTTCGCTTCGTGGTTCCTCTTTGTACCGAATAGTCGGATAATCGCGCGGTCACTCTTCCGCTTCTCTCTTCGGTTCCTCTCTTCGGTCTCGTCCGAGTCCCCTCATGTTCGAGATGCTGCTCGAGTTCCTTTCGCGTCTCTCTTCCTCTCGTTCGCCAATTACTTCGCCTTCGTGCGACCAAAGGTTGGAACGCGGCGCGAGTCGACGCAGAGACGATCGACCGACCTGCGCGAAATACAAAAGAATGACTCATACGCGTGTAGCTGAAGCCGGTGAGAACTAATTTATGCGAAGTTCGATTTTACCTCGGAGTCAGCCACTCTTTCGTAACACGAACCAAAGTGAATCAAACGTGGCTTCTCATTGGACAAAATTGACCGTTAGGACACAACAGAGCAGCCGTGCGTTTGTTCGAAAAGTAGCCGGGGAATTATACACGAGGATAATTACGCAGCTGACACGGGACGCTGTGATAAAATCTTACGCACACCGTCTATCGCGGGTCGAAAGGGTCGTAGGGATCGAATCGATCCTTCCGCTGCTCTCCTTGCCCGGGGAGTCTTCCTCGCGAGAAGATTCCTCCCCGTCATCGATTCCGTCCAAGAGGACGGACGGGCGGTGTATCGCGGGGACGTCGTGGTTTCTTCACGTGTCGGTACGGGCGGCGGGAAAGGGGAAAGGGGAGCACATATATATATATATATACAGGAAGGGAAAAGGAATTTCGTTGAATCGCGCTGCTCGTGCGATCATTGATTTACGGTGGTACGTCGTAAATACCGTCGGTGATGTACGATCATGACCGCGCTCCCCCCCCCCCCTCACCGTCACCGCAAACCTGCCCTTTCGTCTTTCCCTAACCCAGTCGGCTTCTTCTTCTGCTTCTCCTCCTTCTTCCTTCATTCTTTACTATACCGACATTTTCTTTACGAACCTCTTCTTGATTTATAACACCCATCGGCCCCTTGTCTCTACGTACATACATGCTTCCTAGAATGCTCGGGTTTTTACCCCAATGCTGACCATCCCGGACGCCTCCGCGTCGTTTGTCCCATGACACGAACGAGAGGAAGGCCTGCGACGAATCTTTTTTCTCCTCTTTTATTTTTTTTTGGTCCATTTCTCGGTTGCATAGACGTCATCTGCTGCCTATTGTATCGATCTCTTAAAAATGTAGGCTGGCACTCCCGTGACAAAACAGCGACCGACATCCTTTTTGGACCCTTTGGTTCACCACGATCCCGATTATGGTGAAGGGGCACGTAAGAACACAAGGAACGTGAGACAGATTTAGCTCTCGAAGATTTACTCGGGTTACTCTTGGAATCGCGCTATTACTTCCGCCGAGGTTCTCTGAATATTTGTCGGATACTTGCTTCGTATACTCGTCGTTATCGAGTGACTTTGATGAGATCTCGATTACACGTGGATTGAGGATAGTCTCAAAAAAGAGTAAACGCGAGCGATAAACGTAGATACTAAAAAAATCATGATATTTTTATGATATATCTAGCGCATTAATTAGAACTTGTTGACGCGGTAAAATCGCGTGAATTTGTAAATCAATTTTTTGCATGATATGTTAATTTACCTCGTGCAATATACGTAATTTCTTTTTTATAAATACAATTATTTCCTCATTAATATAGATAATGTAGGTTTCTCTTTTCTTGCAATTTACTTACAATTAACTTTTTGTAATAAATTATGAAGTATAATCGTACGTTCTTTTTTCCTCTCTCTCTCTCTCTCTCTCTCTCTTTTCTCGGTACGTACATTCGTTAAATGATACCAACGCGTTGCGTAACGCCATTAATTGGCGAAGCACGTGCAAGCGGAAGGTTAAAGCTCGCGATCGAATTCGCCGTCGCCGGACGTTTCGAACGAATGGCAGTCGGACTATTACGGTCGACCAGTCCTCTCTTATACAGAATTCCCCCTCGGCAAATTCCTTTTTCGAAATTTCTACACGATTCTGGCGTAATTCCGTCGGCTTGCACAATGACAGCTGATCGACACGTGCGCCCCATAACGTTATCTTCCCATAATGTGATCACGATCCGCGTTCTACGATAGGACTCGATAGAAATTGAGATAAATCTCAAGCACGCAGACTCCATACGAGTTTGCACGAGCGTCTTCTTAAACTTGATGCATGATTGGAGTGAGATCTCAAACGTCGATGTTCGATAAATGGCGGTTTACACAAGAAGCGCGTCATCATCTATCCGTGTACAAAAAAGAAAAGAGGATGCACATTAACCAGCAAGTTTATCTATACGTGCAGCGATACATCGTCAGTTGAAGAGAAAAATACTAGATGGCGTTTTCGGGGAGAAATATTCAACTATCGAGATTGATTTCAAAATATTTACGCGGCTTTATACAGATTATAAACAAAAGATGGAAGACGAGGGGGGTGTAACTTGACGTATCATGTGATTCATACGGTGTAAATTGTACAATTGTACGTAAACGAGTTTATCCGTCCACTTGGTCTGATTAAGAAGGGAAAATAGCGGGGGGGAGGGAACGCATAGCGAAGAGGACTAGATTGTGTTAGCGGAGAAAAATTAAGGTTACCGGCGCGCGCATAATCGGAGTCGCGGATGCCGCGTGAGATGATTGGTACCAAACAGGAGGGATGAGGGGCGAGGTCGGCGGGATCCGGGGTTTCAGAGGGAAGGGGGAGAGGAGGAGGAGGAGGAGGAGGAGGAGGAGACGAGAGAGGACAGAGCAGAATGAGCGATAGTTGCGCAACCACACCTCTCCACCGCCGCCGAGCGGCGATTACGCAAACGTGATAATTAATTGCCAGTGTTCTCTGTTTAATGACTCGTCAAGTCGTTCGCTAAACACGCCAAATTGCCGCGACGTCACGAAAATCGCCTATACAGGTGCATCGTTGCGTGTCGAAACTGTTAATCCGACGCGGCGTGGCTTGCGTAACCGCGTAGCTCACCTCTCTTTTTCCTCGATCGTCTGCCTCGACGGTGTTATAGGGTGACGTACAAAAAATGGCCGGTTCTAAAAAGTCTGACCAGATGGATCTGCATAGACGCGTCGCGGTGCATGCGCGCGGAAAATCGACCATTCGCTCGTCCCAGCGCGAAAAACGCGACGAATGTTTCGTCATTCTCATTAGGTACGTGCCCGGCTGATTTTCTTGCGCTTACGCATCAGTCATGCCTAAACGGGATGCCTAAGCGAGAGTTTTTCTTTATCGGTGGATAAAGTGAGATTGTATTACATCTAAAGAATATCAGTCATCCAGTCATTAGATGTTACACCTTTATTCTTTTGTTACTGAGAAAACTATCGACATCGAGACAAAGTGCGTCGCTACTTTCTCGTGTGTGCCTCCCTGTAGTATCGTTTACTCGGCGTCTCGGCCGTCGCGATGAGGAACGATAAAATCGAGATCGGATCTCGGTTCTTCGCACAATACATACTTTGTATGATAAGCGGCCTTGGCTTGAAATAATTAAAGTCACGATGGCTTCTATGTCGGATAGCGATTAAGAAAAGAGAGTATGCAGATCGATCTGCATACTGAAGGATCTATCGAATGTGTGTGGCGTAATGGATTAAAAAAGACAGAAACAATCCCGTGTCTCCTTGAGAGAAACTTTAATCGTAAAGCGCTCTCATCTTTGGTTATTTATTAATCAGGCTCGTAGAGCTCGACGCTTCGCTTTGAATTCGCGCCGATCGCGTACGGTCGCTTGAAAATTTATCAAAGTGACTCGCTCGCAACGCGAGTCATGTGAAACAGACTCTAGCATAGCGTTTTCCGTCCGTCAAGAAGCTCGACTGTATTTGGTCACGTATAACGTCGCGCCGGTTAGCGTAACGGTTATGTTACCGCTTACGGAATACCGCGCGGATAGCCCGGTCCGAGTTCTAACGCGCGACGGGCTGCGTTTCCAGCACGAAGACCGTCGTTGTAATAACGTATATTGTCCGTCAGCATTTTCAATTTTCGTCGACAAACTCGCGCGCCGTCCTCGATCGATTTTTCCTGAATCTCGGTCGGTAGCGCGCGATGATAAACGGGAGTAGTCGTGGTCCGGGATCAATCTAGCAGATAGGACATATACACGTCTAGGATGCTCACACACATTCCTGCGCGTCCGCACGTAACACGCACACACACATACACACACACACGTGGTTACCGTCGAAATTGCCTCGGGAAAGTCTGAGGCGAAGTCGTCGGTTGCTCGACGATTCCCGAGAAACACGCTTCAGAAGGGCCTCCCCGTGAAACGGAGCGAGCGCGGGGAAAGTAGAAACAGCGTCCGTATCGGGCTTTTCTTCACCGTGGACGGCGAGTTACGTCCATCCAACCGTTCTCTCTTTCTCTCTGTCTTTCTCCGTTTCACCTCAACCTCCGTCGATCCTTCGCGCACGTCTTTTCCTCACTTCTGCCCCTCCCTCCCGTCGTGCTCCCGTCCCTTGCCACGATCTCTTTCTTCTCATCCGCCGATCCGCCGTTCTTCTCTCGGCTCCTCTGCGGCTCTTCGTTCTTTCGCTCTTCGTGGCCACACCAGAGTGGGGAGGACTCTGACGGAGGTCGTGTTCGGTCATGCCGATGGAAATTCCCGCGACTCGCGATTTCAGTGCGATTTGCGAGCCGCCTTTGGTACGCGCGTGTGTCCGAAACTCAATTCGGACTATGATTCCGACACGGTCATTCGATATTGAAGGCTTTCCTTTTTTCCCCTCCCCCCTCTCTCTCTCTTTTTTTTTTTTATTGCAAATGGCTGCGAGCCATTTCAGGTCGTTTCGCTTTGTCTGACGCTCGTTCCTATTATGTCGCGTCGAAGCTGACCGATTCGAGCTATATCGAGAATAGAGTGAAATAGGATCGATTTAAAAAGAAAAAAAATCTTTCGGCCCTTTGCACGAAAATATTAAATGTTTTAATAAGAACGAGTATGAGCTGGACAGATGTGCAAAAGTGAGGGCTGCTGATTGTCGGGCAAAGATACTCTTGCATAACAGGCCGCGCAATTTATGTGAATATTATAGAGAAGTAAGTTTGTGGAAAATGGATTCTAAGTACGGCGATGTTATCTATCAGATAACTGGCCAAGTGCCATAGGCGCTTAACGCACGATTTCTAATACTTCATTTAAACGAGAGAAATGGGTGGGTTTGGCACGTACATGACGCCAGTAACATATTCAGAAATTGCCGGTTGGGCATGAGATTTTCCGCGAAAGCGGGTTAATCTCCGTGGCATTTTCTTAAGATCTCTGTGCAGCTGGCATACATAGCATTGGCATAATTAGCATTCGTAAAGAAGGTGACGTTATAAGATCGTATATAAGATGATAAATTGCTCAAAGCTACATTTGAATTTCTATTCAAATTTGCGAACTCGGAAGATGCTTTCAATGGTAAAGAAAATGCGTGCTTGAGAAAAACTTTTTTCAGTCATGTGTCAAAAATAGATTGATTTGAAAGTAGAAATTTAGAAATACATCGAGTTTTAAACTCTCCGTTATTGATACTTGCGAGTGCTATATTTTAATTACTTTAACGTTGCAAATGATTACTTTAATATCATTTTTTTATTGTATTGTTTCTCCAATTGTCATAGAAGAAAAATCCGTTTCAGAGTTAATATTTTATTATCTCGATATTTATTTATAGCATAATATCTACCTTTTTTCTACCTCTATCTTTAATGTCAATAAACAATGTGTTATGTAATTTAGATAATTGCAGATGTATAAACAATAGCACATGTATAAACAAATACGAAATAATTTAATTAAAATTAATGGAGAAATGAAACAACAAATTTCGTGTCTACGAGAATTTTTATTATTCTCTTATTGACGTTGAAAAGACACATTTTATACATTCGTATAAAATATAATTTGTCGCGCTTCGACGTCCAGCGTCCCAGCTTTCCCGATTTAACATCCTTCGGCTACTCCGTCATGGCACTTTGAAACTCGTGTTAATTAATACAATGCCGACGATTATAGCTTACTACAACTTTTCAAGAACCATCACGAAACATTTGATATAAATGTAACGTAACATTCAACTTCAACGGAATAACACTAGGTCGCGACGCGTGCGGACACCAAAACAAACAACAAAGCAAGAAACACCAACTCGTCCCCTCTCATCGATCTTCAACAAACGACATTGAGCGTCGAGCGATACACTCAAAACACAAACAATCAACACTCTCATAGTATTCCGGGCCTTCAAGGCAGTCGGTCATACTTTCGCGTGTGCTCCGTTAATCAGGTATTCCCACCGCTAAAATTCAAATTAGTGTTCTCGTCGCATAATTAAATACTAATTATTAGCGTGTAGAAAGCAACAATTTTATATAACAAAATATTTAATAATCTATATATTTAAATATCACTTGAAACTCTATTTCCAGTCACTTTTTTTATTACTCTTGTGTGCATTTCGATATTTCTAGAACCATTGAATATTTCCAACTTTCGTTCGTTGAGTTTTCAAGCAGGTGTAAATAGCTATTACTTCTGTCACATTAATTTTTTAATTGGAATGTCCTACATGTGCTTTCGTAAGTATTCGTTCGTAACAGCAAATAACTACATTCTCGATTTTTAAATCAATTTCAAACATATGAATAGAAGCAATAAATTCGGGGCTAAAAGCAACCAATTAGCGTCTAATTATGCGGGAGGCAAAAATTCAATTTTTAATAGTAGGGAGTGCTAGGTTAACGAAGGTTTCATGCATCACCGGATATTGCTTCTCCGGATATTACATTACGTTCCGGACCAGCGGGCGACATACATACCGCGAAATAAGTACATTAGTTATCATCGTTCCAATCGGTTGATAAGAGTATTCCATAAATTCTTAAAATAGTTGACCGGATTCTAATCGGCATGGCGTCGTTTAACATGTGTATCTTCGATCGCATTGTATTTACGCGAGTGTTAGTGCCACAACGGAGCAGTCACGATGTCGAATTGAAGAGCCAGAATGGAGAACGCAGGACGTCGGCAGCGATACATCATATATTTCAAGGTATGTCGAATTATCTATTACACGGATTTCTTTAACACACATTTCCGTAAACGTTTGACGCAAATAATCGCAGCCTTGTGAATCACTCATCAATTTGTACCCGTATATGTACACATTATGATATTATATACATTAAGAAATATCAATTTGAATAACCGTTCGATTTGAATAATCGATAACAATCCCCATAAATATGTATTATGATAATTATGCACTGCGGTTTGGAAATAATTTACAACCGGGAAAGCAGTCTCAAAACTTATATTTATAACTGGTACAGATGTTGCTTTCTGCGTCTAAATAATATTTCTTGTCGCGCAAGTCTCGTTCTGTGTTGACATTTGCCAACGGCTTTTCTTCACTTGTATTTATTTATTATCGTTATGATACTGACTCCAAGTTCAAATCCGTTTTGCTACGCAGCACCGTTGACAATCGCTCTCTTTGTCTAGTCCGTTCTTTTGCATTCGTACGTGGCGCCACTGGCAATATGGCGGCGCGACATGCGCAATCCGAGATTTACCGGTTACACGCGGTTCGCGTTCGCGCGCATTTACGTGCTGGAACGTCCGATCAAACGTTCTCGCGCTCTTCGCGCCTACGCGTTTTTGCACCGCGTTCTAAATTCGCCTGCCGAAAATCGGAATGTAGATCAGCTCTCTCGTCGTCTCTCGTCTTACATGTCCCCCCGCGAGTGGTGCGAGCGGTTAGATCGAAGGTCAACGACGCGACGCTCACGAGTCTCTCGGCGCATCGGCTATGCTGCGTACCTAAAGGCCAGTATATTAGAGGTTAGTCGCACCTGAGATCAATTTCACGCATGAAGAGTCGCGCGCGAGCGAGGATTATTTCGGGAGGACAGATGTCGACTGGCAAAAATTCACTTGGCTATTCTCGCATTCACGGGCGAAGCGAAACGCGCGACAATGGCGCAGGCGCGACGCTCGCGATCTCCGGTTCTCATGCTTGCAGCGCTTCCGCGTTCGAATGTCTCTCTCTTTTTCTCTCTCTCTCTCTCTCTCTCTCTCTCTCTCTCCGTTCGGCAACACGTCGACGCCTATGGCACTTAGCCACTCGGCGATCACGTCGAATGAAGAATGCTCGCGATATTTTCGTCGCGCGAAATTAGTCTCCGTCCAGCCTGGGATAACCGCCGCTGATTGAGATATTAATAAAGTTAAGTAGAGCAATCGCTTCGATACGCTCGCGAGCGCGAGCTGTTGGTTAGTGAAGGATTCCTGGCTGTTTAAATCCAGCCAGCGCGATCGTCAATTCAGCCTGACCGCGCGCGGCGAATAACGCCTCAGTCGCCGACCGGCACGGTATTTCCGTCGAGGCCTTGGATCACTTTCAACGCATTCGGTATTGAGTAATGGGCTAATTATAGTTTTCACTTGTTCCGAAACTCTGGCAGAAATCGACAGTCGCGCCGCGGCGCGGCGCGGCGGCCACAAAGCCGTAAGTAAAATTCGCTCGTAAATTATCCCCGTCGCCTCGTTTACCCGCCCGCTCTCGTCGGCCATTGAAGAAATTGATATATATTTCCTTTCCTTTTTTTTCTGCCGAGAGATGAAGGAGTATAATAATATTTATCGGTATTATTAATTACCGCGAGTCGACGCACGGCTCGCATACGCGCGATAGCGCGCGCAGCGAGTGACGCGATTCTAAATCGTCCTATCTCAAATACATAAAATTACGGCAATTTGCTACTGTCGTCGTAATCAACATCTCGCGCTCTAATTAAAGGTACCGACAAATGTTAGCACATTACGGAATATCGCGCGCGCGCGCGCGCTAGACCCGAGTATCTCCGCGTTATATATAGAGCGACCTTTCGTTTTGCTTCTTTTTCCTTTTTTCTCTCGCACGCGCGTCCGTCTCTGCTGCGACAGTCTTTCCCACGTACGCGTCGACGGACATCTTTTTCAGGCGCGCCTTGTATCTCCTTTTGGCTTCCCGTCGTTGAAGATCTACGCGAAAGAACACACGCGGAACGTAATTTATTGCTGCGCTGATTGTACGCAGTACGGCGCCGCTTGGCGTGTTTCCGAGCCGATAGCATCAGAAATACGCACCTGGTTGTGTTCGAAGTATGTGTACCAGGTAGTTCGAGCGTCTCTCGCGCACACACACACACACACACACACACACTGATTAAACAAAGACACGCTACGTGCGCGGTGTCGCGCGATAAGCCTTCGTTAAACATTTGAAAAATCTGCGTTTGCTCGCGATTATCCGCGCGAGAATATTTTCCGTGCGGTGGTATATTGCTCCGTTAAACTTGCAAACGTTAGCGGCGCGTTTAATTACGCGTGCGTACGCGATGGAATAATAAACGCGTTTATGATATTTTTATGTTCGTGACATCACGGCAACATTACAGTCGTAAGGACGAGACATAGAATATTCGAGAGTGTAATCAAAGAAACATATCGGAGAGAGCCCGGGTAGAACCGGGGCGCGGGGGGGGGGGGGGGAACATGTATAATTTTTATGGCGAATGAAGATCATAAACTGGTCGTTTTGCGGGCTCACTCCCGCGGCGGTTGTAGCGACAATTCTACTCGTTAATCGTGTGCCAAGCGACGCACTTAATGCGTTATATTAGCTATAAAATTGATAGAAGTTATACCGGTTCGGAAATAGTGAAGTGCCTCTCACGTTGTACCGCTTACACTACATCGAACTTTGCGAGTCGACTGATCCGTTAAAAGCAGCAATTAAAGCAACGCGAGAGGGAAGGCGGCTTGACGCTGTCGCGCGATTCTACGACGCGTCACAATGGATCTCTGTTACGCCGCCGCGCGCGCGCGCGCACGGACAATCGCTATTGAACATCGTCGTCGTCGTCGTCGTCGTCGTAGTCATCGTCGTCGTCGTCGTCGTCGTCGTCATATCGCGATTCGCTCGCCGTCGCTGCCGCCGCCGCCGCCTGCGGAACTCGATTTGATCTTGAATCTCACATCATCGATCCTCCAGCAATTTCGCGCGTCATGCGAACATTATTATTGCACGCTCGGAACTAAATTAAGCGCGTAGGAGCAAGGGTAATTTGCGCTGATAACGAGCCACCCACGTTTAAGCGTGGTCCGCGTCGAACAAGCGAGCGAGTAGCTCGCGCTCGTCGAGCGTCGATCGTTCCTTGCTCGCGTTCATTCCGGCACAACGATAGAAACCCATTATTGCTCCCGTGATGTCGTATCGATTTACTCTATCTGCTCTTCCCCTCCGCCTCCCGCCGTCGTGCACCTCCCTCTCTTTCTCTCTCTCTCTCTCTCTCTCTCTCTCTCACTCACTCATAGATGCGCAACAGGGATTATTTCGACCCCGCCGATCCCGGAAATTAATATTCTCCGACCACGAATAGTACGTATTACGGATTATCATCGCTCCTAACCGCGTTCGCACGGCGAACAAACGGCATTTCCGCGGAATTAATTTTAAACGGCGCTTGATATAACACGCGCGCGCGCGCGCGGCGGTCCTTTACTTTATTCGAACTATTTGCAGAGCAATTCGCCAGATTCATAAAACTTTCACGGTCCGACCATGCTCGGCGTCAGCGTCGGCGTCGGCATCGGCGGCAACAGCGGAGTCTCTGGATGAAAGCGCGTTTAATTTTAAGGCACCCTCGGTACGGCGATGAAACACGCGTTAAACCTTTTCAGCGTGCCTGATAAAAATTTACCGTCCTGCCGCTCGTATATCGCGCTGTGCTTTACAGCGTCGCGCTGTTTGAGAGTTTGATCCGAGCGGTGAAAAGGAATCTCGATTTATGTTTTTCGCGCTCTCCGTGCGTCTTTCTGCTTTTCTCTCTCTCTCTCTCTCTCTCTCTCTCTCTCTCTCTCTTTCTCCTCTCTCTCTCTCTCTCTCTCTCTCTTTCTCTCTTCTCTTCTTCAGTCGAACACGGACCGCCGCTGGTGGTTCGACACGTCGCGAATGTCCCGCAAATCGAGCAATAATTCGCGAGACACATTTAGGTGCCAGACAGACGCGTTTAAATTTATTCCTCGTCGACCCCATGCCAACACGGCAGCCACTCCTCGTCCTTGTTTCTCCGCGATGTTAACGGGCTCTGCTTAATTTATGAACCTTACGGATATAAAAGCATGCCCGCGCCCGCGAGCGTCTGGAGTACGCTTATCGCGAGATAAGGCACGATGTATTCTGCTCGCTTCCTACTTCTACGATTAACTTGGGCAACGGTGCCGATGCCAATCTTTTTAATTTGTTTTCTTGGAAAAGAAGCACTTTGCGTCAGCGCAGCGTGAAACGTGGAGTGGTAACAGTGGCACGAAATGAAGAGCGTAATTATCACACCGTCGAAAATGGGCTAGTGACGCAAATCGTAATCCGCATTAAACCGTCTATGAGCGCTTCAATGTACTTGAATATTTAAGACCGTTTAACCGTCGCGCTACTCTTCTTGTTTGATTCGCTCGCTTATCGCGTACCGCGAGGCGCGTGCGATTTGCGATCTTTTTTCGAGGTATAAAAAAAGATCTGTTAGAAATTCAGTGATATGTACATATATATATATATATATATTGCGACAGATTAACGAATAAAATGTGCTCATATAAGCGCGTGTTTCTTATCGCAAAACTAGTAAAAATACGTTAGAATTAATGATCTGTATTTCTGCAACGCAGAGAAAAAAAGCAATCGTCGGCAATCGTAAAGTTAATATCAAATATTTTTATTCCTTTTTTTTTTAGTATGTTTATAAAATATTTTTTTGAAAATTATATGTACACAGAATGATATAATGTTTCTTCAAGCACGTCGTGCTAATATTCCACATATTTTATCGAGTCGCTAAATGACACTTGGCTTGGTGTGTAAAGTCTCACGTTTATATCGAGTTATCTCACCTGACGGCATGAGTCACGATATGATAATACGACGCAGAAGGTACTTCTGTCAATAGGAATATTTGACATTGAATTTGCCATGTAGTTTTTTTTATGCGTCTCACTATCTGCTCGTAGGTAATACACTATCTGTTATCTTCGCGCGCAAAGACCGCTGCTGAAATCCATTTAATCAATTCCACTCAGTTCTCACTTGCGTCCGAGGACGTGTCGCGTGTTTTCGCGAAGAAAAAATAAAAAAATCTGGTAGCTCGGGTAAATAACTCCATAAGCCGCGCCCGGTGAAGAGAATCAGCATATTATAAAATCAGCATATATCCTTTCCAAGGAAGCAAAAAACGCGCGCGGCCTTGACAAAAAGACTGACGAATAAAATACTCGTTTCGCCGGTGTAAGATATACAGCTGTGTGCCTACAAAGCCGAGGCTTTGGAAACTAAATGATGCGAGAGCGCATCGCAAACATTTTTTTTATTTTTTTTTTTTTTTCCGAACAATGTGTTTGCACGCGAGCGAATATGTTTGCTGGAAATTAAAGTCTCACACGCGCGGTGACGACCCGAATTTATTTTACACGTGGGTGTCTCGACGCGCGCGTAGCACGCCGGGTATAAATCGCTTTCATAACTCGTAATCGAATTGCCCAACGTGAAAGTCGAACGAGGCAACTGCACCTCGATTTCTTTTACTTCCAGGTAGAGTTCAATTTAGTCTCAATTGCCGTGAAGTATCTCCGCCTTTCTCCTCCACTATTTCGACCGTCGTCGTGTAACGGCGAGCACGAGGAAGATTGCACTAGCATCGTATCGCGTAAATTTCATTCCTAGCGAGGCGCTCGCACGCTCGCCCGCTCTCACTCCGCTTTCCCGCGAGCTTGTAAAACGCCGTCTAATTAGTTCGAAGGCTCCCGATCGTTATTTATCGCGTAATAAAAGTTCAGCCGCGCGCCGATGGAAACTCGCACGCCACTCCGAATTCATATCCGCCGCCGCGCTGTGAATCGCGAAATACATTTTCTAATATCGCGGGCGAGAAGGCCGACGTTTTTCATTTAATGCCCGCTGCTTCCACCGATGTTAGCGGCGTGTAATGTTAAAACATGCTGAATAAAGTTGTCCATAAAAGAGAGAAATATATTGCGAGTCGGTCGTAGCTATTCTTTTTACTGCTCGCTCTATCTAGCTGTCGGCGGGCGCTATTTACTAAAAGTATACGAGAGGGTAACGATATTTAATAACCCGAAATAACTATGTAAAACTTTGCCACCCCCGCTCTCACTCTCTCTCTCTCTCTCTCTCTCTCTCTCTGTCTTTGTGTGTGTGTGTTTCCTTCTTGTCGGTTCCCCGCTGGAAACTTTAGCTTCTCACCCTCGTCGCGACGGCGGCGGCGGCGGCGTCTGCGCCTTTTTTCTTGGCGACAGTTTTCCTAAACTTTGGACGTTCGCGCGAGTACGCTGACATTTTGCGTGCAATAAGAAGTTCGTCGCGCGCCTCGCGACAGCCGAGCGGAGACGATTTCTAGCGGGAAGCTGGACTAGCGGTCTGACCGATTATTTTGAATAATTGCGTCGTTGCTAAATGCCGTCAACTTTATGTTCCGGAAACATTCCTTACGGCCTCTATCATAAAGTTTCGTATTTATTAACACGTGCGGAGACATGCGCGCGCGCTATGCGCATACCTAAGCGGGTCGAAAGCGCACACCCGTCACTGTGCTTCTAATTAACATATCATTATATCCGGGGACTGCCACGATACACAAATGATACAATCGATTAACGCAGTCACGTTTCATTAATATGAAGTGTCTCGCGGGTTACTTTGTACCTCCACTTTACACGGGAAGCCCCCCTTCTTTGAATTTCTCGAGCGAACTACACGCTCCCTCCCTCCTCCACCCCCACCCCCCATTCCCCATCCCCCCGCTCGCTCCCGAGTCCCCAGCAAATCGACTACTTTTTATTTATCCGCCGATGTGTGTAAAGTGCGGTGAAAGTATCGTCGAGTCTCTCCGTCGAGGCGCTTAAATCCCGTGGAATTCGTTTCTTCGCCGGCGGAATCGAGAAGGGAAAACGGTGATCGCCGTGAATGTAATTGGCGCGACGGACCGACTTTGCCTCTTAATGCGCTCTCCGCAGTATTTTGATGCGGGGAGGTCCATACGTGCGAGAAAAAGAGAGATAGAGGCGGCGAGAGACAGAGAGACAGAGAGACAGAGAGAGAGAGAGAGAGAGAGAGAGAGAGAGAGAGAGAGAGAGAGAGAGAGAGAGAGAGAGAGACAGCGCGATGGGGTATCGGCTCGTTCAGAACGAATGGGGGAGAATCGCGTCGGGCAGAGCGAGGGCAGAGGAGGGACGAAGGGAGGGCGGAATAGAGCCGGAACGAAAAAATACGTCGTAAAGCCGGATTAATCCGCGCGCTGGTCGCGCCGCCGCCGCCGCCGCCAGAGCTCATTGATTGCATGGAATCCGGGGGAGGAGGGGGCTTCCTGCTTTCCTATTGTCACACACGGCGAGACCGCGCTGGCGCGTTTTCTGCCTACGGATAAATTGGCAAGTGCGCGCCTACCGCGCGTAATCAATAGGCGGATCGCTTTTATACGGGGGTGAGCGCAAGGTCGCCCGGATGGACGCTCGCGCAGCGGACGCTACAGATTTCTTTCCAACTATATGTCAGTTTTGTAGATGATATAATAATAGCCGCGACGACGGTCAAATGGGATAGCGACTCTGATGAGATTCGATATATACATGCATATATTTATTTATTTATTTATTTATTTATTTATTTATTTATTCACTTACTTATTTATTTGGTACCTGGTTGCTTTTTTGTCGCGTAAGCTTTTTCGAGAATCCACCAACGCTATATTGCCACGAATATACTTGAAATGATCTGAAGTGAATGTCCTTGAATGGATATTCAGCGGCTGAAAAGTTTAATGATGAAAAGCTGATTTTCCAGTCAAAACGTACTGTTCCATGTTTGTTTACCTAGCACCTAATTTTTCGCTTAAATATTTAAGATCAAAAGACAGAGCGGCTACATTATAATCGAGTCAAATTAGGACAAATATTCACTTGTTAGCATTTAAACACGCAATAACAGCCCATAAATCTACAAGAGCAGTGTAACACGGATAGCGATACGTCGCGTTAAATTTACAGCAAGTGTTTTATGAGTGGCACTCCTCTCTACTTTTCGTTCGGGTTAATTCCCCTAACAGTATGAAAAACACGTTAAGAACTGTCGATATCGGTATATCATCGATAGCCCTCGTTGGCCCGCTACGTATCTCAGTCGACACGCTCCGCAAACGAATGAGCATATTCGCGATAAAAGCGATAGGGCAAACGATGCGAGAGCCGCGCGGAGAAGACTAATGAGCCGATTAGGATGGGTTTCAACGCCGCGTCATTGTTTACAAGTGTATCATTCCGGCCGGCGTTGGCGTCGACTCTCCCGCGCATTCCTAAAAGTAAATGTCAGCGCGGGCCACGAGAGCGCGTAAAGATCACGTAAGCACATCGGGAGAGCGGAAGAGCGCGCGACCGGCATTTCTCCGCGCGAGCTGTGCCAAGTCCTCAATAATACACGGAGTCAGCAGGCCGCGTGCATTTCCCACGGCTCCCAGGCTACACTTTGGCCGCCACGTGCATCGTGACACGTCCGTTCCTTGTCGTCGCCGTCGCCGTCGCCGTCGCCGTCGCACGCGGCTAACACACGCTGCAATCCGATTTCCGCTTTGTATTTTCTGTCGACGAATCTCGAACCGCGCAGTGCGCGCGGTATCGATCGTCGTTATCGCGCACGAAAAATTTGTCGGCTGGCAGTGGCTGGTTGGCTGACTGGCTGGCTGGCTAGCTGGCTGGCTGGCTGGCTGGCTGGCTAGCTGGCTAGCTGGCTGGTTGGTCGTTTGTTCGTTGAAACGGACGGACGAACGGACGGCCAGCGGTACGACGAGCGGCGACGTTCAATCGCGTTTGTGATTTTTTTCCGCGCTTTTAAACCCGTGGTGTTTCTCGTCGCGTGCACACATGTGCGTATATGTGTATGTGTCTCTCCGTTGTGTGTCGCGCGCGCGTTGTTTCGTGTTCGTTTGCCGGCGGCGCGCGGGCACAATCGCGCGTCCCCGCGAAATAAATGCGTCGCTTCGACACGCGTTGCACTCACCGGCCAAGTGCATTCGCGTGCAGCGCAGCGCCGGCCGGAGCGACGGCCCGCGCCAATAAAGGATTTCATTTTCGCGGCTGTGTAATACATATATCGAGGTCTTATCGATCCGCGTCGCGGGATACAGGCTGTCGCAAAATCAGCGCGCGCGCGGACTTCGTCGCGGCGCGACGAGTGTGTGCGTGTGTTTATCGTCGAGCGGCGCCCGACCGTCGTAGACGACGACCGTTCCGGTATTCTCTCTCTCTCTCTCTCTCTCTCTCTCTCTCTCTCTCTCTCTCTCTCTCTCTCTCTCTCTCTCTCTCTCTCTCTCTCTCTCTCTCTCTCTCTCTCTCTCTCTCTCTTTCGCTCGCTCGCTCGGCGCTTATCTAACGCGCTGACAATCGCTTTTATCTCGTTTAGCGGCCGACGCACGCGATACTTGAAATTCATACGCGCGCGTCCGAACAGAACGCTGCTCTCCGGAACTTTACGCGCCGTCACCTCCTTCGCGCGACCTCTTTGGTCGCGCTCTAAGTCCATTTACGTTTTCCGATCCGTATCGTGCTTAGCCTTTAATAAGATCGGCAGATTGCGCGCGTCCAACACGTGATAAAACTGCCGAGTATATCTCCGCGAAGCTACACAGCGCTCTCTTTAAAATACCTCGTTTTCCGCCAAGCGGAACCGCGCTTCCTCCGTGCTCGCGCACGTAACGTCACGCATCGCGGTGCTGTTTGCACGGTATCTCCCGCGAGATACAATATGGACGCACGCTTAAAAATAGATAAAGCGACTCGCGGTGATTCGCGATCTAGGTCGCACGCAACGCACGTCTCTGCCTGTCATCCTCACTTTAGCTTCCACCTCGTTCGGCACGACGTTCGTCGAGTGCGACCGCGAGCCGGGACTCCGAATAATATCGTCATTAAGTTCGCGAGGCCACGGACTCGCAATCGCGCGAGCGCTCGTTAATTAAACGCGCGCGGAGCGCAGTTCTGAGACTCGGTTTTGCACGACGACGACGACGACGACGACAACGACGACTGCGACGGCGACGAGACGCGTCATGTGAAATTAGCCCGATGGGAAAGCACAGAAATATCCCGCGCGCGTAATTATATGCGAACGTTAGTATGAATGTAGAGTTCCTCGCGGATTCATCTCGCGATTGTCGCGCCTGCCTGCTGCGACTTGGGAATGTCACAAGAAGTGTAGACGATAATTCACGTGTGACGGAGGATAAAGTGAAAAAAATTCCGCTAGAAAATCCCCAAAGAAGAAGAGAGAAGGAAAGAGAGAGAGAGAGAGGGGGGGGGCGGAAGAGGGGAGAACAATTCTCGCTTCGCTTTCGCGCGTGTAAGAGTGCCGAGGACGGAAACGCTCGGAGTGCGAATTCCCTCGGCTTCGCCTCCCAGAGTAATCTATTCTACGCGAGCGGGTTAGAGAATAACCCTGTCTTTCTGGATTGAGCGAATTTCGCAACGGCGCGCGGTGCATCCGCGGGTGCATCCGCGTGTCTGCAGTTACGCCTCGACGATTGGCTGACGGTAACGTCGCTCATGCATGAGTCGACTGCGCGGCATCGTTCACGTCGGTAACACTCTCGGCACCCTGAAATCGATGTTGCCGGAAGAACGACCTGCACGCCGAGATGCGATTGGCATGCAACTGTGACACATACATACACACACGCACACACACACACACACACACACACACGTGTGTGCGCGCGCGCGTACCGGCGATCAAGGAACGGCACTCCTCGGGGAAGAGGCCGCACTCGCGACCGCGCACGTCGCGTCGTGTTGCGTTACGCGTGTATGCGATCTGTTGTTGTTTATTAACGTCGCCGCCAGCTTTTGCAGAGACTTTGCAAATGGTTGCATCGTGGCGCTCCGGGGACGGATTAATCGCTGATCGTAAACAGCGATCGTGCGACTCGCGCGTGCACATAACATAGCGTTACATAGCGCGCGGGTGTTTCGCGTTAATAATTTTACAAGGTATTTAATTAAGTGCGTAATCTCCCAGCCTCATCGGTTCCATCTTCGTAGCTCTCGCTGCGCGCGGCACGAAAAGAATTCTACTGCTTGATGTAAGGCCCGCGAGAGAGCTAATGAATAAACTTATATTCGTCGCATATAAATCCCGATTTACAGATTCTCGCCGCCGGGACGGCCGCGGCGGCAAGACCGATGCCGCGGTCGAGCGGTAATTATTAACGCGTCGCGTATCTCGCCCCGTGTACTTCCGAGTCGCTTATATCCACCGCGACTTATCGTGTGTCCTATCAAATTTATAACACAGCCGGTAGATTTCGCATCGCACTCGGAGCGGAGGTGGTAAGGGGGGAGGAGAGAAGATGCTGAGATCGCGGCGGCAAAGCGGAATTCCTCAGATTCGTTCGAGTCCCTCCCGCGTATGAGACGTAGGCGAGATTTTTCTCTCCCCCCTCCCCCTCCTTCTTCTTTCCTCACTCGTGTTTCTCTTCCTCTTGATTTTTTTCTGCCATTTGCACCGAGCACTCGCGGGAACGGAACTCTTTCGACCGCGCGGCGTTAATGCGATTTTCGCTCGAACGCCGCGCGACCGACCGCCGGAAGATCGTGCGAGGAGATGCATCGCGCCGACTACCTCGAGCCACGGAAATGGAATACGGTCATTAGCGTGTCGAGGGAGCGAAATCCAATTAGTCTCTTGCGCCGAGGTTTCGTGCGGATACCGCGAAATAAGGGAAGGTCTCTCCTCTCCCCCTCTCTCTTCTCTCTCTCCTCTCTCTCTCTCTCTCTCTCTCTCTCTCTCTCTCTCTCTCTCTCCATATATCCATCTCTATCTCGAAGAAACAAGATCGAGGAACGAGGGACAGGGGGGATGGGAGCAGGAGCGGATGGTAAGTTTTCGTAAGTTCTCGAATTAAAAGTTGTCTTCAACAAGGCTCTTCGACAAAGTGGACGACACCGTGGAGGAACGAAGCGCGTTGGAAGGATACATAATTAAAAAGAGAGGGAGAGAGAGAGAGAGGGGAAATTGACAGTATATTTCCCGAGCGAAATTATTACTCGGAGCCTCTCTTGACGGTTCGCGGCTCAAGTCTCATTAGTCTCTATACAGATCCGTCCCTGGGAAGGGGAGCAGACTTCGGTTGCTCGTCTCGTGTTCGCATCGGCGATTATGCTAATGCACCTAGTTGCGCATCTCGCTCGCATGAACCGCGCGCTTGCGCGGCCGTCGATAAATATTTATTGATGTAAGACGAGCCGGCTGAATAATAATAAATGGTCTCTCCCCCCCTCTCTCTCTCTCTCCCTCCCTCCCTCTCTCTCTCTCTCTCTCTCTCTCTCTCTCTCTCTCTCTCTCTCTCTTTCTATTTCGCTCCGTCCGGCTTTCCTTCGCCACCGCTCCCTTCCCCCTCGACGCTCTTCTCCACCTCACCCTCGTCACCTTCTCCTCTTCGCCGTTGCACGTGCGCGCGCATCTATGTACGTGTTTATTGATGTAACTCGAGACAGTCGCACGCAGTTAACAGCCCGTAAACATATAGAATGCGCCGAGGAATATACGAATGGTTTTTTCGTGCTCGTCTCTGCCATCCACCGCTCGGAGTCGGCGCGCCGCTCGAGATTTCTCCGCGGCCTTTAATTCTTGCGGCATCTTACCGCGCGCGAGGCCCTCGCTCGGGATCGTAACGCGGTCGCGCGAAGCCTGAGAATGAGCGCGAAGCTACGGGAATGATGATAAATAAGCGGTTCTTCGCCCACACAGTCGAACACGTCGCGTTACGACACCTATAACGAGTTTGTCGAATTCGCGAGCGCGCGAACGTTAAATCTGGCATCTGGCAAGGTCGAGCCGTGGAGACATTGGCGCGTTGTCGATATTATCCGCATCCTAGCTGGAAAACTATCCACGCTGTAAACGCGCTTGAGAGAGAGAGAGAGAGAGAGAGAGAGAAAGAAACAAAGAGAGATGCGTAGTAAAGATGACAAAAGTTATTCTCAAGCGAGTCGTAGACTTCACGCGACTCACCCTATATACCCATGTTATATACGAGTATTGATCTGTGATATGGCAGCTCGAATAAGCGTCGCAATTATTCGAACCGGAAATATCGATTGGTCGGGCAGCGAAAAAAGCGCGCGACGGTCGACTCGGAGCCTCGGCGCCGTACTTTGAGGCGCGTCTCACGAGGGGCTGCAACGGCAGCCACGAAGAAGAAGGGTGCTTCACCCTCTCTCCTTCTCTCTCTCTCTCTCTCTCCCCCTCTTTCTCTCGCGGTGCTTGCACAATGGACGCGATTCCATTCGAAGGCAGGTAGAGGCGATGCAAACGAGAGAGCGATTTAACGGCGGTTTAGGCCCGACGTGTTCTCCCTCCGACCGAGAGACGAACCTAACTTTCATTCACACTCTCTCTCTCTCTCTCTCTCTCCTCTCTCTCTCTCTCTCCCTCTCTCTCTCTCTCTCTCTCTCTCTCTCTCTGTCGTTCTCTCATGCACACACATGCACACACGACAACACAACATGCACGCTCATCCACTGTGAATCCACATTTATCCACGCATCCGTCCATTCGCGCTGAATGCCTGTAAGTTCAGTGATCCGAATACCCATCGCGAAATCGCAGCCGGCAATGTTCGCGACGTGACGTGGCACGGGCGACACGCGTATATTAGTCGCGCGAGAACGTTCGGTCGGGGACGTAAAAATGGATGAGCTCGTCAAATGGAATATTCGGAAAACGAATGGGAGTTTGGGAGCGAGCCCGGAGCGAGCTGCGCGAGCAATTTTTGCGCGAGTTAATTCTGCCATTCTCGTGTCGATTACAGCAACGAACGCTCTCGGAGCGTTGTTTGTCCGCCGCCAGCGAATTATACTGCTGCCACAGTTTTCGCATTTGCTATTTATATACAATTTTATACGTATTTATAAATATTACTAGAGAGGCGCGCTTTCGTATCACGCTGCTACTCGCTCGCGTGCGCGTAAATTCTTTATATTTGTATCTAATTATTTCTATTTTTTATTGCGCGGCGCAATCCATGCTGTGCGCTCGTGTACACACACACACACACACACACACCACACACACACACACACACACACACACACACAGCTAGAGAGGGAGAGAAGAGAGAAAGAGTGATATACGTGCTGTCGCAAATTAATTAAAATTAAAAGCGTTTATCGTCGGTCAACTTTTTCTATTTGAGTTTGATTCCGCATGAAATTTTAATGTAATCACGTTGCAGCCGCCGCGTGGTTATTCGCCAATAATGCTGTTTATTTAATGAAACGATGCAACCGCCGGCGATCGATGGATGCAAGGTGACACATGTCGTTACGCATTCGGAGCGGATTGAAATATTTATAACGCTCTACATCACATTTCTGGGCTCTGTTTCTATGTAACGAGCATTAGCTTTATCGATTTAATTGTGTCTACCTCTGTCTATAAAAGTTTCAGCTGCAATCGCAATCGGTAGCTTGTACGCTGTGATTTATAGCTCCTATTAATCTTTCACGTTCTTATGTTCCCTTTACTCAGCCGGACGTGCAAATGGAACGGTCAGCTTTTGTTTCATTTCTTGCATTGCTCCAAAGTGGCATGTCAATCGTAATTGGTTCCACCTTCATTCCATTAACGCGACACGCATAGGAAAACATAGATCCGTTCGATTCGATTCGATCGCTCCGGTGAGCAGCGCTCGCGCGTATCAGCTATTTCGTGCGATTACGAATCGTGTCCGTCGCGTCCGCGTCCGCGTTCGCGTTCGCGTCGTACCGAATTGTCGACAGAATTTGTCTTTGGCATAATGAAGACTTATCCCGGCCGGTATCTACGTGTGTGTGTGTGTGTTGTGTTTTCATTTGTAACCCTCCGTCGAAACCGTCGACACCACCGGTTATCCGAATGAGATCGATGCCAAACCTACGAATCTGTCGGATCAGCACTCGTGAAAGAAAGAAATAGCGGCGGACAGCTGGGCCGCCGCTAAATTGCTTTTGATTATGAGCGGACGTACACGCGGTTTGGACATACGGAAAGACAGAGAGATAGGGAGACAGAGACAGAGAGAGAGAGAGAGAGAGAGAGAGAGAGAGAGAGAGAGAGAGAGAGAGAGAGAGAGAGAGGGTGGGGGAGGGTTACACGCGCACGCCGTGTGTCGAGGTAATGCGCCTTTATTTATTCATATCTTTCCGCTCGGCCGCGCCGCGCGCACTGCCGCTGATAGCGCGTATCGATTTCAGCGAACGCGCTCTCGTGTCATCGAGAACGGACGAGGCTCTATCCGCGCGGATCTAGCCTCGCCGTCTGCGCGCCACTTCGTAGTTACTTAATTGCGAAAGCGACGTATGTACGCGCGTACGCGCGTCTCCATCTGTCCGCGCATGAACAAAAAGTATAATTGACCTCGACATTAGCGAGGCGTACTCGAGGCTAAAACCCTCGTTCGAGAGTCACCTCCGCGCGACGTGTCTGTCCGCGACGTCGCGACGTTGATTCCAGCTCGGCTCTGCGCACAACCGGTTATCAAATCCGACGGTTCGCGCGCAACGCGAGCCATGAGTAATTTTCTGCGCGACCGCTGATGAAATATTCCGATCTCGTCGGACATTAATTGGCCGTGATTTTCGTCGAGCGACGCTCCTCTCTCTCCCCTCCCCCCCCTCTCTCTCTCTCTCTCTCTCATTTTCTCTCGACGCGGTTCGCTCTCTGCTATCTACTATAGTGATTCGCGTTGCACGCGTTAGCGCTCGCTCAAGGTGACGCAACCGTCGAAGATTACAGTGTAGCGCGCGCTGCGAAATCTTATAAAACGGCCCTAGTTCGCGGAGGATAGTCCCCGTACCGTGCAATTTTGTGCTATCGACGTGCCACTCTTTATATAGAACCACGGCGACGCATCTTGCAAATAGACGTAGTCGCCCGATGGTCGTCGTCGTCGTCGTCGTCGTCGTCGTCGTCGTCGTCGTCGGTATGCGTTATGCAGAAGCCGCGAACGCAACGCTTTAAAGGATGGGGAAATGTTAGGAACGTGGGGCATGGTCGCGTGCGCATAAACGCGCGGAGACGCCGGTGAAAATTTCGCAGAGGTCTGCGGGCACATTGCGAGCCGAGCCCACCCTCCGCGCTCTCATCGCGATAATTGCGATAAATGGTCCTCTATTACCGCGAAACTGCGCTTCGGTTCAGCGATAGATGTGCCACCACGCGCGTCGCGGGTCGATGCGCGTGCGACGTGCCGCCGGTCTTTCCTAGTTAGAAAATGCCACCTGTGTGTCTGCTGACTCACGATGCGCCGCTCCGACGTATCTATTATATTGGACGTAGATAACAGGCGGTACGCGCGCCGCGCTCGTCGTGACACGTACAAAGCGTCGCGACTCACCGACGGGCGGGTCAGCTCTCGTCGAAGAATTCTCCGATCAATTTGTGCCGGTCTTTCGATCAATTTTCCCACCACGCCGCCGTCAATTCACGAGAGTCTCGTCGCCTTCTCCGGTTGTCGATTGTCATTGGCGTGCGCTTTAATCGATAATTCGTCGAAAGCCCGCGCGATTCGGCAGCGATGCGTATAAATTCCAACCGGAGCCCGTCGTTGCCGGTAATAAAGCGGCGAACGTTTCACCAGTCGCGGCAACATTTTAGCGAGAGATGTTTCATACGGAATCGTTCTCTCACGCGCGCACACCGACGCGATGCGTACGCGACGAACGCCCGAGTGCACGCGTGATCGCGAAAAAGAGAGAGAGAGAGAGAGAGAGAGAGAGGAGCCGTAGATACGCTTTTGCTCGCGCAATAATAACGATCATCGTGCTTTTCCGCGCCGGCGTTTTAACGTCGCTATAATAGTGTGACTCGCGCGCGCACGTATACACCGACACGGTGCAAACGGGGGAAAAAGATAGAGGCCGAGAGAGAGAGAGAGAGAGAGAGAGAGAGAGAGAGAGAGAGAGAGCGCACGAGCAAGCGAAAAGAAGACAGACGTAGCTACAGGGGTGAGAAGGAGAGAGAGAGAGAGAGGGGGGGGAAAGAAGGTAGGGGGAGAGTGGTGGCGCGTAGCATGAGCGAGCGAGCATCCATTAACTAAATGCTAGGAAAATGTTATCGCTACTCGCATGAAATAACCATCTACCGGAGTACCGGGCTTCGACGTCATCTACAACCACCGCCGTTGCCGCCGCCGTCGTCGCTACCACCACCACCATCATCACCACTACCACCGCCGACGCCGCCGACGCCGCCGCCGCTACCACCACCAGCACAACCTCCACCTCCACCTCCACCGCTACCTACCACTACCACCGCCATCACCTCCAGCACGACGCCCGCTCTTCTCTCCTTCTAAAACCCCTTCCCTAACCGGTCGACGTCGCGACGCTGGCGACGGTGGTTTCTCGCCGGTTCCGCGCCTTTTCAGCTCGCGATAACCGGGCTCGAGGTAACTGGAAGCCAATAATCCGAGCGGCTGAAGCGGCAAACTTCGGCGACTGTACTTATTTACTTACTTTACGCTCTTTGAGCGCCTCTCCTCTCTCTCGTCCTCTCGTCCCGCATCTTTCTCCTCATCGCTGAGTTAAGTACTTAAGTGTATTATAATTACAGTCGCTTCGTTTGCCGATCCGACGGTCGGGAAGAAGAAGGAACGAGAGAAAGAGAGAGAGAGAGAGAGAGAGAGAGAGAGAGTGAGTTCGCGTAACGCTCATCGTTACGTGAACAATTATGCACAATGTTTCCCGCGCATTGCGCGACTTTAATTACGCAGCATTGTTTGCGACGATTAATTTCGCGGCACACACACTTGTAAGAATCGCATAATCTCGCGGCGTCCAATGTGGGCGTGCGGATAACGTATGGAAATGCTACGTAAAGTTTTGCAGCGCGCGAATTATAGAGATATATGGTGGGAGAAAGAGAGAGAGAGAGAGAGAGAGAGAGAGGGAGAGGGACGGAGATATATACCGTCAACACCAATCGCGCGACGTCGTTCTCGGCGAGTAACTGTTTAGTGCGCCTCTTTTGTTCCACTTTGACGCGTCGAGCGGCTCCGCCGCGATTTACATGGAAATGAAACGCGAAATCATATTTTTTCACCGTCGCGCCGATGCGATGTATCAGGCGAATATTTTCAAGTTATCCCCCGCGCTCGCGTACTCGTTATCGACTACGCATTAGACGCTTAGCGATCGATCTTCGATAAAATCCGCCGCCGCTCTCGCACGAGATATAATCCCCAGCAGCCAATGAATCGTCGCGTTCGCGCATTCCAATCAGCGGCGCGGGTCGCGTAACCGCCGCCGCGTCACCCCCGGCGCCCGTCCGTCCCCGCGACGCGCCGCGCCGCGTCGCGTCGCGTCGCGTCGCGTCGTGTCGCGTCGTGCTGTGCCGCACCGCGCAAATCGTCGGCGTAATAACGTTAAATCGCGTATACTCGCGCAGCCCATGGATAAAGCCCGGCCGCTGGCGCAAGGTGCAAGCAAAGAGGGCTGCGGGCAGGAGGAGCGGCGGCGGCAGCGGCAGCGGCGGCAGCGGCGGCGGCGGCGGCGGCGGCGGCGGTAGTAGGAGGAAGAGGCGAGCGAGAGAGGGAGAGGCATTGGGGGTTGGAGGAGGAGGTGGAGGACGTGGGGTGGGTGAGGTTCTCTCGCGAGGGTGGAGGAGGTGCAGCGGAGAAGGCGATCGATGCACCGTGCCCGGCCATACGGCGATGCCTGAGTCAGCTTTTCGCGAGCATTGGCCGCCGGCATTACGGCTGCGCTCGTTGTGCGGAATAGTGAAGGGGGCGGCGGGGGCGTAAGGGGGGCTCGGGTCGCGGGGGTGGGCAGGGATGAAAGAGGGAGGAACATCGAATCGTTTCCGGCGAACGCAGCCCCCGCGCGCGCGAGTATACCGGCGAGCTGCAGCAGCGGGTAGAAGTGACGTACCAAATGAATATCAACAAGCGCAGCCTCCTCCTCCTCCTCCTCCTCCTCCTCCTCCTCCTCCTCCTCTGCCTCTCTCTCTCTCTCTCTCTCTCTATCCCTCTCTCTTCCTCTTTCTCTCATTCTATCTCTTCCTCCTCCTCCTCCTCCTCTCTCCTCTCTCTCTCTCTCTCTCTCTCTCTCTCTCTCTCTCTCTCTCTCTCTCTCTCTCTCTCTCCCTCTCGCCGTACCGTAGGGGAACGAATTTTATTTCCGCGGGCGTGGCGCGCGCGCGGACACGAACGGCTGCTCGGATTCCGTTTTTCCTGCCCGCCGCACCGCCAGCTGCTTTTCCGAAGCCCGGCTATAGCCGATCGAAGTCCCGGGGAGAAGACACGCCGTCGTCGAGAATTTTCCCGACGAGACGCCGTCGCGCCCCGTTTCAGACGGAACGGCTCCGATCGAGCGACAAATGTCGCATCTCGCCTGCATAACAGGCCGTTGTTCGATCTCGCGCGTTTTATCTGCTGGCGATGCGCGCGATATTTCCCCGGCGGGAAATCATTTCCTCGAATGACTCGAGCGATTCACGTCTACCGCGCTCTCTCGCAGCGATCGACGATCGTCGCTTCTATAAATAATTAGAATCGCAGTCAAACGAAACGGATACCCGAGAGAGAGAGAGAGAGAGAGAGAGAGAGAGAGAGAGAGAGAGAGAGAGAGAGAGAGAGAGAGAGAGAGAGAGAGAGAGAGAGAGAGAGAGAGAGAGAGAGAGTGCGAGGCGCGAAGCGACGCGCAGTTATTCGGCCGGCGGACGAGGAGGACGCGGCGCGAAGATTTTATTAACGCGTCAAATCCGCGCGAAGCGGCACCGGCGTCGACAAGCACGCGGAGCAGCTCTCCTGCGAGAGAGAACCGGATTTTATTTCCGCGGGCGTGGCCTGAGCGCGGATGATTTTTCTTCGTCCGCCTGCCTCCTTCCTTCTACCCTCGTCTCCGCTTCTACCCCTTTCGTTGTTTTTCCGCCGGCTCTGCCGCTTTTTCCTCGGCTCGCCGCGTAAACGGATCCACGAGTCGCGAAGGATGTTGCCGCGAAGGCTGAGAAAAAAAAAAACAACGCTGATATATGAACGTCCGTGATCCGGCCAACTTCCGGTTACTTCGCAACGACTGCGTCATTTATTTTTGTGCGAGCGGGGCTCATCAACGCCTGTCCCGCCACTTCCGACGTCCCGATAGTCGAGTCGCGTTCGCCAAACTCGTATTCTGCTCGTCTGGAACGTTTGCCCCCCCCCCCCACCCCACCCTGCCAGGTCGGCCAGCTTGCTGCAAGACGTAAATCCTAACAAATTGACCGATCACAATCGTTTATTCGCGGACCGTGAGAGAAATAATCGACCGTGCTCGGGGTTAATTTATTCACCGTTTACGTTTTAAAGCAAGATTGTGCGGAGGCTCGGAGTAGGCCATGTGTCGCGACAGTTCCGAGTTGCTCGGCGCTTTAACAAACGGCGTGTAACGCCACCGACGAGAAACGAGAATAAATTACTCACTCTCGCATTCTCATTTCGTCGTTTGTCGTCGTTCGCTCGCTCGCTCGCTCGCTCGCGCGCGCGCGCGCGTGCGTGCGGGCGAATTTCTCAACGTCGCGAGACGAGAATTCGTCGACTCGCGGCTCGCGCGCGCGCGCGTTTCTGTCGCTCGCCCGGAGAGAATCCACTCGTTCCCTCGTTTGTTCGCATTCGCGGAGTTCTCGCGAGCGAGATTCGTCCGAGGAAACGGGACTAAGTGAGCGCGCCGGAGGGCATTTGTGCTCGGCGTGCGCGCTTTCTCTGAAAATATCTCCGGCTCCTTTTTTCCTCTTTATCCTTGCGGCGCGGCGCGACGCCGCGTCGCCGGCTCGAACGCGCGGTTCGATTTCGAGCGATTGCTCGTCTCGCGAGTAAATTTCACGAAGAACCGCATTATAACCGGCGGATATTCGGATATATCCGCGGGTGTAGCGGCGTGACAGATGGCACTCCCGGTAATTGCATCGGGGATATAACGCACGAGCCGGCGTGGAAAGCGGTTCGATCTGCACCTCCGCGTATCAATTGGTCCACAATGCCGGCTGCGGAGAAACGCGGAGGGAAAGCAAGTCGGAGGAACGAGCGGGAGCAGGAGGAGGCAGAGGAGGGTATACAGGGTGGCTCTCAAATAACTCGCCGGAAGCGGTCGTATCCTACTTCCCGATCGGCGGCTTACCTCTCGTTCTAGCTTTCCCCGATAAAGGACGATTTATGAACGATCGAACGCGCTTTCGAAGGGCTTTCCGCGGATTGAATCCTCACCGAGCGAAATAAATAACGCGCGGGCCCTTGTTCCTTTTATATCGCTCGCGGAGTCGCTCGCGGAGCGCTACGCTCCTCGGTCGGAGAAACGTCAATTAAGGACACTCGATTGAGGAAAGAGAGTCGAACGCATCGGAAATCGAAGAGTCACGCCGCGAAAACGGCCACCGAAACGACGCTCGATGAAACTTCCGCTCGGAGGGGATCAAGAGCGGCGTGTTGCTCGCGCACACGCGGTCTCGCTGCCCGCTGCGGTGACTTATTTTCGGAACACCCTGTACGAGAGAGGAATAACATGTGAGGCAGAGAGAGGGGGGAAGGTTCGTACGCTCGAAACGCGGTCGCGCGCGAAGCGGGGGAGAGGGAGGCAGAAGGAGAAGCCAATTAATTTTACGATGGCAAACAGTGAGACTGTCGCAACGCCGTTTCTGCAGTTCACCGAAGTAATTAAAGTTTAAATTGTTTTGAAGAACAATAACACCCGCTCCGTCGTCCCTCTACCCTTCTCCTCCTTTTCTTCTGCTCCACCCCCCCTCCCCATACCGCTGCTCGGGAACAACGTGTCGTCATCCTCTCCTCGTCGATACCTTCCGACCATGGCGCTGGCAGAGAGACGTGGCGGGAGGGGGGGGTGGAGGAAGGAGGCAGGAGGCGCTGGGGGAACATAATGAGATCCAGACTGAGACGTCCCGGAAGTCGGAGAGAGGACGTCCGTCCCGCGAATACTGTTCGCGTCTGGCCGCAGCATCCGCAAACGAGCACGCGCGCGTGCGCGCGATGTGCACCGGTGATTGTGTATCGACTCCATTACAAGCCATTACGCACTATCGCTCCAATTATCCCGATGTACACCGGTCCGTCGCGGGGCCGCGTTGGCATGATAATTAAAGTAGAAACGAATATCGTTGGATTCGATTAAATCGGAATTAATCGTCATTGAGCGTGATGGCGCGCGCGCGTCCGCAGGTGCAGCGGCCGCGCGCCGCCTCTCGGTCGGCGCGGGTCAGATTTTTTCGCGGCGGGTGTAATTGGGGGGCCGGGTGTCTCCAGCCGATAGCCCGGCGACGGACAATTGAACGCACGCGATATGCCGAGCGAGCGAAAGGAACAGCGGGAGAATCGCAATTCTCCCCGTATAGAGCGGCCGCGTGAACGTCGTCGAGGAAAAAGCGCGACTCTCAACCGTGATTTATGGGTGTGACTGTGGGAGCTCTTAAAACTTTGTTTTCGAAAAGTCGATTTTTTCACCGCCCTCCCGCTCCCTGCCACCTCGGGGCCGTTGGTGCGGCTCTTTTCGCCTCTGTTGTTTTCCTTTTTCTCGCCACGCCGTAAAATTTTACTGCGACGCGCGACGGCTGGCCGCGCGCGCCACCGCAAAGCGAGAGCGTGTTGGCGAAAGGATATCGATAATTCCCGTGACGGCGCGAAGATCATTGGCCCGTTTGACCGGTCTGAGAGAGGATCGGCAATAAAACGGTGCCGCCACGCCGGGACGCAGGTGTCGCCGGGGCGAATTAGCGGCTGCACCTCGTAAACCAGCCGATGACTAATTATCGCCGTTGACGCGGCGGAAGGGACGAAAGACCGGTCGATCGAGGTCGGAGGTTGAGTCGCGCTCGCAGTCGGGGGAGCGGAGTATACTACTACCGGTCGCGACGAACACGAGAACTGCGAAATTTTACAGGGGATTCTCCGCATTTACGTTTCATGCTCGTTTAACTCCGTCGAATTAAATAGGCGTAAAACGCGTCTGTATTAATGCGAACTTTAAGCGCTACGCGATATGAATCTCTGCCCCCGCGTGTTAAACACGGCGACTATGAAGTCCTCGCCGTTATTATCCTTTCCTTCGAAACGCTGTTGTGTTCCGCTGCTTCTGCGGCTTGAACTTTTGCATTCCTGTTTACCTCGCGGACTGCTCTTCTGAACTCGGAGGGACTCTGGCGTTTCTGCTTGTTATTTTTTCAGTACTGCGAATTTTGCGAATTAATAATAAATAATATTAAATAACTCGTATTATATATATATATATATATATATATATGCGCAAAATGTTTTGTAGATATTTATTTGTTGACAATATTTTTCGGGATGCGATAAACAACGTGTGCACGACATTATCCTGTCGCAGGCGGAGAAGTAATTGAAAATAAAATGAAGAGAGAGAGAGAGAGGCGCACGTCGTTTCAAGTTGGCAAGGTGGAAAAGTGTTGCGAGTCTCTCGCTAAAGCACTGCCCTCGCGACTGCTTTTCGCTTTCGCTCCCATTGTATCGCGCGCACGGTGCTAATTATGACCGTGATCGAGCCGCGCATTAACTCTCCTTTTGCAGTAATTGTTAATGAGGATGCACGAACGATCGCATTACCGCCCTGCTTTCCCGTTTGTAATTAGAATCATCCCCGCGGGCGTATATACGGGTAGACAGGCCGTCCATTCTGGATTTTGTGTCTCGCCTTTGTCCCGCGTCCGCTTTACGCTTCTCCGGCTTCTCTCTCTCTTTCTCTCTCTCTCTCTCTCTCTCTCTCTCTCTCTCTCTCTCTCGTTCGTTCGCTCTCCGAGCCTCTCTCTGTTTCCGCTGCGCGATCGTATACAGGATTTAGGACGGTTCTCCGGGGTTTATAGGGAAATCGAGAACGCATCGAGGCGCGAGGTAGCGGATTTCAGCGCTCCCCGAGATTTTATGGCGTGAGCGTGCGGAAACTCTCGAGGCGCATTTTTTACAACGCTATAAGCAACGCTTTACAGGCGAAAGATTGAGTAGACGGACGGACGAAAGGGTGTGTGGGGGGGGAACTTGTCACGTTCGGGTAATATAGTTTCACATTAGCGCTCATTAATATTCAAGTGGCGCTCGCGACGATTATCGACGCGAACTTTTCATCAGGCGACGCGCGAGCGAGCGAACGCTTGTTTGTCCGCAGTTCCGAATTAACATCGATCGGAAGCGCAACGTGGCCGGGCGGCTTTGATTTCCACACTGACCGATCCCTCGGCGATTCGTAATTGTCTTAATGGCATATCGAGAGAGGATGAAAGCGCTCGTGCGAACGCGACCGCTTTTCC